>NC_069142.1:10712752-11069253 GCF_943734755.1 Anopheles moucheti
AAGTGAACAGCACTCGGAAAAGGTCGACAGCGGGAAAGATGATCAGCAGAAAGATTCCAGCAGTAGCAGCAAACCGGATGAATTATCTGACGGCCTGTCCAAATCGTCACTGCCATTGTCGTCCAGCGGGTACGCGGATGGGCAGGAAGACACCAACAGCAAAGTGCTAAAGCCAGACGAAAAACCAAAGCAGCAACAAGCGGGCGACCAAGCAACGATCGACGAAACGGGCCCATGTGATTCGTCCAAAACTATCAGCGATCCGTCGGATGAAGGCATAAAGAAAATGGACGTTCAGGAGCAAGAGAAAGATAAGACGTCGAGCGAGCTGCTGGCGGACGCGATGGAAGTCGATCCAGATACGTCCGCGTCTCAGTCGGCGGGTTCCTCGGAGCAGAATAAATCTTCCGCTGCGGGCCAGCTGCGAATCGGTGACGAACAGGATGCTGCCTCCTCGTTGGCAAAGGCTTTGCAAGAGCAGGATCACGAGATGAAGGATGTATCGCTAGTGTCGCAACTGCAGGAGCAAGAAAAAGACAAACAGTCACCGTCGCCCCAGCAGCGCCAGATGCAGATGGACCAATCAAAGCAACAGGATCTGCAGAAACCGCACACACCACAAACACCACAACAAGCGTCCCTATCCTCGCCGCAACAGCAGCAGCAAGTACAGCAACAGACGAAGCTTAACTTACAGCAACAGCAGCAAAAGCTGCAGCAACAGCTTCAACAGCAGTTGCAACCACAACAGCAGATGCAAATGTTGCAGCAGCAAAAGCAACCGCAGCCGATGTTACTGCTGCAACAACTTCAGCAGCAGTCCGACAGTCAGCAAATGCAATTGAAACAGCAGTCGGCGGACGGTACGGATCAGCAGCATGAACAGCTGCTTTCATCCACACAAACAACCCCGCAGGCATCGCCATTAACGAACCAACAGCAAACAGGACATTTGAAGGGTCTTCTACCACAAACGGTCGGTCAAGTTGAACAACCGGCACAGCAACAATCTTCACAAGACGGTTCGACCGCGCAGGTGTTGCTGCAACAGAACTCCGGCAGCGTCACATCAGGCGCGGATGTGGTAGGTTCTAGGGCATCGTTCAATCAGCAGCTGGTGAACAGCATGCAACAGCAGTGTGGACCCGCTTCCTCGCCGCTTCAGAGCAATCTGTCCGGCGGCACCGGGCAACAGACAAACCAAATGAACAGTATGCGAGGTATGGGAATGGCTGGCCAGCAGCAGCAGGGCAACACCGTGCGCTTAATGATGCCGCCGAACCAACTGGTGGCCGGTGGCATGTTACAGCAGCAGAACGATGGCAGCACCGGTTGCGGTGGAATGCTCGGACAGAACGCAACGAATCAGCAGCAGGGAAGCGTACAGCCCCAGCAGCAGCAAAGCCAAACCAACTCTTCAATCATTCCAATGGCGACGGGTAACGGTGGTAATCAGATGTTGTTCAGCCCCGGTGAGAGCGGACAAATGGCAGCAAGTGGTGGTAATTTAACCAACAGTGCCGGTGTTGTTTGCAGCACGTCCACCGCAAGTGGCATGCAAACACTCACCTCCCAGTCGATGCCCATCATGAACACGACCAACACCAGCACGATGAGTGCGGGCGGTGGCCCGAACACGAGCAATTTCGCGGTCGGTGCGGCCGGCGGCGGTAATACGGGTGGTAATGCGGGCGGCAACAACGCGTCGATGGTGGCCGTGCCAGTGCAGGGTACGAAGGATTGGCATCATTCGGTGACGCCCGATTTGCGCAACCATCTCGTGCACAAGCTGGTGCAGGCCATCTTTCCCTCGCCGGATCCGTCCGCCATGTTCGACAAGCGCATGTACAATCTGGTCGCGTACGCGAAGAAGGTCGAGGGTGACATGTACGAGATGGCCAACTCACGCTCGGAATACTACCATTTGCTAGCGGAAAAGATTTACAAGATACAGAAAGAGCTCGAAGAGAAGCGCCAGAAGCGGAAGGAGCAGCAGATGCAGCTGCAACAGCAACTCAATGCGGCCGGCCAGGTGGTCGGTGGTGGTCCGAACGCTGGTCAGATACTGCGGCCGCTAAACCACAACCACCAGCAGCAGCAGCAGCAGGTGAATCTGCTTGCCGGTATGAATGCAGCCTCCGGCAGCGGCGTTGCCGGTAACAATCCAACCACCATGCAACAGTTGCAAGCCGCCGCCCGTCACGCTGCCGGTGGACTGATGAACCAAGCGCAGAACAGTCTAGGTGCGCAAATGGGGGGACCGAACAACCGTATCGGTGTGGTGAACGCGCAACAGCAGCAGCAGCAGGGTGGACCCGGCCAGACGACGCAGCAACTGTTTGTCGCTCAACCCGGTCCCAGCCCGAACGGGAACCTGGTGCACGGTGCCGGTGGGACGGTGCTACCCGGCGGACTATCGCCATTCGGTCAGCAGCAACCCAACAACCACGCACCGGGTATGGTCGGCGTGTCACAGCAGTCCCCGCAAGTGGTGAACCAACAGCAACAGTCATTCCTCAACGGTCCTTCCATGATGGACAGCTCGTCGCAGCTGCAACAGTTCAATGATATTGTGCGTGCCAAGTGTGCGAATCTAAGCGGTGGCGGCGTCGACGGTACGCAACAGCAACAGCTCGGCCAGCTTTCCGGTGCGCTCACCGGTCAAACGATGGGCCAAGGTATGCGGTCGGCGTTCGGTGGTGTAAACGCGAACACGGGCCAACAGCAGCAGGGACCGAATCAGGGCGCGACCGGTGGCATGTTCGTGAATGCGATTAATCCGGGTGGGTTTAAGCTGATGAGCAGCGGCAAGGCCCAAGCGCAGCAACGCAACATTGCGCTCCTGTCGGGGATGGGTGGAAGTGGTACGGTAGGTGGAGCGAGCGGTACCGGAACGGGGCTTGTCGGTAGTGGTGACATGCTGGCCAGCAGTCCATACGGTGGAGTGGGAGGTGGTGGAACCATCGGTCCCAACACAACAGCTGTGGTCACCTCCAATGGGCCCATGCTATCGTCGCCTGCTGGAAGCAACACATCCAACAACAGTATTGTACCACTACTCCTCACGCCTGGCGGTCCACCGTCCTCGGAATCATCAGCTGGCGCTGGAGGAGTGTTGGGTGACTGCCAAACACTCGGCGGAACGGGCGGAAGCGGTGTATCTTCCTCCCTTCCCGTTGGCGCTGGTCTCCTGCCGCCCGGAACGCTCGGTGGATCTCTGGTACCCGCTACACTCTCGCTGAATGGTAGCACCACCACCACTACACCAGCAACGACACCCGCAACACCGAGCAGTGGAACACTTGCTGCGTCTACCTCGAACGTGCTTCCCACCTCCGCTGTTGGATCGTCTGTGACTAACACCACCGCAAACGGTGCAACGACTGCGGTGGGAATGACAACTAGTCGCATGACGTCGTCGTCGTCGTTCAGTTCTCAAATGGCAGCCCTCGAAGCAGCAATGGCTCGTGACAAGGAAGATTCACCTGAACCGCCCAGCAGCGCAAAGGACGGTGCAGGCGGCGGTAGCGGTGGCTGTGGCAGCAAGAACAACAAGGGCAAGTTTGAGATGAAGCGCGAGGAGGACATCAAATCCGAGCCGGACAGCAATCATATGGACACGTCGGGCGGTGGCGAAGGTGGCGGTAAGAATGTGAACAACGACTGCATGAGCATGATGTCACACGAGATGAAGTCGGAGCTACTGGACGGTTCGGACGGTAGCAGCAGCGGCAGTGGCAAGAACAAGCTTGACGTGTCCACATTTAAGGTGGACGTGGAACAGGGCCGTTCCGGTAGTCCAAAGGCGAAGGTGATGAAAACGGAACTGAAGGCTGGCATCTATCCGGAACCGACCATCCAGACGAACGCTAGTGACAACAAGAAGAAATGCTGTAAGTAATTTCGCGCACGTCCAGTACACTCTCCCCTGGTGGCAATTGTCTTTGTTATTATTTCATAACCTTGTTTTCTTTTTATTCAGCGTTCAAACCGGAGGAACTGCGGGAAGCATTGTTACCGACGCTCGAGAAATTAGTTACGCAGGAACCGGAATCGATACCATTCCGTATGCCGGTTGACCCAAATTCGCTCGGCATTCCCGACTACTTTGACATTGTGCGCCAGCCGATGGATTTGAGCACGATCCGCAAGAAGCTGGAAAGCGGTCAGTATCAAGATCCCCGCGAGTACGTCGATGACGTGTGGCTCATGTTCGATAACGCTTGGCTGTACAATCGGAAAACATCGCGCGTGTACCGCTACTGCACGAAGGTAAGGCAGAACGGCATTCTGCTAAAAGGCGCGATCTATGAACGATTGTAATGAATCTGGTTTGGTTTTTTTACATCCGACCATCTTACAGCTATCGGAAGTTTTTGAGATGGAGATTGATCCAGTGATGCAATCGCTCGGCTACTGCTGTGGACGAAAGTATACATTCAACCCGCAAGTGTTATGCTGTTATGGCAAGCAATTATGTACCATTCCACGAGATGCAAAGTATTACAGCTATCAAAACCGGTAAGTGTGTGTGTGTGTGTGTTGTGGAGCTTTTGCTTAATGTCGTGTATGTATCAGTAAAGCAGAAAATCAGTTTCGATCATTATTCTCTTTGAGGGGGAGATTGCGATGGGGATATAAATGCGCGCGTACAAGTGTTCAACCCGTAATCAATTTATTGCGCTAGACAAAACTCTCGTTCTCAGGGCGTTATTGAAAATTACAAACTATCTGGTACACCTGGACATTTTTTGTGTGATTTATTGTTAAATCAGTATTCTAGTTCTATGATATTTTCCGCGTACTTCCAATTAAAATTCTGTTGTAATTAGCTGCGTAAAGCGCTACTGCTGGTCCAATACTTTTTTTATTACGGGTTCACCACTTGCATGTTACAACAATGACGTCATCGTCTTACGTCCCCACCCGCGTCTCGAGTCTTCAACCGTCGCACACCATTAATCACCATAGCTTGATGTGTTCGTTTGGTACAATGAAATTAAATATGTGTTCATGTGTTTTATATTTTCATATTTCGCTCATCAACACCACTACCACCACCGCATCACCGCGAAAACTCAAAACAAAATGCTTCTTACATCCTCACCACCACCACCACCACCCTACATCGCAACAATATTCGGAATTACCATGATCTTCACTTCATCTTCCATCCTTACCGCCAACATACCACATCCTGCATTTTACTCTACTTCGACACATTAATTTGCCTCTACTTCGACGTTGAACAAAACAACAACAAAAACTAAAAGCTCTTTTGGGGCATTATCTACCAGATACACCTACTGTCAGAAGTGCTTCAACGAGATACCGGGAGATACGGTTACGCTTGGCGACGATCCGATGCAGTCGCAGACGTGAGTATTCACCAACAAGAGCATCAAGATTTTCTGTATATATTTATACTAACATCATGTTTTCTTTTTGCTGATCTGTTTTTTGATCGGCGCAGTCAAATCAAGAAGGATCAGTTCAAGGAGATGAAGAACGATCACCTCGAGCTGGAACCGTTCGTCGATTGTCTGGATTGTGGACGGAAGCAGCATCAGATCTGTGTGCTTTATCTGGAAACGATCTGGCCCGGTGGGTTTGTTTGCGACGCTTGTCTGAAGAAGAAAAGTCAGAAGCGCAAAGACAATAAGTTCAATGCGAAACGTTTGCCCACCTCCAAACTGGGCACATACATTGAGACGCGTGTGAACAATTTCCTCAAGAAGAAGGAAGCGGGAGCGGGTGAGGTGCACATACGCGTTGTCTCCAGCTCAGACAAAATGGTGGAGGTGAAGCCAGGTATGCGTAGTCGGTTTGTGGAAAATGGAGAAATGCTTCCGGAGTTTCCGTACCGAGCGAAGGCACTGTTTGCATTCGAGGAGGTCGACGGTGTGGACGTGTGCTTCTTCGGTATGCATGTGCAGGAGTACGGGTCGGAGTGTGCGGCACCGAATACACGCCGCGTGTATATTGCCTACCTCGATTCAGTGCATTTCTTCCGACCGCGCCAGTACCGGACGTCGGTGTACCACGAGATACTGCTCGGTTACATGGATTATGCGAAGCAGCTCGGTTACACGATGGCACACATTTGGGCATGCCCACCGTCCGAGGGTGACGACTACATCTTCCACTGCCATCCACCGGAGCAGCGCATACCGAAACCGAAGCGGCTGCAGGAGTGGTACAAAAAGATGCTGGACAAAGGCATGGTCGAGCGGACGATTCAGGACTACAAGGATATCCTGAAGCAGGCAATGGAGGACAAACTGCAGTCGGCATCGGAGTTGCCATACTTTGAGGGAGATTTCTGGCCCAATGTGCTCGAGGAAAGCATAAAGGAGCTTGATCAGGAGGAAGAGGAAAAGCGCAAACAGGCGGAGCTTGAAGAAGCGGCAGCGAATGCTGCGGTAAGTATATTGTAGCATATGCAAAGACCTTTCCACGTTCTCGTTGTTATCGTTACTTGAACTGCTCGTCATATTTGTTTCGCATTGCAGATCATGTCCATGAACGATGACAGTGACACAGTAGCCGACGGTAAGAAGAAGGGCCAAAAGAAGGCGAAGAAGTCCAACAAATCGAAGGCAGCGCAGCGTAAAAGCAACAAGAAAACGAACGAACAGATTGGGAACGATCTCAGTGCAAAGATATTTGCCACCATGGAAAAGCACAAGGAGGTGTTTTTCGTCATCCGGCTTCATTCAGCGCAGTCGGCTGCAAGTTTAGCGGTAAGTGCGCATACGATTTTTCTCCCATTTTAATTTCATTCGAGGTCCTCATTTATGTACCTATGCTTATACTTTTCAATGCTTATATTTACCACAGCCCATCCAAGACCCGGATCCACTTATTAACTGCGATCTGATGGACGGGCGTGATGCCTTCCTGACGCTGGCAAGGGATAAGCATTACGAGTTTTCTTCACTGCGTCGGGCACAGTTCAGTACACTTTGCATGTTGTACGAGCTGCACAACCAGGGCCAGGATAAGTTTGTCTATACCTGTAACAACTGCAAGAACCACGTCGAGACACGATATCATTGCACCGTTTGTGACGTAAGTTTGATAAGCCCTTTCGCTATAGCATTCCCATGCTTAATACTGCATTGATTAATTGTGTTTTTTTTGTTTTCCGTGCAGGATTTTGATCTCTGTATTACCTGTAAGGAGAAGGTGGGCCATCAGCATAAGATGGATAAGCTTGGTTTCGATCTGGACGATGGATCGTCACCGTCGGACGTGAAACAAACCAACCCTCAGGAAGCACGCAAGCAATCGATTCAACGCTGCATCCAATCGCTGGTGCATGCCTGCCAGTGCCGCGATGCCAACTGTCGGTTACCGTCATGCCAGAAGATGAAGCGCGTGGTGCAGCACACGAAGCACTGCAAGCGAAAGACGCACGGTGGTTGCCCGATCTGCAAACAGCTTATTGCACTCTGCTGCTATCATGCGAAACACTGCCAGGAGGCGAAGTGTTTGGTGCCATTCTGTCCAAACATCAAGCACAAGCTGAAACAGCAGCAGCTGCAACAAAGGTAAGTAATGATCCCCACCTGGCAAAATCCCACCCATACATATACAAAACTTTCTCAATAATTTCTCAATACCTTCGCGAAAGGGCGTCGTTATTGAGAAGGTTTTGAACATGTGTGCGTGTTCGTGTCCCTCCGGCGTTCGTGTCCTCTTCGGGTATCGAGACATATTTCTTTCCATGTGTTAGTGTTAGTTTTCCCTTCCATTTCTTTCGTTCTGTTCGGCGACGAAGGAAACACAGTCGATACACAACACTTGCAACACGAAATAATTAACTTTATTTTTATTATAAAAATATTTGTTACATCACTTTCAAACTATTTGCACTGCACTTTGAACAACCAAAAACCAAGAAATAAACGAACAAAAATTTTCACTATTACGGCTGTACGAAAGCAGCCTTCCTTCGCTGTGCACATGACTGTGCGGATGACGCTTCCAATGACGCCGTCGGTCGCTCCTGGAATCGTCGTTTGAAACACAAGGAACCAGAAAAAAAATGATATTAGAAAAGGTCCCAAACATTATCCTACACTTTATCTTACCTTATGCAACATGATGCACTAATATTTCACTGCTCCACGGCCGACTTACAAGCGTCCATCTTGCAAGCTGCTTCACCACAGCTGAGCACAACATTTACTGACGGCCTCACGGACTGTGTGCATGAGTGTGTTCTTCTTTCACTTTCGATCTTTTCCGATCGCGGTTGCAATTTGCCACTACACATTGACAAAATTGAGTAAAAAAACAGATTCGTATTGCTCGATACGGTAAATTCGACACCAACACCAGAGCAAACGCGCTAAATTTCGTGTCCGTACAGCAAAAACCGAAGGCAAACTTCGGGAAATGTCATATGGGGAGACAGAGAGAGTGTGTGTTTCTCCATCCCGTACGATTTTATAACGACGAATGCGTTGTCGAGTTGTTTATTTTACTAACTGTATATAATATACATTTGCAGATTGCAACAACAGCAACTTTTGCGACGCCGTATGGCGGTGATGAACACCACCCGACTTGGCGCACCAACACCTCAGATACCACAGAACAGCAATGGTGGTGGAAGCAGCTTAAACAATGCCGTCTGTTCGTCGAATGTTATTGCCGGCTGTTCGGTGGCACCGTCCGGACCAGTAAGCAATACGATGGCGATCGGTGTACCAGCGAGCGGTGGTGTCGTCACCAGTATAGGCTGCGGTGGAATGGGTAACGCTGGTGCGGGAGCAATGAGTCCGTCTGCCGTACCGAACACGGTGCAGATAGGTGGCATGGGCAGTCCGCATCACGGTGGCATGAGTATGAAACCGGGCGCACAAACACCACCGGCGAATGTGCTGCAAGCTGTTAAGCAGGTATGTGCTGAAGATAATCGACAGGAAGTGGAAAGTTATAATTTAAGTGGTTGGAATATCGGCCATTTCTCACCATGGTGTGAGTGTTTCAAATGTCGTAGCTTTATTAAAACTTTTTCATCGTTTATTTTTAAACAAAAAAAATACGTCAATAGGTGCAGGAGGAAGCTGCGAGACAACAGGCACCGCATGTCGGCTACGGTAAAGTTAATCCCGGAATGGTGCCACCGGTGATGCAGCGTGCAATGCCTACTGGCCATATGAATGCGGCGGGTGTCGGTGTTAACGTGTCCGGCGTCGGTGTAATGCCGAACTCGCAGCAGCAACCTAATGCGGTTGGTGTGTCGATGGGTGGTCCGGGCGGTGGCCCTGGCGGCATTGGACAGAATGTAATGCAAATGGACCAGTGGAACTCGCGTTATCCGAATGGCGGTGGACCAGGCATGCGCCCAACGCTACCCGGGTTGATGCAACAGCCACAGCAGCAACAACCACAGAACCCACTCCAAACGGTAAATTAGCTAGCGTGTTTCTCGGATCAAACTATACACCTTTTTAAAAATAGTTATTTCATTCGGGAAAAAGTTATCCTTATTATTTTCATTGCAAAAGCTACAAACACTGTTTGTACCAAAAAAAAAAAGTCAAATGTTTAATTCTTTAATTTAAATCGTTAACGTTATTATTTCGTTTTGCTGCAGGGCATTATGAGCGGCGGTGTTGGAGGTGCTCAAATAATGGCCGGCATACGGCAGGGCCCGATAGCAATGCAGGGTGGTATGATGGGTAATGCGCAGCAGCAGCAAGGCGGTGGTCAACAAAACCAACCCGGCCAAACCCAGATGGCCACGCAACCGAAGCAAGCAATCGCGCAGCTGATGGCGACCCTCAAGAATCCGGCCGCCGGTCCAGAGCAACAACAGCAACTGCTTTCGATACTGAAAGCTAATCCGCAGCTCATGGCAGCCTTTATAAAGCAGCGACAACAGGTACGCTTAACTATTTCGTCTGACCGTACGCGTGTTGGGTAAAGAGCTTTGAATTAATATACCACCTTGGTTCGGTGCAAAAAAACAGGCTCAGCATCAGCAAAATCAAAACCAGGTAGGCATGCCGCAGCAGCAACAACAGCAGCAGCAACAAGTCCAGCAACAGCAACAGCAGCAAACGCAGCAACAGCAAGCACAGCAGCAGCAGCAGCAGCAGCAGCATGGTGTAATGCATCCCGGCGGCTCACAGGTGCAACAGGTGCAAGCTGGACAACCGGTGATGGTGTACAATAATCCGCCCGCCTCCGTCCAGATGGTACCGAACCGTATGCAAGGCGTACAGGGTATGCCTGGCGGAGGCAAACCGGGCAATAATCCATCCATGCAAATACCGGTAAGTTTGCGAATCCCTGTTGCTGCTCTCAATGCAATAAGAACCTATTCCAACGATCCATTCCACAGCTTCAACAGCAATTGTGGTACAAGCAACAACAGCAGGCTCAGCAGCAGCAGCAACAGCAGCAGCTGATGCTTCACCGGCAGTTGGCGATGGCGGGTGGTAACATACCGCCAGCCCCACCATACAACCAGCGTCCGCGCCCACAGCAGCAGATGGGCGGCGGTTATGGGCAGGGCGGTGGCATGTTTCCCGATCAGCAACAATACATTCAACAAGCAATGAAACCCAACCCGCAAACACAGGGTGGTGTCGGTGTGAACGTGCTGTCCCAGCAGCTGCAGCAGCAGCAGGGCCAGGGCCCGAACCAGGGCATCATGGGGCCACCGAATCCCCAGCAGCTTGCCATGCAGCAGCAGCTGATGCAATCGGTACGATCGCCACCACCGATCCGTAGCCCGCAGCCGCAACCGTCGCCGCGTGCCGTACCGTCACCGCGGGCCCAACCGTCCGTATCGCCTCGGGCACAACCGTCGCCCCATCACATACCATCCCATTCGCCTGTGCCAGTGCAGCCGGGTGATGTTGTGCTGCACAATCATATGCACTCCACGCACCAGCCTTCGAACGTCGTGGGTATGGTCGGGGGCGGGGGCGGCGGCGGCGTTGGGGTCGGTGGGGTCGGAAATGTTGGCATGCCAGGGGCGGGTGCGGGTAACGTAGTTGGCGTGGGTGTGGTCGGCGTGGGCGGCCCCGTTAACGCCATGACAGTCGGTGGCGGCATGGGTGGTGTAGTCGGTGTGGTGGGCGGTCTTGGTGGCGTCGGTGGCGGTGGAGGTAATGTGGTGGGTGTAGGGAGCGCCGGTGGTGTGCAGCAGGATCTAGCGCAGGGCGTCGGAATAATCGGCCCAGGCGGTAATGGGAACGCTGGCGAAACTTCCCTGCCGGACCAGCTGACCAAATTTGTCGAACAGTTGTAGTAGTATTCTGGAAAAATCAACGTAGCGGGTAGAAACGTTCTATATTGATATTATTAGTTCTTCTTACTTTTTAGGTTCGAAAAGTTACTTTTAGGTTCGAAAGTTTAGTACCTAAATATGTATCCCCAAGTGTTCCGATTGTAGCCAGCGAATGGGGGGGTGAGAATAGATGGTGTGTATAGAAAAGTTAGGATATAGCGTTAGGATATAAACAAAAAATTTAATAATACAGCTACAGACGATTATTAAAAGGATTATGTATGTACTTTTAGCTAAACAGCTATGTATTTTAATATTTCTTCGATTTTCGTTCGTCAGACCGAAAGTCCATTAGCAGTCGATAGTTAAATGTTCATTAGTTTTATTCACCCCCGTACATATGCGCTCTTTTTTTTTGTTTGTTAAGGGGTGGTCCCACATGGCCGTATTTCGGCCTTAGTAAGAATCAGGATCATCAGGCCTGCGATTCCCCACCAACTTCCCGCATCAAGACTAAAAATAGCTTGCAAACGTGGTGGTCACTAGTCTAGTAACCCAATAGGAAGGCGGAGACCTAGGTCGATAAGCCAAATGAGAAACGCTCTCGTTCGTTAATATGGGAGTTAGTATTCTAGATTAAACAGGAGAGATTAACATTCTCTTCTCTCTCTTCTTGACGGCGTAACGATGTACTAGGTCATTGCCTGCCATTTCTTGGCTTACTAGATTTATTTTACCACGTAGTCAATCCTGCGTACTAGGGGTTGGTTCGAATGACATTTTGGTCCAGGTCAGCTCGTGTCAAAACCGGCGGCCGCTACCATCATGTCACCGGGCCGCCCAAAGAAGATAAACATTACGGCGTTTAAAATTCAAGCACACGTGAAAACCGAAAATCACGAAAATTTGTGTACATTTTACTATGAGCGGGGTTAAGCAGTACATGCGATTTAATTAATTAACTGGTCGATTGAAGCCATTTTTCTCAGGTTTCATTAATTACCTTTCGTTGGCAGTCGAGTGCGCGGCCGTACATAAACATGCTTACATAACTATATTAGTTTGTTTTATACATTTTTTATTACCTTCGTGAAAAATAAGCTTGATGGGAAGCTGTGGCCAGGGACCGAGCATCTTGGAAAATCATTTTTAACGTGCTCCATCGGAGCAGGCCAACGAGAGAGATACAGAGAGAGAGAGAGAGACATGTTTGCTTTTCGTGAGGTTTTTAAAAGTATGAAAGCCTTCGAAGGTTTTTGTCCTGGCAAAGTGTCAAGTAATGCTGCTATCACATGGACTGTCACATGGCTATCATTTTTTATCGCCAGTGCTGTTTTCCCAGGGGTGCCATGGATATCATCACCCGAACCGTGTTAACACTAGCTTGGAAGACTTGGAATATGTTTTAATATTTTTACTGTTACACGATAGATGTGTACAAGTCATGCATCAACTGTGGTAGAATTGATGAAACCCAAAACATAATTTGGTTTACACGAAGCGCAACAGCCAAAATGACTGGTCCGGGCAATCTAGTGTTATTCTATGCCATGCAAAACAAACGTTTGGCCTGGGGAAGTATAACCAAAAGAAGCGTAGCAGTCAACGTGCTCTGAACCATGTTTTCTCATAATAAACAGCAAAGACAAACGCAAGTTCAACTATGTGTGATCAAGGATCGTATCGTGTTCCAGTGCGTTTTCAGTTAGTATGTTTTGTAATTCTATATATATTGTGATAGTCAAAGAGAGAGAGAGAGAGAAGAGGCGGAGGGTGGGGGTAATAATGAAATGCGAGAAATTGAGAGAGAGAGGAGAATGTTTGATAAAACTTGAGAATGCAAGAGTTACATACATTTTTATCTTTGTGTTCGTTTATATTTTTATATTTGAATATGGGGTATATGAATATGTTTAAACGAGTTATACTGGGACAGAGAGAGAGAGAGAGAGATAGTGATAGTTTTTCAAGAGTGTTTGAAAAAAAAAGCAGAACAATAGAGAATTGATAAGAAAATTCAGAAAACACAGCAAAACAAAACAAGATGTTCGACAAATAAGGCCTTGCTAAGAAAACAAAAGTAAAGCAAAAAGAGATGCAAATTATACAACTGCAAAAAAAAACATGATTCAAATTTTTAACTTAGAATTAAACTTAGAATCTTCGTGAGGGGGTAGGGTGAGAACATAATAATGCGTGGCTTTCACACATTAACAAACATACGCACTTACAGTCTTCACTGGCGCACACGCATGCAAAACAGAAAATTCTCGGTAAAAAACACGATAAGGCAAAGCAATAGTGTTTCTTTTTATTAATCAAAAAGAACGGCCAGGCGGTATTGCAGAAAAGCAATAGCGGTCATCCATAACAAATCGAATCTAGAAAATTTAGGCAAAAGACAGAGTTTTTTACCAGCGATCCATAATGCATACTTGCAAAGCACATACACACTCTTTAGCAGCAATCGCATTTTAGCATAGAAATCATGCGTTTAGGTTATATTATTTAATAGCGTTCATCACAATTAGAAATCTACATTCTTTATTATGGTAAAAAAATGTTCTCCAACTGTGTCGAAAATTTGTTGTTTTTTATCAAGAACGGCAAGGCCGTATATCTTAACAAAACCCGGTCCGGCATATTCATAATGTGCATAGTGTTGCCGCAGGTTTTCCAATGAATGATTTTTTAGCGAAAAGCAAAAACAAATTATTTTTTCTTCATATTCAAGAAGAACGGCACTATTTCATGCGTCTAAAAACTCGTTTGACGTTTCTGGCCCGCAGTTCCAGATTTGTTTGTACTATCTGGCCCTATTTGTGAAAGGTATGCCGATCCCCTGGTCTAAATGGTAGCAATTCCGCAAGCAAATATAGAGAAAATTGTTTACCAAATTGATTTATGATACGGAGTGTTAAGTGTGTGTGTGCAATCGAGGATAGAAAGGATTCACCAAAAACACGGTGTTTGGCCAGACCACCCCCTCCCCCCCCCCCCCCTTCCACCACCCCCTCCTTCTAAGATTTAAAATTTAACTACAGGCGATTGCATTATGGCGTTCGGGGGACAAATAGGAAGAGCCACAAATACACACAGTAACAGTAAACAAAGCAATGACATCCCGTGGAACCAATCTAAACTTCGAACAAGACTTACTTCAATAAGCGTAAACAATGTGCTTTTACTATGTTCAGTGTACATATTAATCTGATTTTATCTGATTAGATCCGTCTCAGGCGTGTTTACAAACTCCTTGCTGGCTTTGTATTAAAAAAAATGTGTATTCTAGCAATAATTTTAAGAAGCAAAAGAGAAAACGAGAGAAGGAGAGATAGTTGCGTTAGCAGAGCGCATCAGAACTTATTTGTAAAATTTAAAACAAAAACGAGATCAAAAGTATGTATCCGTTCTCTCCAAAGTTTAAAATACACCACCAACCACAGCTGGGGAATAGTGTATGCAATAATGTCATCCACGTGCACGATCCACGTTTACCACGCGTGTATCGGTGGAATATTGTTTTCTTTAGATTTTTGTTGTTGTGTTGTTTGCTAACGAGAGAAAGAGGGTAACGCTTGTCCTTGTACCGCTCATACTACCGAGTACGTGCAGCTATACGGTACACACACAGGGTGAAAAATCTGTTCCGAATTTGACTTTCTGATCATGGAAATTGAACATGGAGTTAGTATGTGTGTGTGTGTGTGTGTGTATGTAAGTGTGTATGTGCGTACATCTTTCTCATTCTTATTCCGCAACAATTGCATTGAGTTACATAGTAGGAAGCAAATTAATTGATAGAGAGAGAGAGGGAGAAAGAGAGATAAGTGGAACAATTGATTGGAAATTGTTATGTGGCTGTGTCGTCGTTTATTACACATTATCAGTAATAATGTCTGGTGAAAAACTAAGTTTCCTTTTTTCCCTTCCTGCTTTTACCTTCGTTTGTAAGCATGCCGTTAAACAGAGCTAGAATAAGACAGCAAATGAACACGCATCACACGATCTGAAATGGTTTTCGTTTCCTCATTATTAAGGCTATACTTTTAAGATATGTAAGCAAAGATCCTTAACCCCCTTCCCTCTCCCAAAATCGTTAGTTGTTAGTATAGTTTTTTTTTACATATATCTATATATATGTTTAGTATTTTGTATCTCGCTTCGTTTTCATAATTTATCTACCCGCAAACTGCTTTGAATTCCTGCAATAATTATGTATATACAAATAGTAAAAACGGTTCTAAGTAATACAGTAATAAGATAAGACACACCGGTTGCTGTTGTTGTGAAATGCTCAGAGACTCGAAGTAAATAGGGGATGAATCAGTCAAGCTACAAGGAGACACATGGAACGGGGGTTCTGCCCGCAACTGCTCAGACGCGAAACGATATCATCCCAGTCCCATGTTCCACGTTAGGATCCAAAACAAAGTTAAACTGTAACTTTATACATATATGTATAGAAGTACGATAGGGAATAACTTATAACACAAAATGCCACATTTAATATAACATATATATACATATTATATATATGTAGTATAGAACGATTCCTATCACACACACCACTCGATCGCTGTTCAAACCAATGTTTTGAGGTGTTGCGATAAGGATAAACGGGGAAGCAACATAGGAAAAAGAGAGCAATGAGCAAACAGAAATGGGGGTTTGATCCTTGTAAATGGACCGTACTGATAGCGAGAGGAGATGAAAACAAAACCTCCCCGCGATAAAAGCTAAAACAAGAAAAGGTAGAGAAGCCGGCGAAGAAGTATAATAAACAAGCTAGTGGCGAGAAAATGGGCTTTAAATGCTCAACAAAGCCAATAAAACAAAACCAACCAAGGGGAAAGGGGGATAGTGCACAGTGATGTGTTGTGTATAAAAGAAAAACAAACTAGAAAACTTACCCTCGTTTTCGCACTTTTCGCATTGTATTTCTATGATTTTTTTATTATTTGTTTTTTGTTTTAATTTAATAATCCTACCAGTTATTTGACGAAACGGGCGTAGAAATGCAAAACAGAAACCCCTTTCATACTTACACTCTTAATATTAAATAGAAGCAAAACAAAACAATTATGTTGAAACGATGTACTACTACCGCTAGATGTAAAGTAAGAAGAGGGAGGCAGAGAAGTAGGTGAAAAGAAACAAGAAAGGAAATAAAATAACGAAACAATATAGATAGTGAGAAGAAGAATATTGCGCGGAAGCGGAACGGAGAATCGAAACGAACATAAAATGTATACAAATTCCAGAATTTATGATGTCGTGCTTTTTTTTCTTCTTCTTGTACCTCGTAGAATTGGATGTGGGGGGTGGGGGGGGGGGGGAGGTGTTGAGGTGTTGGGTTTGATGAAAGGGGAAGAGTCTGGAGTTTTTTTTTGGAGTTACAGGATACCGGAAGTTGTTGAAAGAAGCGGCATGGGAAGGTAAGGGGGCTGAGTTATCCGGAAGCGAGCAAGAGGAAGACAGTAAAACCGATAAAAGAAGAGAGAGTGTGGTTGCGAATAAAATGGAATGTTTCATATACGATTCAAAAGTAAACAACGTACTACCACTACTATTACTACTACTATTGATACTACTAATATTAATACTACTAATATTGCAACTAATGCTAGTAAAACCAATTTTAGTGTAAGGTAAATCTCCCGACCGCTGGGATGTGTTGGATAGGCCTTTGACCCGATATATGGCCGCCGCATTAAATGGGGTTTGCTAACCGAGAGTGGAGTAGTGGGCAGGGTATTATAGCGTGTAAGATTAGCAACAAAATAGTAGATCATCCTATGGTAGGGGGTGGGGATGATTTAACCACTGCGACTGAAGTGATCATATTAGTTTGCCGCACATCAAGGAGGGTGTACCGCAGGGATGAATCGGTGAGCTGCATCAGATGCGTCCGGGAGTGTCTGTACAGAAAGCGTAGATTATATATTCTTGTAAAACCTGTGCGAGGAACGTTCCGGGTGTTTCCCCCCCTTTAGCGTGGAACGAAATTAGGAAAGCTGGAGAGCAAATTCGAGACTTCCCTTCCCCCAACTCCCATCCCTGCACGGATGAGATTTAGAATGGTGTTGCAAGGATGCAGTTGTAGATGTAAATAGACACTTTGGTAAATTAGGCTATATAGGTAAGGTAGCGCAGAAAGCGAAACAAGCAATTTTTAAATACCGCGAAGCCTTCATTACAAAACGATTTTTAGTTTGTGTGTGTTCCGTTACTACCAATTTATTGTTTCAACCTTGCCCTTCTCCTCCTTCCCCCTTTTCCGCCATCTTACATTCGTTTCCCGAAGTTCCCGAGTGACTTGTGTGTCTGTTGAGCGTGGAAAGATTTAATTTACACACAACCGAATATGAACAGACGAATATCATGATTCATTTTTACCTTTATGGTGTAAATGTGTAGTGGTGCGGTGGGTGAGAAGCTACACAACGGCTACAGTATGAAAGGCATATGCGATGTCGATCCTGCATATCGGTGTAACCGATTCGGCGTCCTCCATTTCGCAATAATACAACCGGACAAATTCGGGCCTCATAAACTGTAGATTGAAGTTAGGGGAATGTGGTGGGAGATTAGTACCACAGCTAGGAGGGCATAACCACGGAAATTACCCCTCGACAGACACATTGGGTGGGGAAGAATCACACAAGAAAGGGTGGAGGATCAGGCATAACTCTACTTTTAAGTAATGATGTACAAAACCTCATGCGTAAAGTAATAAATGGAAACAAACTGTCCCCGGACCGAGTCAACGCCCGTTGCAAGCTGGGAAGATATCTAAATATGGGAATGCTTCTACCTGTGAAAGAAGACAGAACAGACACACTGGATGATTGTATGTAATACCTGTGATTGATATTTTCCAATGGGGCGGGTATTAGGTAAATCCTTTGACTTGGAGGAGGACATCTTGTGCAGTCAGGTATCTTGGTGTCTTGGCAGTTATGCTCCACGAACTAAGGACAATAAGGACTAATAAGGATGATACGTGTGCCGGAAAGTAAGTAAAAAATCCTTCTTGTTGGTAGAAGCAGTTTGAGCGTTCATTTCAACATTGAATAAGCTTTAGAGATAATATCACATTTGATTCAAATGCCGGCCGGTGGTTTATAGATAACGGTCCCGGTCTTCACACGACAGGGCTGGTCCTAAATCCCATCCCATATTCCTTCCACCCGCGCACTAACTCATTAAAAAATTTCTCATGTTTGACGGTAATATGGTAGCTCTATATAAATTATGATTGCTAGCTCATACGTAAAATTGTGCAATTGTTTTACCCTCCACAATACCTTCCCTCTCCCACAATGGAACATTTCTCTTAAGTGAGCATGTGTGTGCGATTTTTCTTTTAGTACCATTAAACGAAGCAAGGTCCGGTACATGTGTACTCGCATAACGATAACCGAACTATACCGAACCAATCGCGAACGATGCACGAGCGTTATGCGTTATCATGGTTCTTACGAAAATTTGTATATAGCGTATCCTCCTGCGTTGGATGCTCTCCTGGTATCAGGAGCCTGAAAAACTGGTCATTTTTGGCGAGTTTTCTGTCTCGATCGACACGGAAAAGGCATCCTCCTGCGTTGGATGCTCTCCTGGTATCAGGAGCTTGGAAAACTGGTCATTTTTGGCGAGTTTTCTGTCTCGATCGACACGAAAAAAGCATCCTCCTGCGTTGGATGCTCTCCTGGTATCAGGAGCTTGAAAAACTGGTAAATTTCCGTATCGTACAAGATACTCTTTTATCATTTAAAATATTAACAATATGCATTTTTTTATTCATTGAGTATCGTTAATTAAAGCTCGCGTTTGAATCTGCCTCGATTGAATCTTGAGCATCGGGCAGGCGCACTGCGTAAAGATGTGAACAAGCGGTAAACAGTCCGTTAGCCAACTGTCAAACCGATGTCAATCACACCAGGGTTACGTAGCACCCATTGCCGTCCAACATTTATCGCACGAGATACAGTGATACGCGTATATATATGCGACCCAATTTAATAAATTAAAGCTTTACAAATAGATTACAACATATTGTTTTCTTTCCTTTTCTCTAATATACATAATAGTGAAAATATAATAAAAGGGTTGCAAAATGTGTTAATTTTGTTAGACTTTCTTGATACAACCATTTTACCTTCTTTTAATGACTTACCGCGTTTATCCGATGTGGGGCAGGTTTGTGCTCAGAGGTCAAACTATTAAAACCATACCTTACGTACGGCTTCCTGCGAAACCTGACAACAGATGCTGATTACATAAAACCACTCAGGCGTACGTAAATTAGCTTAAATACACGGTTCACATGTCTTCACATTTGCGAGACAAATTTCGTACGGAAATAAAAATCACTACAATCAAACCATATGAAAATGGAAACCCAGGCAACAATTTTTTTAGTAAGCCGATAAAAAACCGCACAAAATGATGGATTTGAGTTGCATAACTTCAGGCGATTTGGGATGGGATTTTCTTTCATGCATTGCTTAAGATGGGTTGATGAAAGGGTTTTCTTTTAAATTTAAACCCGTTTGTTAACCGACTTTTCATTCTAACTTCACGGATAACGATGCAGTTGATTGGTTGTATTTTTATTGAGAGAATGCTGATAGGAGCAAATGGAAAACTGCTGCGATGAACAGTTGGAGTTGACGGTTTCGGTAGTACGGGCCTCTGTTGCACGCGCCCCAATTTGGAATTCCCCAAAAAACCCCGCAAGGAAAAGTGATACCATAGCCGGGGGGCTAGTCGAAGGATGTGATTGATTATATTTTACCCCAGTAACAAACATAATAACAAACGATTAGTGGCATAATCTGTTATGACGTGTTGCCTTAGTTAAATTAATTTTTTTTAAGATTTACCTCTTGGAAATATTAGTTTCGCTGCCTAATGTTTTAGTGATTTATATACTTGTAGTTAGCACAAATCTACGATAGGCGTACTTTTGTTGTTGTTTTTTTTTGTTTTAATATTTGTTTTCTTGTTTGGTTTTCTCTTTATCGCGCTTTTTTTTGCTTCATTTCTTGTTTTTTGTTTTGTTTTCTCGTAACTATCATCGCAATTATTTCGAAGTCATTTGCTTACTGCTGCTTCCCTTTTCATCTCCTCGCCCCGTTCTTATCATCCACCACCCACACGCATCCCTTTTTCTCTCTTTCTTTCTCTCTCTCTTTCCCTCTCTTTCCCATTCCAGATCTGGTTGCGAGCGGGGCCACGAAGCCTAGCACGCACACATACACTATATTTGTTTCGTTTTTTGTTTTGCTGTACTACGTAAATGTCATTTCTGCTCTCTCTTTCTCTTCTTCTCCTACCATATTTGCATGGATGTGTGTGTATTAGGGGGTGTGTTTTCCTTTCCTCTGTGTGTTTCTGTTGTTTTGCGCTACTATGCGTTTTCCTTTTATTATGCAGTAATAATGGCTTGCAAATCTATCGGGTGTTTTTTCATCTTCTTGTTTCTTTCGTACTGTTTATTTTACTTGTTGCTTGTGTTTCTTGGGTTTTTTTGTTTTGCTTCTCCTTTTTAGCCCCTTAAATACTTAAAATTATTTTTTGGTAATCTTATCTTCTTGCACTTTTACTTACGCGTGTATGTGTGTATTTGTAATCCCCCCTCTTTTTTTTTCTTTAAACGCTTCGTTTTATTTACTTCGATTATTTCTGTTCGTAAATTTACGAGTACGTGCTGCAGCAAAGTTTTGTTTGTATGTTTGGTTTTCTTGGTTAATGTGTCTTTTCATGTTTCGCAGTTTTCTTTTTGTTTTGTCATGTGTGTTGTAAATGTTAATGTATGTGTGTTTGTGTGTTTGCTGCTGTTGCTTCTACTAATCTTGTTTCCTCTCTTTGTTTTGCTATCTTCTCTTTCTATTTGTTCCATTTATTTGTTTACTTAGTTTTCCATTTCTAGCTTGGATCGCAACATCGCAAGAAAGAAGAGACGAATGAAAAAACGTAGATTTTCGTGAATATATGTTCGTTTTGTTAGTTTTTTTTTTGTTTCTTACTATGCATTTCTTTAAATTTGCATCTCATCTTACATCTCTTTCTAAATGGAAGGGGAGGAGGAAATCGAGGGAGGAGGGGGGGGGAAAGAGGAGTGAGAGCATACACTATACGATTTTGTTATGCACGCGCCGTACGTCATGAAGAAAGAGAGAAAAATGTTGCACAATTTCACAAGGGGTTCGGAAAACGGGGGTGGAGAAAGGGGGATGAGAGATACAAATAATTCTATGTTTCTATCTAATGTTTCTAAACATGCTTTGCTTTGTTCATCGGTTTACTTCCACTTTCTTCCCTTTTTTTTGGTTTTACTTTGTTTCCATTTTTTTACTCCTTTCTTTAGACCCTAAAAGAGCATGAAAAAAGAGGTTTGGAAACGAACCAATAAAATACGATACATCCATTTAAAGTACAGTACAGCTGACGCGACACTATACATACATACATACATACATATATACATGCATGCAGAGGACGTACATACATATGTTTGTACATACCTTCGTGTCCGTGTGCAATTCCGTACCGTGTTACCAATTCTAGTGTGTGTTAGTGTGTGTTTCGATTGATTTTTTTGTTCTCTTCGTTTCTTCATTTATTTCCTCTTCTTATCCTCTCTCTCTCTCTCTCTCTCTCTCTCTCCCTATCTCTCTCTCTCTCTCTTTTTCCCTTTCTTTCTAAATCACTTATATTTTTTTATTTTCTCTCACTTCCACTTTCACGTACAGTTTAAAGTATTATTTAAGTTTGTTTTAATTAACAGTTCAATATTTGGTTTCCTGCCGCTAAACAACAACAGCTGTGCCCTTCCCCCTTCGTAAATCTGCCCGAATACTTCACAATCAAAGTTCTAAACACGTGCGTGCCAGTAGTGTGTGCGTGGCAAAACTTCAAATTGCAAAAAGTTTCCACCTTCCCGATCCATCCAAATCTAACATGCTCTTGATCGATCGATCAATGCTCAATCACACAAACACGCACATTATACTATGCACGTGAATGGGTGTGGTAGTAGTATGCCGAGAAGGTGGTCGGATTTGAAGCAATTTTCGACCAAGAAAAAAGAAAGAACAAGAAAGGGAGAGCAAGACGAAAGGAGAGAGAAAGAGAGAGAGAGAGAGAGGGACCGAAAGAAAGAGATAAAAATGTAAAGAGAACAGCCTCCCAATCCTTAATGTTTGGCTTGCTGTTTTGGGGTGCCAATTGCTTTAAACTACAAATTTATCTTGCAAGATTTACATTTCATGGTTTCTCTTTTTGTGTGTCTTTCTCATTTCTCTTTTTCTATATTTTTTTTAATATTAATCGGCGACGCACATTGAGATTCTCTTTCAAATGTGTGTTTTTCTTCTTCTTTTTTTGTTGCTAGTTTGTGTGGTCGCTTTGTGTACGATGTTTTATTCTATACATATGTAAATAAATATGTATATTTGCGTATGCCGATTAGCCTAGCAGCAGTTTCAATCTATAGCTTGCACGTTGGTGCGGGGCGTGTGTATGTGTGAAAATGTGAGAATGTGTGTTTTTTTGCCACTTTTTTTGCAGTGTGTTAATGGTTTGTTTTCCGTTTTTTTCGTTTGCTTAGTTTTTTTGTTACTTTTACTTTTATCCATGTTTTGCTGATTTGCGCTTGTGTGTGTGTGTGTGTGTTGTTTTTTTTATATTTTCTTCGATTTGTTCACTCTGTTTCTCTCCATCTTGCTATTTTGCATTAGAATACGACAACGACTAGAAGGTGGTGTTAGTTTAGTAGTTACACTTAATCCGTATTGCTGCGTTTATGTATTTTAAGTTGTCTTTCATAATGTTTCGGCGCGGTTTTAAAACGGTTTGGTTGGTTTCTTTGTTTACCTCCATCCTTTTCCCAGTCTGTCTCCTTTTAATCAGGCATTAGTTTATGTTTAGTATAACCACAGCGCAATGAACCAGACGCAACAAAGTATAAGGTAAATCGATACATAATTAAAACCCACAAAATTTACATTCGCCACACTCATTCCAACATCCTCACACACACACACGTACATACGCACGCAGACTATCAAACAATCCGTGTTCCGGAATCGGAGAGCACATTCCCTTTTAAACACCTAATTAGCGCCACAATGTAAAACAGCCACAATCACAGCAAAGGAAGAAACAAAACTTAAACGAAGAGCACATAACACGCCTAACAAAACACATTTCACATACTAATCTAGCATTCATTTCATCAACACCCACCTTTAAATGGCCTCCTTCCCCTTGTAAACGCCATTATTTTACAATATGAAAATTAATATATATAAGGGCGAATATAAGAGAAAAAAAAACGGAATCTAACTTAAAATATGAAAATTAATGAACACATAGATGCAATAATATAAAAGCAAAAAGAAAAAAAGACAAGAAAATGAAAATTAAAAATACAACGAAACAAAAAACACAAGCCAGCGATAATAGATCAAAAAGAGAAGAACAAACAACAGGGAAAATGCAAAAAACAAGAAAAAACACTAATCAAACAAAAACAACAACTACCAATACCACACGGCGTCAAAAGGAACCAAAATGGCGGGCTGATTGTCATTCGAAATATGGAACCTGCTGCAAAAAAAGCACACATAAACAAAACGAACAAAAATGCCTTAGTGCGTGTCTGAGTGTGGTGCGAATAACGTTCCACTTACACCTGTAATTTGCTCTCGCTCTACCGCTTTGTTTGTTTCGTATTGCGTTTTCCTTTGCTTTTTTGTTTCCTTTGCCTTTGCCTGTGTGGGGTCGTTATGCATTACTGATGTGTGCTTGATTGTTGTTTTTTTTTCGTTTCATTTTCCTGTTGAATGTTCTTTACTCCCTCTGTAGCAGGTTATGTTTGTGTTTTAACTATTATTTTACCTTCTTTTATCGTTGATCCGGTTTGTTGCACTTACTTTCGCAAAATCTTTTTTTGTTTTGGTTGATTCGATATTGTTTTTTTTTCTGTTGTGTGAGGGTTTTGTTTTTGTTTTGCTTCGTTTTATTACTTTTATTTACGTCTTCGTTTTCTTTTGCTGTTTGTAGATTCATCGATCCAAAATTATTTATGTTTCCTTCCATTTCTTACGCATGCTTTCTGGCCTCGGATTTTCATTTTGCGTTTTTCAATTTACTGTTTTTGTTTGTCTGTTAAGTGGTATATTAAACTACTACTATCTTTCTTCGTTTAGATGCTTTTTCGCTTTCATTCGGTTTTCTGCCACTAGCTGTTACAATATGTTGGGTTTTTTTTGCGTTTTCCCGTTGTCGCTTCTTCTTCTTCGCACCACTTTGTTCCTTGTGGTTGTGTGTTGAACATTCCATTTACAGTGGAATATGATGCGCAGTTGAGCCATCTGTATGTGTGTCTGTGTGTGAGTGTATGTGTTATAATTATACGTCAACTTTTGGTGTTACGTTGACAGATGACAGAATTCCTCTACTACAACCCAGTTGCACCCACATCGTCCCATTTTACTCTTGGCCCTCATCACTCCGGCTCGCGTTGTATGCGTTTACCCACCTACAGGGTGCTAGGGATGTGGATAAGGTCACTCTGCTGTTGCACCACTAAGTGAACCACTCATTTATATGAATTTCCCACGCCAAACCAAACCAAAAGTGCTCTAACTGTTGCGTTTTGCAGTTGTTTCATTTTAAAAAGCGTCTTCTACTTTTTCCTCCCTCTCTCTTTCTCTCTCTCTTTTTCTGTTGTTTTATTTCATGCTGATTTTTAAAATACAAACCACGGAAAAGGATCGGAGTTTTAGTATTAAATGCTTTCACCTATGCGCAAACACACACACACACACACACACACACACACACGTACACTAACATAACCAAAATCATCCAATACTCACCCCCCACCCAGCACACCTCTACGTTTCAACCGCCCTCTCTCTCTAATCACCCACTCTTATCCTTCAAATGAAATTCTTCAAATCCTTTCCTTTTTTTAATTTAAAAAGAAACGCTTGTGTCTTAAACAATAACAAAATCATTTGAAATCATGAAACAAAAAAAAATTATACCTATTAGCTTGAGAGCTGTTTCTTCATGTTCCAAAGATGGTTTGTAACTTTTACTGCTTTTTTGCCGACGTATGGTAGACCGGGCCCAGATAGCCAAGTTGTTAGGCGACGGTCCTAAACAAACACCACCATTAGATCGGTGTTCTAATCACGCCTGGGAACTTCTCCCACCCTCCTCCCGCCTTTTTTCTTGGCGTGTTTGGCGGGGGGGTCGTTGTGCTTTTCCCGCCCATTTGTTTTCCAACAAAAGCACTGTGTTGCGTGCTAGCGGAAAATAGCGATTCTCCCGGGTTTTATTGGGTTCCCTTCCTACCGTACACCTTGCTCTCTTTCAGCACATACACACACACAAATACACACACTCCGACATAAAAAATGCATCATGCGAACTTTACTTTTATCTTCAAGCCATGTGGCCGGACAGAGTAAGACAAGGTCAAAATGCAAAAGTCGCCCCAATTGGTTTTGCCAGGTGTTTAACGAATTAACGCTCTCTCTCTCTCTCTCTCTCTCTCTCTCTCTCTCTCTCTCTCTCTCTCTCTCTCGCTCTCTCTCTCTCTTTCCGCTTCTATTCCTTACTACTATTTTCTTCACAGAGAAAACGTATGAAACGCTACTTCTAGAACACCCCCAAGCTTTTCCTCCCCGTTGACCTACTTCTTATGAGTTTCGAATATTCTCTGTTCGAATTTTGTGTATGAGCTCTGCGTGTTTCGTGTGTGTTTGTGTGTGATTTTTTTCCTGCGCTTGTTGATTACTTTCATCTAACTCAATTTTCCCGATGCGCTTTTTCATTTCAACTGTACCTGGTGGGGAGGTTTAAACCGGGGGGGGGGGGGGGGGGGGGGGGGGGGTGCAGGGGGCGAATGCGACTCAAATTGTGCAGATCGAAATTAGGCCTAACCGGCGCAATCAATAAGCCGGAAGGTTTTTTTCAATTCACCCCCGGCGCCCCCCCCCCCCCTTCCTCCATCGACATAACAACAATCAGGGGGAGGGGCGGAAGGAAAGACAACAGACATTAATGATGGGAGAGAAGGAACGCGGGTACGATTGCGTGTGCCCGGTTACATAAAACAAGGGCAAACAATCGCATTCTCGCAATGAATGAATCGATTCCGATTGATCGTGTGGAATTTGTTGTTGTGGTGTGTGGGTGTGTGTGTGAGTATGAGTTGTTTTTTGTTGTTGCCCTTCTCTTTCTTTAATAGCAACCCCGCGGCCTGCCTCTAAGTACAAACGCTCAATGGAAATGGGCGAAGGGGTTTCTGGGGAGGGTTGATAAAACGTTGTTCGGTTTCGAAGCAGGTTGGTATCTGCCTACACAATTATTGATCTGACAAGCAGTGTTGTGATTTGCCCCCTGGTGTGACGCGCTTGCTCCAAATGCTAACCCTTTTTGCTGAAGAATTGTTTCGTTTTGCATTATTAACTACACCGCCTGAACTTCTGATAACATCCACACACACACATACACACATGCAGCTCACCCACACATACACGCGCGAAACTTGCAGAGAACAGAGTGGTGTGGTCCCATCGCCAGAAGAAGACACAGAAATGCCGCCTCTGTGTGTTGTGTGTTGCGCCTACTGCCATTGTTTTTTTATCTGCTCCTTTTCCGCTCCGCAATTTGCTTTTTGCCGTTTTACGGTTTTGTTTTCTCCCCGTCCCTTCTCCCCCTCTTTACCAATACAATCTACAAATACATCCACAAGTGTGCCAAAAGTTGGTATGTTTCATTCAGCCGCTGTATTATTTGCTGTTTTTTTTTCTTTACCTCATTGCTATTTTCCTTTTCTGCTGTTATGATTACCAGGGGCGGAGGGGAAGGGCGATGAAAAGGGAAGAGGGAGGGTTGCTCTATTGTGAGCAAAACGTTTAAATCGCATCAGTAAAGGTCTTCCCCCTCCCACCATTGGGCCGCTGTCTTGTTTAAAACACTGAAATTGTGTAAATTGTACGGCGTGCTATTGGGGAAAGGGAGAGGGCTTCGGTTGTCGTTTTACTACTGTTTGCCTTTCGCTTTTCCGTTTGCGATTCTACTTAGCTTCGCGCTTCGCTTTCGATACTACCAAAATGAAGGTGTTCATTCATGTTCATTTGCACAATACGGGAGTTTTAACAACTGGGTGGATATGAGTGAATACGTTGTGTTTGTGTATGTATATATATATGCTATGAACTGGTGTGTGTTTGTGTATGTATATAATTTTTTCTTCTCTTCACTATAAAGGGTGCAAAAGGGTGGAAAACCCGGGAGGGGAGGGATCAGGATGTTTTTCCCCATAAAGTGCCATAACATGATCGCCATCATGCAGAACACACACGCACACAAGAATTCAAACAGTGTTTTTTCTGTTCTGTTTTGATGTTATTTGTTTGATTCGCTTATGCTAAGGTGGAGGGTTGGGAAGGGTGGAGAAAGTATTTTTTTGGATGTTTTGTTTTGTCCAACCCATACAGCTTGTTATAAAGTCCAAATGTGTTGTGCCTGTACTCACACATGATGCTAAATCGATGCATTAGGCGAGGGGAAGGGGAAGGGGGGGGGGGGTTTGGAGGGTAGGATGATGGAAAGAAGTGGAGAAGATCATGATTTAAAAGTAAGGAGGCAGAAGAAGTAATGGAGATGGGGAGATAAAACCAATCTCCCCCCCCCCCCCATACACGAGAGACAAAGGAGCGGGAAGGGGAGTGTATGTGTGTGTGGAAAATGATTTTTCTTCCCCTAATACTTCCTTTCCTTTTTTGTTGTCCAAAATTGCCCATGTGCGTGTGTATGTGTGTTTTCGTTTTCTTCTTCTGCGCGTCTCTTCTAAGTACGTTTTGTTTACGAGTTTTGGAAATATGTTTCTTCTTCTTCTTATACTGCGTTTTTGCACATTTCCTTTTACAATGTTTAACAATGTGGGTGTGAGTGTGTGTATTGGTGCACCAAAAAACGGGAGAGAAAAAGGTTATGAGGCAGAAATTTGAAATTTTTTTTTGTTCGTTTTGTTTGTTTGCTTTCCCCAATAAATATGCGATTTCTTTGCGTCTTCCCACTGCATTCTTCTGAATCATTTTGTATGTGTGTGTGTGTTTGTTTTTTTTTTTCGTTATCTGCTAAACTGCTTCCATTTTACGTGTTTGTTTTTTGTCCTGCCCCTTTTACCGGCGTCATCGTCGTGGATTGCTTCATCTTACAAGCGAAAAAGTGTTGGTTGTAGTAGTAGTAGTAGTAATAGTATCAGTAGTAGTAGTTGTAGCAGTAGTATCAGTAGTAGTAGTAGTAATAGTAATGGTAGCAGTAACTGCTGTTGGCTGCCGCTGCTGTTCCACACCGTTTGCCGTACCGTCCACGCTACCTGCTCCACCTACCGGTCAATCTACTTGTGATTGACAAAGTCGTATTGCGTCGCGGTGTTGCTAAAGCTGCCGTTGCGGCTACCGTGAAAGTGGACGTTCTGCCACTTGCTGTCCTTTTTATGCCACACCCTCGTCTCCTCCGTCTGGACCGTGTGCGGGTGACCCTGCTTGTCGATGTACTGCGTCAGACGGACGTACGCGATGCACGCGGTATCCTCGCCGAAGATGTGGACGTGCGGGTTCAGTATGGTGGTGTTGATCGCCTTATTGCTCTTGCCGAGCACGTTGTCGAAGTTGAACTTGTGAAAGTCCATACCCTCGATCAGGTTGCCGAGCGCTTCCGGCTCGAACGAGGTCAGGTGCGGGTCGCAGATCTTCGTGTACGTTTCGTAATCGCCGTTATTTATTGCTTCGATCAGCTGCTCGGTAATCTTGATGATTTCCTGCCGGCGGGCCTTGCAATCATCGTCCTCGACCGTGGTGCTGGACGAGTCGGTCGACTCCTTCACCTGCGAACCGTCCCCCTTCTTGGCGATCATGCTCTTGCTGGAGAAGTTGCGTGTCGCCAGCATGGTCGTGAGGATGGCACCCTTCAGCTTGCGGCGCGCGTTGAACTTCTTCAAGCAGTCGACCGTCTCCTGCCGGTGGACGACCGATGCGACACGCTCGCGCTGGCAGATCCACGGATGCTTCAGTGCGTCCGCCGCCGAGATGCGCTTGTACGGGTTCACTGTTAACATCTGGTTGATGAGGCTTTTCGCCTCCGGCGTCACCGTGTCCCATTCCGGCGACGGATAGTCGTACGTGCCCGCCTTGATCTGCACGTATAACCGGTGCTGATCTTCGTCCCAGAACGGTGGATAGCCGACCAGCAGGATGTACAGGATCACACCGCACGCCCAGATGTCGACCGCCTTCCCGTACGGTTCCTTCTTCAGCACCTCCGGCGACAGGTAGCCGGGCGTACCGGCAAACCCAAACCACGCCTGCTGATCACCCTGCACCTCAATAGCCAACCCAAAGTCGGCCAGCTTCACCGCCGCACCCTTCGCCTTGCTCGCCAGCAGCAGGTTCTCCGGCTTCAGGTCCCGATGGACGACACCGTTCTGATGGCAGTGGTTCACCGACTCCAGGATCTGCTGTATGCAGTGCGACGCGTCCGCCTCCGAGTAGAACTCGCGCGCAACAATATCCTCGAACAGCTCGCCGCCGGTGACGAGATCGAACACTAGGTAGTGGAAGTTCTCCTCCTGGATGCTGTCGTGCAGCCGGACAATGTTCGGATGCTGTAGCTTTCTGCATATTCGGGCCTCCCGCTCGAGCTTCTGGAAGTCGCGCGACGTCAGCTTCTTCGTGTTGATGATCTTCGCCGCAAACTCGAACCCGGTCGACTTCTGCACGCATCGCTTCACGATCGAGAACGCACCCTTGCCGAGCTCCTCCTTCAGCTCGTAGTTGTCGGAGAAGCGTGTGCACGCCGGCTGGGCCGCCATTTTATGTTCACTGGTTGTGGCTGGTGGTGGTGGTGGTGGTGCTGGATTGTGGAGAGGGGGAGCGAGCGGAGGACGGGTGAGTGTCGATTGGACGAACTGGAACTACCGCACGCACTCAGACTCACACTCTCACACACACACTCACGCGACTTGCAAATGTGCAGCTAAAAGGACGATGGCCGCGTGGCCGGGCAAACTGTATGACACACCTGGTTGCTTAGTACAGTTGCCTCGCACAGTATAACCACTTCACATGCACCGTCAAAACGCACCGATGGGGCTATGTCGTTAAGCACCGTCTTTAGCACAGCTGGTGGGCTTTGTGAACGTAAGGCTTCACACTGTTGCAGCACCTTATTATCGGCCTGCTCAAAGCACGATAAAACGATTTCTCCTCACTCTGTATGTGTGTAACGCTCTCGCTCTCACTCTCCTTCTCTCTCTATTCAGCCTATCTATTCGTTCACTCTCTCTCTCTCTCTTTTAGTCGCGCGCGCGCGCGATCTCCTGGCCCGGCTGACTGACTGTTGTCTTCGTGGCCGCTGTCGATCACGTTAATTCGCACTCGTGGTGGTGGAACTCTGCCCGTTGATTGATTGCGTTGTTGTTTTTTTTTCCCCTCACTATGGGTTTGTTGACGCCTCTGCCCTAGCAGCTTAGTCGCTCGCTGTGGCGTGATAGTACGATTGCTGAATCGTGAGTTGTCCGTTGGTGGATGCTGAGCGTATCTGCTGAATGTAGCACCATGCCAAACATGATAGTGTGTCTGTAACCGGGCACTGCAGCCGCTGTTTGTTGCCAACGCGCCTGGGCTGTGGCTCCAATAGGTGGGTCGGTTTTACTTGGCAGACGGTACTCCTTCTCTGCTCACACTGGGTACGCTGCAATGGAGAAAAAATAGGACGTATGTTGTGTGTGTGTTACAAAATTGTATAAACGTGGACAAGGATGATAACACAGACCACCATCAATCGAGTACAACAGGGGGCGAAACCAGTCATTTTGACTGAAACACTCTTAATTTTCATCAGATTAATTTTTGGGGTAAAACAATAGCTGGCAGAGGATTTCTACATAGCATTTCTGCAACATTGTTGGTAATGTGACAATCAATGAACAACGCTTGATAGTTCCAGTGTTGAATTAACCACATTTAGCAAACCATTAATGCATCTAAATGAAATTGTTCTGTCATCGTACGTCGCCATTTTTGTCGAACCTACAAAATGGCTGCAAGGTGTTTGAAACGTCCGACAACTATTTTCCTTATAAAAAGGCGGTATTTTTGTTGTTGTTATTTTCATCAAAGTTAAAGTACAGACTTATTCAAAATTTAGGGAAAACAAAACTGCCTAAACTTGACATCCACAGCGCTAAAACACCTTCTGGAGCATTGGAATGAATTATAAGCAGTATAAAAAACAGCAATAAAATAAACAATAGTTGTTACAAAAAAAAACAAAAACAACAGCAAAGATAGGATAAAGAATTAAATGATTGTCATGCTTATTATAGCAACGCTAATGGAGACGCCAGTAGCTCAAAGGACAAATGGAGGCGCCTGGTGGTTCAGTGGAAAGTTAGTTTTTTTTCGACCACTCGTTCGGTACCGAATCCCATTCGGACGGTTTTCTCCAGAACAGGGCCCTAAACTGTCTATTTAGCTACTCGGGCAAATATAGGCAAGGAAAGTTCACTAGAACTCGCTAGCATTTCGTCTACACCACCCTTATCTCAAGGAGACAGTTTTTGCGGAAAATGCATTAATTATTTTAAATAATTAATGTAATGCGCATAAAGTATGAGAGCTTTAAGAGATAGCAACAGTAACCAAATTTGAAGCAGAGCTCGCTACGAACGGTAAACCTTTGAGCATAAATTCGGTTTCTTTCTAGAAATTCCAGAAATCCTTACGAAAGTTTTACGTACAACTGTTAATTTTTATATCACCACGAACTGTCCTAGGTAGGATCGAACACATCCTAACTCTGGTAGTATAATGCACAAGCCCACCGCAAACATAAAGATGATGTATCCGGGAAAACACATCTAAGCAGCAACCATCAAATTGCTTTTAAATGTATCTATGTCCCTTGTGTATGCAAAAAGGTTGTTTTTTTTTGTTATTATAAGTATTGATTGCCAGATTATGGTTACTCGGATTCCATCCATCATCGGTGGTGTTGGTACCAATCCGAAAGTATCTCCATAAAGCAACAAGCAAGAAAGAACAAGCCCTCATGCAGAAGATCTCCATTTTACGAAGCACTCTACCGATGTCAGCAAATCGATTCAACATTGAAACACTTCCAGTCTGAAACGGGCACATCCATATCAATTTGGGTGCCAGTTTTTCTGCCAGCACGCTTTAGACCAACTTTATATTGCAGGATAAGAATAGGCAATACAAATCTCATCCTAATCACAGCGAACAAAAACCAACAAAACGGAAAGGCCTGACAGCAGGCATCACCGCCCGTTCGTGTCCTTCCCCCGCCTGGGTACCAAATGACGTTCGTTTTATAACACAAAGCGACGACAGACGTTTGGCAACATTACGGAAAAAAAATCCTCAATCGAAGGACGAAGAAATTATGGTCTCCTTACCCTTCAAAAACTGTCCCACTCTCTTGCTCTTTTTTTTCTCTCTCTCTCTTTCTTTCTCGTGCGTTGTCTTAAAACCCACGCAAACTCCATTTTGTCGCACTTACTGCAAGTGGTTAGTCAGCGGGTGGTTTTTAGGGAGAGAACCCCGTCAACGTCAACCGCAGAAATGCATCACAACAGCGCGGTGCGTGGGCAGGTGAACAGGGAAGTGACGGTGCGATCCCCAAACCGAAAGACCATATGGTAAGCCTCTAAGCGGCTGGATAAGCGCACTATACCGTACCCCCTGCCATACCACCCCGCCCTCCCCCGAAAGGACGATCAATTGTGCTGACGACGGTTGTACGAGTGTGTGTATATGTGTGTGTGTGTTGGAAGGGGGAGAGCAGTTTTGCTAGCTTTATTAAATTATTCACCCAATACCGATGCAAACACACACACACACAAACAAATTCTTCCCAGAACTGTGGTGGATTTGTTTGCCGGAATACGAAATTCGATTACTTTACTTGTAGTAGTGTTCGTGGTAGTAGTAGTATCAGTGGAGGAGAGAGGGGCTGGTAGTTCATATTGGGTTGGGTAAGGGGTTGAATGGAGTGGGATCGTACAATCACTCGGTACTCAGCCAATCAATCAATACCAATCGGTTGCAGAGACACGAGATGCTTTTCAGAAGAAACAAAACGCACACATACACACACACAACATACAACACAACTTGGTAAGAAAACAAGATGTCCGTTTGAAGGTGATGGTGCGGTGACAGTTGGGTACAAAACAGTCAGAATGAGTTGCACACAAACCAGAGGAATGGCGCGGAATGGGAGGGAAGGTACATGCGGCAATCTTCATACAAATGTGTGGTGGGAAGGGAAAGGGATTCGGAGCGTGAAAGAAGGGATCGGTTCGGCGAGTTGAGTCGTGAGCACGTTTGTAGACTTAAATAGGGACGAAACCGTAGAGCGCGAGAGCGCGGGAGAGAAAAGCCGTTTTCGTTTTTCCATCCAGCCCCGGGACACTCTTTTTGAGTGGTGGAATGGGGGGGGGGGGAAGGGTGAAAGATTGGACGACGAGTATATCGTGACCGCGGACGGGAAAAATTGGAACAACCAAAGCGAAAAACCTCAACGAAACAAAAAAAAAAACAGATAGGGAAGGGTGGGATGGGGGATACGCACACGCCACAAGACCAACCACAACTTCTTAAATAGGGTGACGCGAGTGTTGGATAGCAAGTACAACCCCCTCCCATCCCCACCACCACCCCCAACAACAACAACATCAACAACAGGCGTACCAGAAAGTGTGTTCTCCCCCCCCGTTTGCACCGATTTTCTTGAGGGCCGCACCGTAAATTTAGCGGAGAAGAAAAGCGCACTCTGGATGTATTTTTATACTTGTGCTCAGCCGGTGGAAAAAAAACCTTTAACAACAAGAAAAAAAACCCTTACCCCGTTTTCGCCTAACCGAGATATACACACACATATACACCGAAACCGGCAACACACGGGGAGGATGAGAGGAGATTGAGGAAAATTACACCCATTAATGTTTTTGTTGTGGTTTTTGTTTGAGTTTAGTTTTGCCAAATTATTTTTTTTTTAAATAGAGCCAATGACAAAAAAATATTCTATAGGAAAAAAGGGCACAGATATTTAGAAAAATAAGGTAGACACACTCATACATACAGAGATACAAAGGCACGCAAAGCAGCGCACCTCTAACTTATACACTCGTATTGCTCATGCGTATTCTCACCCTCCCTGTCCACCTTGCCTTGCCATCCCTTCCATCCTTCCTACCTCATTTCTCAGTTCGTGGATGAACGGAAGATTATGGAGACTGTAGAGCGAGGGTGGACGCAACGGATTACACCTTCTTCGATCGGAGATATATACCCATATTCTCCGTCGACTTCACTAAAATAGCGAGTGTAAACGAGATAAAAATGGGACAGAGAAAGAGAGAGAGAGAGAGAGAGAGAGAGAGAGGATATCGAGCTGGGGATGTAACAATAGAAGAAGAGAGCGATAGGCAAATCAACATCATCATCGGCAATATATTATTGAGCGTGGATGGCCCTGTTGTGTGCGGCACGGGATATACAAACACGCGCACCTAAAGACCCAGAGCAAACGGAGATCTAATCCCGACATATCGTGTCCATCACTGACGATTAGATTCCGTACCAAGTGCTACAACCCTGGCGAAATGGTATGAGAGAAACAGAGCGAGAGAGAGAGAGAGAGTGTGCACGCGGCGCAATTGCGAACAGTGAAAATGGTCCAACTATCAACACACAACCAACAACAAAACCTCCATTGTGCGAGTGATGTTGTTGTGAGGTGCCCTGCACCTTAAACTGTTGGCCGGATTTTATCTCAAATCGGATTCCGAATTTGTCAGGATCGTGAGATGCGATGATTAGGACCAAAGAAATGGAAATGTTTGGTTCATATGTATGTTGTGTTGGTCATCCACCTCCCTCTCCCGCCTCCCTGCCGCAAAGATGTATCTCACCCTCTTCACCTGTCGCATAGGGATATTCAGCACGCACCTACGCTTGGAGCGATATAGTCGTCGTTTTTTTTTATTTCGGGGAATCTATCGATTTTCTGTGACTCTGCTTCTCGATTGGATTTCATACGCTTCTCCCTTTCCTCCCAGCTCCCCACCAGACACACACACACACACGCACGCACATACATGTATGCTGCTACCGCCTTTGTAAGCATCCTTTCTTTGTTTCTCGATGTCACCAATCTACTACTTCGTACATCCACCTTCAGCCGGATTACTGTGGAGCGCCGCAAAGCACTCGAAAGTCCGGTAGACTTAGCGAAGGGCCAACGAAAAAAAAGGAAGCCATCCTTTGTCAGGTATATATAGGCTCATTACCAAACAACCCCCGATGGGTAGACTGGTACGAATGTACACACGGGGAGAGTAGTAAAGGGAATTCCACAACGCATCAAGCCACATCCACGTACTGGGTATCCGGTCCGACTACAGGCGGAAATGAACACTCCCATTCAGCGAGCGTTTCGATTACTTACAAACAATAGTGTTGATGGCAGGAGGATATTGAAACGCTTCGACAGCACAACACACTAATACCAAGCACTACACCTAAATGCACGTCTTTAACGGACTTGGGCACGTCCCTGTACGCACGTACCGATGATGCACATCACCTACCACTATGAGCGCTGGTGGCAGTAAGATTACTAACAGACAACAGCGGACGCAAATCACACAGGTGTCTTTTTCGTACATCACAGCAGACACTCTCCTGCTACTAACGCAGTCAGCATCCCGTACGATTTTTGTAAAAGTACGATAGCGAGAGAGAGAGAGAGAGAGCGAAAAAAGTTGAGCGAGAGAGAGAATATTTGCGAAAGCGAGAAAGAGAAAAAATAGACGAGAGAGTGAGAGAGATTTGTAGATTTCAGGGAAGATTTACCACAGCCACAGGCCACTTGTCGGACCTGTCCGGAATTCATGGAAGTTTTGATCGGTTCGGAAGCGGGTGTCTAAAGATACACACGCTTACCAACTCCCTCATCCACCAGGGGGGGGGGGGAAGCGAAGTATGAGGCGAGCATCACGGGCAACCTGCACTTAAATCAACTGTCTGCCCAGTGACAGCTGCTCAGGCCAAACGGCAACCGCGTTGGAGGTGTGTCCCGATAGTCGATACAAACACACACACATACACACACTACATCGTCCTTTTGCCGTTTCATCGATCCTTGTAGATATCATGCATAAGTAACGAATTTCGGCATAACATTTCGGACCCTGGGACAGTTGGCGAAAAACAAAACGAACATCCATCACACACTCACACACATACACTAACAGACAGTATGCATGTCCAAAAGCGGAATGGTAACGATCTTTGAGGGCCAGAGATTGGCTTACCCTCGCGGTAACCACATGCATCATTAATTATACAATCAACATTTTAGATTAAACCGTACCGGTACCTCTTGTTACGTCAAAGTCCATGCCTGCGAGTGTGTGTGTGCGTGTGTATAGCTTTCCGAAGGTTATCTTGTATCGCTTTTGCTGTCCATGCCACAAACACGCACAGGTACACTAACACCAAAGTGCATAAATGCGGAGGACCATCAAAACTGACCAAGTCCAAGCGGGCTCTGCTACGACTTGCACGAAAGGCTCCCGGTGAATCGATTTATACACCCCGGGACTCCGGAGTTCCCTCTTCATACTGTCTCGCCCAAATTGTCCACTAACAGCAGAAGAAAAATAGTCGTATAGTCGTACCCAAAGCCTTGCCGATAAAAAGCAATTGGAACAGTGCGCGGAGGGGTTCAAGGGTTCTCTCCCGGCCTGTACCCGACTTGTTAAGCACCGGGCCAATTCTGCACCAGTCGCACAAACGCATCCAAATGGGTATATAAGTAACACCGCCGCTGCTATATTGCACCGCACTTGGGCAAATGTGCTAGGGCTTCACACCGCCGCACGATAGCTGCAGCGTTGCACAAAGACGTGGAACTAGCAGGAGTTTGAGACATAAAACGCCGGACGTGTACTACTTTTATGGCGCTTTTCGCAACAACAACGGCAAAAAAAAACCATTACTATTCCGATGACACATTAACCAGTAGGAGGAGAAGGCTAGATATTCGCAGGCAGGAAACACTTAGCCATCCCGGTAACAATAGAAACATGCTTACAGACACACAGCCACACATTCACAAAGGCAGCATCAAATGGGTACTTGGAGCGCGACTAACGCTGTAATGCTTTCCTGTCCCCCGAAAGTTGTCCAACGTTTGATGCGCCTAGTACGGTAGAGTACGGCCCCCCAGCTACGGATACCCCCAATGATGATGCTTGAAATGATGCTCAGCTTTTTAATCTTGTGCCATTGAATGGGTACGCTCGGGGAAGTGGACATTTTCCGCTGATCTTTCCGGTTGGCACTCGAGTATGTATGCGAGCTACGAGATGCCGGGGTTACTCCGGACGTTCCCGGATGTCTACTCCTTTTTTTTTTTTGTTTTTTTGCAAACTGTCCTCGGTTATGTCATTATCCATAAAATTAATGCTATGGGTGGGTGAGCGTATGTGTGAGTATGTTCCAATTGCATGGGGCAGTCCAAAAGGAGAAGTATGAGGGTGCTTGGGGAGAGTAGTGCCAGATTTAAACCCAATGGTAGGCTGTGCGCTACTGCGAGATATTTTGCAGCCTCAACATCTTCCACCAGAACCTCCAGAGGGGTTCGCTGTGACATTAGACACCATCAGTGCTATAGCAGCAGACAACTCCAGACACTCCAGAGAAGTTCGCTGTGACATTAGACACCATCAGTACATTGTACTAGAGCTGTAAATACCTCCAGACACACTGGAGGAGTTCGCTATGACAATAGACACCATTAGTGCTATAGCAGCAAACAACTCCAGACCCTCCAGAGAAGTTCGCTGTGACATTAGACACCATCAGTGCTATAGCAGCAGACAACTCCAGACACTCCAGAGAAGTTCGCTGTGACATTAGACACCATCAGTACATTGTACTAGAGCTGTAAATACCTCCAGACACACTGGAGGAGTTCGCTGTGACAATAGACACCATTAGTGCTATAGCAGCAAACAACTCCAGACCCTCCAGAGAAGTTCGCTGTGACATTAGACACCATCAGTGCTATAGCAGCAGACAACTCCAGACACTCCAGAGAAGTTCGCTGTGACATTAGACACCATCAGTACATTGTACTAGAGCTGTAAATACCTCCAGACACACTGGAGGAGTTCGCTGTGACAATAGACACCATTAGTGCTATAGCAGCAAACAACTCCAGACCCTCCAGAGAACTTCGCTGTGACAGTAGACACCATCAGTATATTGTACTATAGCTGAATATATCTCCAGACACTCCAGAGGAGTTCGCTGAGCAATTACATACCATCAGTACAATGTACTATAGCAACAGTCAAGGTTATCAAGGCCTATTGCCTAACCAAGTTTCCTACAACGTTTGGTAATTTCCTATAGTAAGTAAATAGCTAAGTAATCAGTAATCCCAGCCCAGCAAATTAAACTCCAAAATGTGACATGACTTTGATCGGGGCTCCCCAGACATACATCCACCGAAAAAACAGGGTATACTAAAGTAGATAAGAGAGAAGCGAGAGAGAGACAGAGATTCACAATGAAATTCGACACAGAAATGTGTCGAAAAGGGTAATGTGCAAGCAGGAGTCTAGGGAATCGACAACACCGTGGTTTAATGGGTACAGGAATGCCCACCATTGGGGGAGGAAGAGTGCCAAGACCTCCAAGAGTGATACTAAAACAGGATGGATGCGTAGAGCTATTGAGACTTGTAATATAGAGACATATAGCATTTATGTTATAATTTATATATGCTAATATGACTAGACGGAGGATATGAAGAATGTTGAGGTGTTTGGTTCGAAGAGTTACATGAGCTACGGATGAAGGTGACAGGGAGGTGTCTAGCTTTGTACGTGTGTGTACACAGGGCTTAGTGGATCTTGCCTCTTTTCGCCTATCCTTCGGAAAGTTTGTGAGGTCGAGGAATCTCCGGCAAAGATGGCAAACTAGATCAAAGAGAGAGAGAGAGAGAGAGAGAGACCGCACAGAGAGCAATAGCAGTAGCACTCGGTAGATAAGAAACACGACGGACGGAGAGTGCTAGTAGCAATTTTCACCTAGGCGACGGGGACGTGCCTGCTGCACGTTCCGGTTGCGCATGCCCGTGGAAGATGCGCACTGCCCTGTAACACCGCACACGGGTACCCGCGCACATGCACGGTACGGGATTTTTCTTTTCTTTTTTTTGTGGGGAGGGTTCGCAACACGATACGTTCAAAAATAAAGCACGGGTTTCGGGGGGTGAAGGAAATTAGGTTTTGTAATTAGGGTGGTTCGGCTCTCCCCGCACGGTTTTGGCCCAAAAGTCCCCCCCCCCCCCCCCACCCTGCCATAACAAAACGCGAGCGGGAACACAGGGCACTGGTTCAACACCTGCGGCGGGCAGGCATCTTGTGGCCCGTTTTTGGTTTGATAGTAGAAAACTCATGTGTGCAGCCGTGTGTGTGTGGGTGTGTGTGTGTTTTTATGCCTTGAATGAATAGGACGAGACAGCCAAGCGACACCCTGGGACCATTCGTGGCCAACAGTCACATCTTGGCTACACATTCGTTGATTTCGTTTTCATCTTCGACTGACCCTTGCAGTACATCGGCCGTATCGTCCACCACCATCACACAACATTCATACACACACATACACACACACACACAGAGAAGCGCCATACTTGTACCAGCACGCACCTGCACCTGGGTGGAGAAGAGGCGCGCATTTATGCACGCGTTTACACTGTATAAATAGCCATATTTCAACCGTGGAACTAAGAGGTAGCGGTGAAGTATTATTGGATATTTATAAACGCGCAGTCTTACTAACTGTCCACAACACCCCTGGTCCTGTGGCGCAAGGACCAAGTCCTATGCCAAACACTCACACACGCATGCACACGCACCTACGTCCTCTTTAATCCAACCTCTCTCCCTCTCTTTCTCTCTCTACCTCTCTCCCTCGTTTCCTCCCTTTCCCTACCTCACTGTTCCGGGTCCAGGATTGGGGTTTTTGGGTGGGTTGGCACACAGCGAGGAATCACACACGCAGAGTTATCGCCCTATAACTTCTATCAGGGACCTACACACTTTGTTCCCTGTTGCCTGTTTTTTTAGCAAGAGAAACATTGCACACACCCCTTCCATCCTCTTCCCCTACCCCTTCCCTGCCCTCTTCCAGTCCATTCAAACTGGTACTGCATAAGAGCCCCTCACACGCACATGTCCTGTCCCAGGTCCCCCCAGGGGTGGGTTTGCAACGGGCTACTTACGGTCTCTAGCACAACGTAGCGCAGAAGGTGGCCATGACTGCTGGTGGCTGGTGCGGCAAGTGGTTCCGCCTGCGGTTCTAAGCAGCTATCAGGTGGCCGACCAGCGACTTGTTTGCGGCCATTGAGCGGATGACAGGTGCACGCACGCACGCACGGTACGGCGGCAGCATCAGGTTGATGGTGGAGCAGACGGTTTTATCTTTTTCCCCGGGCCACCGAACTCTTTTGTCGACGGCTGATTTTTTGGGTGCAAACGAGAGGGCTTTACAAAAAAAAACGGGGCCGGAGATCAAACCACGGCCTTTGCGGCAGATATATCCCGGTTATATATATATATGGTATTGGTGGACTATTTTTACTGTGCGGAACTGTCCCGTATGTCAAAACCCCGTCGAACCACTGTGTTGCGTGCTGTGCAAGCGAAACTGCAATGACTTCAAGACGGTTCTGAGCACGGCGCGGTGCCCCCGTTGTTTTCGGAGGCCCTCTAGTGGCCACACACACTTACACACTCACGCTCACACACGCATACCAACACAGAAGGAACAGTCGCCACGTCTTTGCTCTCAGGGACACTTTCTCTCTCCTCTCTCTCTCTCTGTCTTTCTCTCTCTACGATAACTACCTACGAGAGATGTATAGACACGCGCTCGCCTGATACGTGTGGGAACCGTTCCGGGGACTCCAAGAGTCCACCAAGTGGGATGGTTCATTGTATTTCCGCGGCACTAATATCGACGCAAATTTTCACCCCCCTTCACCCCTTGTATATGTGTGTTTGTGTGTTTGTGTCTTTTCATATTGAGGATGCTATATCTTTCCGCGTCCCTTCAGCACCTGCCTTTGCTGCATTCGCTTGATTGGTGAAAAAACTTTCCCCCACAACTCTCAAGATGCTAAACCACAAGAGAACTCCCAGCCCTCCTCCCCCCCCCCCCCCCCCCCCCCCCGCTAAGGAGGGCGTAGTTGCCCGGAAAACCTTTTTGTCGAGTCCCCGGTTCGCGGAGTCCCACGCTACACGTTGATGCGGAAGCGGGTACTCGGGAGTTTTGGAGTCGAATTCTGACCAGAGGTGTGAAAGAATGGCGCCCCAGTACAGAAAGAATGGTAGAATTGTGGGCAAAAAGGCAAGAACTTTGCTCTGCCACGAAGATGATGGTGGAGAAGATACTAAGGACGGCAGGCTCTACACCACTATCGATCATCGATCGTCGGATTGGAATGTGTTTGACCTGCAGAGTCTTTTTAGTTTTTGGAGATGTCTGGGGATTCCTGAGGAGTTCGATCTAGGATATCGCGCACAAACTGCAAACGAAGGACCTGTGTGCTTAAGGTGGTTGTGGCTTATCGGGGGCATTACTACCAATGCCAGGCCCCCAGTGGTGCAGTGTGATCCACAAAGGATCCACACGAACAGGACGCAGTCAGTACTCTGCTACCAACACTCTTCCTCTCGCAGTGCGTATGTGTGCAATTGTGTCTACTTCTATCCCTCGAAGAAGACACCCGGACACAATGCCTAATAAAGGGCGAGAAGGTGGTGGATGGGTGGGGGATGACTCTCACTAGCAAACAACAATCACCTTCACCCTCCTGCCCCATGAGACAAGTGACGCTTTCCAGTGGTTTTTGCAAACAAAAATAAAGCAGAGCTAGAGACGGAAGGAAATGGAAACCCACAAAACGCACCTCTCCTGGTGTGATGCGGTGTTGGCAGCACTTGGCAGCACACGGAACCTGCCTGCAGCACACCACCAACAACAACAAAATAACGCTGCTGTAACGCACAGGCCCCCCCCTTTCTGCGGAGGGTGTAACCTCGGCCTGCTCGGGACACTCGGGGGCACTCGGGATCTGGAGGTCCCGTTTTTCTTTATCCGGTTCGCAAAGCAAACAGACCAAAAACAACCCGGTTGGATGGTTGTTGGATTACTGCTGATGATGATGTGTGTTGATGACGGTGGCTGCTGCTTACTGCTGGTATGGTTCCAGCTACCTACACAACTTGGTTGCGAAGCCGCGTACGGTTTTCCGTGCGGTTGGTTCCTTTTTTCACGGGCGCACACACAAGGAGTTATCACCGACCGAGTATCTCTGATAGAGGGAATCGAGCTGACGAACAGCCCTAGCCGCGGACACGCTACGGCCACACGGTCGGTTCCAACCGCTCGCTCGCTCGCTCTCTCTCGCATTTTATTAGCACGCTGTTCCTTTCCCTCTCTCTCTCTCGCTCTCTCTTTTATTGTTTGCTCATTTTCCTGCGGTTTGCTCTCGGTGGGTGAGCGGAATTTTCCAACGCAACCGAGGCTGGAGAGAGTCTGTTGCGCGCGGTTAGCTTTTCCCATGCAAACCGCACACTCCCATCGGGCGAGAAAAAAGCTTCATCGGGTGACAGAGAGCTCACCGCCGTTATGAGTTGTGAGAGTTGGAAGAGAGAGAAAAAAAACCCCAGAGAGATCTACCGAACAGATAGTAAACCCTTGTGGAATATACATCCTGCTACGTGTACGCGATAATGAACCACTTGCCAACCCCATATTCCCCGCTCCCTTGCTGTATCAACACTCTCTCTCTCTCTCTCTCTCTCTCTCTCTCTCTCTCACTCTCTCCTCCTTTTCGATTTTCCCAACCGTGCATATGCAGATCTTTTCGTTTGCAGCAAAACATTAGCAAACATTTAAACATCGGAATCTCGCGAGTCTCTCGCGAATGCCATTTCGCTTCTAACGCGATACCAGAACATTTTTTTTCCGCAACCATAATCTGCTCTTTGCAGATGTGAAAACTAACTGATTTTAATATCACAAAATGGAGAAATGGAGAGAGCAAGAGAGAGAGAGAGAGAGAGAAAGAGCGCGTGAGTATGAAGGAGATTAGAATGATCGGTTTGGTGGGATGCCTGCACACAAGCATTGATTTGCAACATGAATTTTCCGATCAAAAATATCACTTCATCCAGACCTCGACCTGACCTTCGATTCGACGCCTTCGATGGGCACGATGCGTTAGGCCGAACCACCCCCCCACACACCCCCCAGTTCGCACCCTGACGCGTGCTGGCAGTGTGTGTTTGTGTGGGTGGGGACGGGGGAGCGCGCTGAAATGGGCGAGGCGTAGGAAATCGGGTTGTGTTGTTGTCCTTTGGGGTCAATCTGGTCCGCTTTTGTTGGGTCCCACCGAATCTTACAGCAAGCGCAGACAAAGCGCAAGTCCAAATAATGCGTACCTTCCCGCACACCCCCTTGCTAACCCCCGTCTATCCCACCACTCGGCAGGGATGTGTGTATGTGTGTGTGCATAATGTTAACCGTTGGTGCTGCTACAAGCGCCAACTGCGTTAAAAGAAGAACGGACATGTATGCTCCCGCGAGCAGCGAGACCAAAAATACACACCAGTCGGAAAACCTTTTGTTGATTTTCTTTTTACAATTCTCCCGCTCGCGGACACACACACACATGGACACTTGTGTGGATTTCGCTTTCAGTGTTCTCTTCAAAACTTCCCATCGGAACTCGCAGTGTCCGAAGAATAGGTGCTTCGCGGGATCACGCGGAAATACCGCAAAATTGACCAACATTTGAATGTCTCCGGGGAGGTGGTTGACTATGCAGCCCTGTTATGGAGTGGGCGAGCGCGGCGGTTGGTTGGCTCCACTCCCGCGGTCCAACCCAGCCCCCCCCACCCACCTCCTCCCGTTTTCAAAAAATTTACAACCTGATCGGGGTTGGGGAAGGGGACGCAACAGGAAAACTCGACAACAGGAGTGCATTTCCGACGGTTTGGAGCGTGCGCGTGCGTTAAAAGCATCAGCCATCAGCGGACCCCAACCATTCTGGCCGAATTATTCCCATGCCGCCCCCGTGTGCCGAGTAAAAACCCAGCGCATCGCATTTAACCGCGGTCGGTCCGCACCTTCATGCAAGGGCGAAAGAATGACAAAGGTTACCAACAGTTACACCAATTACCAAGGAAACACATACACTGCCGTGCCAGTTTTTTGGGTAAAACTAGGTAACGTAGCATAATCCATTTACCCTCTAGAAGGCCTTTGTTGTTTTTTTTTTGTTCTGCATGTTCTGCCACTAAGAGAGACTTTGAACGCACCAGCTGCATTTAATCGACCGTTTAAATGGCATCCCCCCTCCCCATTCGCTAATTATGTGTTATTTGTGGGACTAGGACTCACTTCGAAGTATCCGCAAGTGTAGTGTTGGGTGAGCGAGATTCATATTCACGAAACTCAATCTTTAAACTGAATGAACGAATCTGAATCTCTATTCCAAAGAATTAAGAATCCTCAAAGATTCATGAATCGCCCAAGATTTATGGCCTCCATGGAGCTTATGCGTGAACCTTTGAAGAATCATAAATCTTTGGCGAATCGAGTCCTTCGGTTTGGATGACTCCTCACTAAAGATTGACATGAATGACTCTTTGCAAAAAGATTCATTAAGCGCAACGCTACTCAAGTGTTTCCCACTAAACTCTGGAGATGGAGATCGTTTAAATGAATGTCAGCCATCTTTTATAAGATTCATGAATCCTCAAATTTTGATGTATCCGTTAAGATTGACGAATCCTCAAAGATTCTTCTCTAATCCTCCTATATTCATCATCATCTCTTGGTATTCGAATTCCAATCGTGCTTATCGTATCGTGAGTTATTTCGTATGAATAGAAATACTTTTTTGAAAACTGTAAACATAAAATCATGATTCTTTGGAGATTCATAACGATTATTCATACTTTGAGCATCTCAAAAAGCATCTAAATCTAAAGCAGCCAGCATCAATGTTACAATGTTTTGCGACCTTTTGCTACGGGCAGGTTGCTTAACAACCGTTTTGTAGCCTCCAATGCTTTTCTATGACTTCTTGATTGGCCTTTTAACTACTTCGTTGCGACCTGCAGAGAAATACGTTCAATATATTACGTACAATTCAGTGGAAATGCTCTTTGCAGCTAAAATCCCATTTACCCGGCTATACGGTAATAAAATCCTAACCTTGACTGTATACTTGACGCCTATATAACATATATATATATAACGCTTTATAAGCAGAACCATTTGCGCTATCACTGGAACTAATTGACGAGTTTGAGCGTTGGTGCACGTCAGGTTTAGTGTTGACTATTGAAGGTAACCAACTATTTTAGGACTGCCAAATTAGACCTCTGCTATGCGATATGAATGCAATTCGGTACTTTGTCCGGTATCTTGTGAAAGCAAGGGTGCAAAATGCCAGAAAGTCATTCACACTTGACCTGTTACGGTTTCATAGCAACCTGACGAGACTCTGCTATCATTGACCGCTGTATTTATGCACATTTATCTTCTAGCAATCGGTAGTGGTGAAATACACATATTGCACTTACCAAACATTATCATCAGCTTATCCGAATCCGTAGTGCTGATCATCTGCTAACATCTGTTTTGAGTGATGGCACACAAACGCAAACATAAATATGTAATACAAGTAAGATAACACACTAGAGAAACTTAACAAGTCCCTTATCACTACACACTGGGGGGGGTCTTTGACTAGAGATATCAATTCGCGTATATTCCCATCAGCAGAACGTAAACAACCTGCCTGGCAGGAGGCTCGTGTTGAGCTGGTCTGTCGCTATTTGCTGCTACTGCTGCCTCTACCAGTACAGCTGGCCCTTCATATAGTTCTGATATTTCTTCCAGTTTTGCTTGAGCTCTAGGAGCTAAAATGGAACAGTATCTTGTTTGCTACAGCCACAGGGCACTAGAATATCATATTCACGCATTAACTACCTTAAAACGGGTTGTTTTATTAAGGATGTAATATGCATGGAAGCTTGAGTTGTAGCTCCTAAGTTTTGTTTATTATTTATTTAATTTTCCTTTCATTGCACGTTGACATTTGCCCACCGTTGACAGGGTTATTTCACACCACGATTAATAGAGAGAAATTTTACCGAGATATTTCTATTATTCGAAGCATTTGTATTTGCTCCATAATGCTTCTTTCTGATAGTAAGAGCATTTGTTGTGAGGAATGTATAGACTTTATATATTGAACATATAAAAATATGTATATGTAATAGCCTGCAGAAGAAATAGAATAATTCGCAATAACTTGCCCTGTGAAAAATCTTCCTGCAACCATCATCTCGAACATTTAATATTTTTACGGTGAAAACCTATAATGTTATAAATAAATAATCGCAAAAAAATATTATAAACATATTTCAATAAATATTACCCACTCCATTACAAGTAAAATCACACACAATTTTAACAAAAATACCAAAACTCAAAAAAACATCGCATTTTCCGGTGAAAGCTGTCAAGTTGTACTGTCAGAATGACAACTGGCGCTGTGATTGAGCGTCTGCATTATCCATTTTCTTGAAATTGTTCGTGTATGGAGGTAAGCAAAAATTTCGTCGTCTTTTTACGATATTTTCTAGTAGCCGAAATAGTTACAGTTTGTATAAATAAGAAAGTAGCAATCGCGGTGCCTGAATCGAATGTTATCTTTGCTGCTTAGCACGAAACTACCGATTACAGCGCGAGATTCAGAATCCGTTTGCCGGTACGTGCCTTAAGCACTGCCACGAACAAATGCTTAGCCTTCGTTTATTAAACATCGCTGTTCACCATTTCGTTAGCTTCCGGTCCGCAAACTGCGCCATTTTGGTGTGTTCGTTTATCTGCGACGCGTCTAGAAAGCAGAAAGAAATCAGCAACTATCAGCTTTTCAAAAATTGCAACATTCCATAAAAAGATGTACGCCACCGAACAATCATTGTCGGATTCGGATGAATGCGACAATGCGATGTGCAGCAATATCCAGCGAAACGACTGGGCAATGTCGGAAGACGAAGAAATTATTTCTCTCCCCAATCGAAATGTAAGTAACAGATACGATATGCATCAGGTACGGACGCTCTGTCAGAGTAGCAGTATCGTAACCGTAGCTACTTTTATTTTAATTTAATATAAGTTTCACATACATTCTAGTCGTTCATCGTCAACATTTTCAACAACGTCGTTGGTACGTTCTCTAAGTTGATCCGTAACACCGCTCACTTTTTTTGGTCAACAAATGAGCAACAAACGAACGAGCACGATGGTAGTACAATGCCAGCGAAGCGACGCCGCTTAAACGAGGATGCCGATGAACCCAGTTCTGCCAGTAGCGTTCTTATTGATCAGGCTTGCCAGACTGATGAATCTTTTGTAAATACCGCAAGTTTTGATCTAGACGAACTCCCGGAACAACAGGATGAGACTGATGAAGAGCATCCGCAGGAGACGCATCATGCTAACGAGCAGCCGACCATGACCGAGGAGGATTTCTACGATGGCGAAATTTTCGATCCATTTAAGTATCTAGAACAGCATGACAGAACACCCGTGGATCCAGCGCGTCGTGTAACAACCTTCATGGGAAACCGCTGTTACCGACAGCGGCAAGAACAAATGCGCCGTGGAAAGATTGGACAGCTTTTCTTTGCGTCGCATCAGAAACCAACCAAGAATCTTGACACTTCGCGCAATGTCTCAGATGCTTTCTCCCAGCGTCCATCGTGCATTCGGGCTGCGTGCTCTGGCTTGTACAATAAGCCAATTCCATCACAGCATGAAGGGTCAATATTTTACCCCGGATTTACACAGTACGGTGGTGCGTCTTCCGCAAGCACATTGCCGCGTTACCCATTTGGGCTAAACCGAAGTTCATTGAGCAGTCGGGCCGAATCCACCCGTGGCAAAAAGCGAGGATTGGATGAAGATGATGAAGCAAATCCGCCAAGCCAGCCATACCTAGTTCGGCGTACAAAAGAATTGATGATCGAATTCGAAAAGCAAAAAGCTGCCAACAAATTACCGCAAATGAGCAACCAAGAAATCAGTGACGAATTGATGGCAATATGCAAACGTCACAACCTGTCATTGAGTCATGATATGATACAAGAACCCATGGCGTTTGCGCGAGACGAGGAAAAGACTTACCCACCTGTTTCACCTTTAATCAATTTTATGCCATAGCAAACCTATTGTCAGACCCATACGACCGAAAGACAAAAGCTGATACAGATGTAATCTAATCTACAGCTACAAAGTTCTTTCTACGGATCGCTTAGAAAGCAACAATCTCAACACCAGAACCAAATATGCCATTAAAGTTTGGCAACAGCACCTTGTTCGTTCTAAAAGAAAGCTCTCTAGTTCCAGCGGTATACAAGCGGTGCGAATACAATTACGAGCAAATCCAACCATACGGTAAGTTGATTCTTTACAAGTATGTCGATATATCGTTGATAACATCATTTTCATTGACTAATGATAGACCAGTAAATATTTAGCTCTATTTTTTCCATTTATAACGCAAACACCCACACAAATGTTTTCACAATGATAATCTGAATGATGGTAATATGATAATCTCATAACACAGAAAAACGCGAATGTACATATAAAATTATATTTAATACATTTTTTTAGTGGTTCAAACTATTAGCGTCCATTTAGGTCATCAGAGTTACAATTAATTGTTTCTTATACATAATTGAATGGCCATACCGTATTGATACAATAATTAATTTAAGATGTTTCTTTCTTTTTTAATGTCAAACAGCTCAGCGACAATCCAACCAATTTCAATTTGACAGAGTTTCGCTACTAAAACCAAGCATGTAAGTATGAATCTATGGATGCTTTAAATAGGCTTTACTGGTGTATTTCGTTCCCTCTGCTAATGCGGCAGTGAATATTTTTACGGTTCAACTCACCAAACACGGCCATACAGTTTGATAGTTTTATTTCTAGCTTCTCACGATTGAAACGATTTGTTGTTTGTTTAAATATTCAAGTTTTACAATACTGTTGTGAATGTGAATCTATGCTGTGGTCATGCTGTCTTTGTGGTGTTTATAGAAACAACTATATATAGCTGGATTTAATAACAGGCGAACAACTTAGAACGAATTTACTAGACCGTCACAAAACCACGAAACTGTAATACCGTCTTCTACGGTCTCATTGTTATACGAATTATCGTGCTAGGTCAACAAATTTAGGCTTCACGGAAACGCTTCTATCGTTTCTTACCAGTAAATGCACTGTTGCTGTACAGAAGACAAACAGTTCGTGAACCGAGCATGTAACATGCTCGATGTTGCCTATTGCATTGGAACAATTTATTTGATCATTGCACCATATGAATGAGAACGAATCGTATTATTGCATCCAAACACGGCAAATTGAAGAGTGTTGCTTTAAAAACCATTTAACTTCTAAGACCCTTCTATTTTTTCAACACTAAGTTTATCCTTTTTTATGTGTTTTGTTTGTTTTACAAACATATTCTATTCGATAATAAGTCCTAAAGTTTTGTTAATGCACTGTTTGTCTTGAAGTAACCTTCTTAAATTCTCAATGTATCGTGTAAATCAGTAGTGCTTACATACTGCAACGTATTGTGTGTTGTTTTCCAGAATAATAGTGTGTTTTTACAATGCTCTTCATTTTTCCTACCGCTTCGTTTCCCTGAAACCAACACCCTTCATGCCGGTTAGGCAAAATTGTATATGCCCTTAACTATTTGTTGTTTTTTTTTCAATATGACGGCTTTCGCCCTATTATCCCTTAATTAATTTATATATCTGATAGTTTTTTTGCAGACAATTTGGCAGATCAACAAATTGAACCAGGCAGCCATGCGAATAATGATCCTGGGAGTTATAAGGTGGCTTCCTCGACCGACATAGAGCAGGTGATGAGTTTTTCCTCATCATTATTATTTAATGAAACACTCTTTTACAAGAACATTCCCTACCTTCCGACTTCTTTGATCTTTCCGCCACCCTTATCTTTGCTCTTCTTTCTTGGGTTTTTTTCTCATTTTCTTTACGCTTTGAGGAAACTTTACCCAAAACCAACGATCCGATATGTGCCTTACGTTCTGCTCACGAACAGTATTAAATACACCGGCAAGTAGCGAAGAAAATCCCGCTCGATGTATATAATGTTAAGGAGTATAGGGTTATATTTATCAGAAAGAAAGCGGAGTATAAAGTCGGTAAGGTAGAAAAAGAGAATGGAACGAATCCGGTGCCATACAGAAACGCTTATTAGTTGTATTCATAATTCTTGTAACTTATAACTTATAACAGTTTTGAATGATTATCTACGTGACAGATGAACTTAATTTAACACACTATTATTTCAACTCAAATGTTTTCTGACTGAATGAAGGTAGGAGTTGAAGGAGTTTTTGCATGATTTGTTTTTCCTATATTATTTGTCCAAATAGTACGTACGCCGTACGTATGAGTTGAAGATTTGTAATATGTTAGAATGGAGGTGGTAGGAGCTGAAGGAGTTGTTGCAAGGATTTATTCCTAAATTATTTGTCCGAATAGGACGTACGACGTACGTAGGAGTTGAAGATTTATAATATGTTATTCAACATGCCCATGATTATTGAGCATACTATTATTATAATTGTATCGACAAATAAGTTGTCAAAATAAATATAAAACGCAAACGCGGAAAATCCTTTTTTTTTAATTATATGCTTCAGTAAATAGTGAGAAAAAATGCTGAAATTAAATTACATGCATAACCGAAATGTAGGACAGGTCAGGACATTCGGTCAAAGTTTGAACGCGAACGAACATGAAAAGCAAACATTTTGAGGTAGGTTACGATACGGTTGCAGTGTGTTCTTTACTAACGCATCCACTGACCGGTGTGTCTTGTGGTCTTTTATCGTCTACTTATCTCTACATTCCAGCGCTTCCAAGCTTCCATTCAACAAGACCAAAGCAAAACAAAAATGCCGCGAAGCCGTGCAAATCGAAACCCCTGAAACGGAAGTAAAATAGTTAAATGTTTGAATAATGCGCTTAAATGGGAAGTGTGAAACTATGAAGCCAACCTTGATGCTGCTTGGTTTCATTAGCGCTGGCTGGTGTTTAAGATTAGACGCCCGTACCATCGATCGCGGAGTGTGTGGGTGAGAGTGTGTGCAAGCATTAGCCACCTGTTTCAGAGGAGGCTTTATTTATTACGCTTATGTGGCTGTTTTTTTGGTTTTTGAACAACAAGGGATTGTTGTGTGTATAAGAGTGTGAGCTTTGCCACGACAAATTCACGCTTCATCCGTATATTAAAAACCACCAACTAAATGGCCAAACAAGTTTGCGCCTCACATAACCGCTCCATCCACCCGCTGGTTGTTCAGTTTTAGGCAATCGAACACAAAACGAATAGCGAGAAAAGAAAGAAAAAAAAAGACAACACCAAATTAATGAGATCATCAAACTCTGCATTTTATGGGTCGTGCTGCCATTTGTTTCTTGTGCGATCACGGAATTTTGTTTTTTTTTTTAGATAGAATGCCATCAACTACACACGCCGGCCGAAGCCACCACAGGGCAACAAGGGAATCAAACACAGGAAAAAAGATTTGAACGAAAGAGAGAGGGCGAGCGAGAGATGTAGAAAAAAGGCGTTAAACTTTAAAAGCCAAATCCGGTGCCGTATTACCGGCTTGGGGGGGAATGTTGGGGGTGGACGGGCATGATTTCGTTTCGGGGGCCCTGTCCGGTGCACGCCACATTCGTTTTGGCATTGAGCATTTGCGGTGCGGTCGTGAAAAGGCACACACACAGTGTGTGTTGAGGGTGAGCACATCGTGCAGCTGGCAATAATGGCCCGTTGTTCGGAAAGGAGCTAGGACAGGGAAACCGGAACCAGGAAAACCATGACCTGCGGGTTGCTGTGCGTGCGGGTCCCTATTATCGGTTGCCATTTTGCTACGGTTTTGCGCGGTTCTAAAGCGACGGGGATGACGGTTACGGCAGGACGTCCGAAAAGCATTTATACTGCCCCATCGTGACCCGATTGCCGTTTATAAATGGAATACGTACATGTGCCCAACAGTTTTGGACACACTGGCACCTTGGACGACTCCTGGGCGACCTCAAGGAGTGGCGATAAATGGCGTGCCGGCTAAGACTGCTTAGGGACTCGGTAGGAAAAGTCCTCCAGTTTGGTGTTTCGTGGACACGAACCTGTACGCGAATAAATTAAAACCTCTGGATAAACGGTCTTAAGTCACCGCCGGTCAGAAGAGGGTAGAGAGGGCGAGAGAGAGAGAGAGTGTGTAACCTTCAACGTTCTAATAAATCACGTAGGCGGAAGCAGCAGTACACAGTGAACCGTCCTAAAAGGCGTCTCAGTGCCGTGAAAATTCAACTCAACCAAGCATGAAGATGTGTGTTTGGAAGGAGTTGTCGCCACGGTAGCATTATGTGGCGGAAGTGAACAGCAACGGCATCGAGCAAGTAATCAGCTAAACAAACACACTAAAAAAAACACCAAATAACAACGCCTTACCGCAAAGATGCGTTTATCAAAATATAGTGGCGGTTCAAATTTTGCGGTTTTGGCAAATGGCTTTAGACGACGAAAGATTCGTCCACCGCCATCACCGTATGCGGCGCAATAGTAACTCCGCTGACCTAGATGTTTAGTTTTATATTTCCTAACGCCAATTTAAGGGACTAAGGACTGGATATAACCCCAAAGCCGTCAAACGTCGTTGCTCAAGAATTCAAAGAAGGAACAAAAATTCAAGAATTGGGTTGACTTGAGCATGCGGCCAAGGTCTCCCCAAACGTCTAATTCGGAGCGGTTATGCACAGGCAAAGTGGATCGTCCACCCGGCCACGATAAGCCTCCACCGGACCGGCAAAGATCGATAAGCTTCGGGTCGTTTCGGTAACGAAACGGTATTTCCGTGCGGATTGAAAGCGTCCGTGGTTGGGGCAGCTTGATGCTGGAGGTCATCTGCATGTGCACGGTTACGGCGGCCTGGGAATGTAGTCCATGACGTCACGCGGGCAGTGCTTAATCTATGCTTCTACCATGTACCCGGACCCGGACGGTCGCGTCTCATTATGTAAGGTCAGGGAAGCGAACGGATCGGCACGCAATGCCTCTTGCCAAGAGTGTGACCTATGCCGGTGGTTGAGGCTCGGCCAGCTCAACTTCGATCGAACACCTCCAACCCTTTCACTCTGTGTCTCGCTCTCGCTCTCCTCTTCCTCGATCGGGTGGGAGGAAGACCAGGCATCAAATGGGTTTAGCGCCTCACTTCCGCCCAGCTGCCCAGCTGACAGCCGTCTCCTCTCTTGCACAGTACACACCGCGGTGTACCGTGAGGCACGAATGCATTTCTTGTGCACACCTCAACCCACCCACCCCTCTACCCCCTTTGTTTTTGCGACAGGTGACTAATTTCCCCCACTCCGGTGGCTATTTCCTTTTCCAACACCTTCCGATTTTTCCGCTGGGTGTTGCAGAACGCAGCGTTCTGTTGGAATCCCTTCCCCGCCGCTAACAACTGCTTTAAGGAGCCAGCCGTTCGGGCAGAACGGAAGAAGCGAACGCGAGCGACGGGCGCTTCTTTCGCAGCTAATCGTTACCGTGTCGTCGTACCGTCCGGCAGTGTCGTGCCCTGTTAGACCACCACCATCACCACCACCACGCGGTTTTTTCGGTCGCGCGGTTGTGCACGTACCGCGTCGCGGGTGGGAAAAGGCGGCTGGCGGCTGAAAGGTGTGAGTGTTTTGCGATAGGGCAACACTTGGGACGGATGGAGCATGAGCCTCGGCGGAGACAGCGCAGCACGCAGGGGGCACTGTGGCAGGGTGATGGCGGTGATGGCAGGCTACGACACTCAGACGCAGCACGACATGCGGCAAGCAGCAGCAGAAAAAAATATACACACTGGTACGGCACCATCGGTTGGGTAGAATATTTATAAACAGGACGGAAACATAACTAGACCACCAGTTACCGTTCGGTGAGAGTCGCAATCGGGTAGACGAATTCTAGCGTTCCCGCACACAGAGTATATCACATTCAGGCATTATCGGTTCCGTTGCGGGCGCCTGTTTGTCTTGTCAGGTCCGGCACAGACTACATCTTATCGGGCTGTGACTCCCTGTGCTACAGCGTGCGTGTGTGTGTGTGTTGGAGCATTGTGTTTGCGGTGGAATCAAAGCGTGACGCGCCAACAAGACGCCATCGGATCATCAATCCACCTACATAAAAGAACGCGTTAGAGCCTTCTTGCAATCAGCCCCCCCCCCCCCTGTTGCACATCATCCGACCAAACAGCAATGGAAGATCTGGAGCGCCGGGATGCCATCCCTGTACTGTACACGCGCGGCACACACTACACGGTTGGGTTTGATGTGGTAAGTTGGCGAACGCGTCCGGAACCGGACCACGTGCAGCAGTGCAGCAATCCGCAATAGCGAAGCGGGGTTTGCTGTAAATTGTCGCAAAGGTGGTGCTTATAGATTGTGCCACACACCAAGGCTCTTCAAGTGATACCATTTGGTGACCGATGCTGAGATGTTGAGCAATGAGAGTGGGGGTTCTTGAAGTTGAGGCTATTGAGGGAAACCGTAGAAGTTTGCAAATACAGTTACAGTACCTAGCTCGCACATTCGGTGCAAGATAAGATGTCGTCCCCAAGCAGTATCAAGTAGGTTGGGGTGTTGAATCTGCTTGTTTCTACTTCTGTTTACTGGCGGGATCACTTGCGATCTAGAGGGAGATGCCAGGAATTGGTGGGGCTCTGCGAGATAAAGCTACTTCCAGCCGAATACAGTGCAATTTGATGAAGAATTGCACCGCTTTGGTTGACTTGTATAAGTTTTACTGTTGCAATTAAGAAATAGCGAAGATGTCCATGCAATTCTGAGATGCAGATCAAAGCACATGCAGAATTCAAATAAAATTGGAACATTCCCCAGGGGTGTCTATTGGCCAAACAATCCAGTTTTCAACATTCTGCTGTCGAAGTTGTCGCTGCAGAAGCATTCTACAATTGAATACAGGCTTTCCTGACGACATCTCGTTTCCGTTCCAGGGTCGCACGTTTGCCAACATCATTCACAGCTTTCTCGAGAAGTCGGTAACTCTCAACGAAACGTACATTCCCATATTCAACACCGAAAAAGGGCGTAAGTACACCGGACCGATAACGTTAGCCGTACAGACAGGTAGTTACAGACGAGCGTTTAATGTTTTATACAGGTAAAATCTACGTTGACACGTACGAAAACGTGAACAGATCGTTTCCTCAGTATATCCGCGAGCTGCAGGGCGTCGCGGACGGTGCAAAGGTGGACTTTTACAAGGTAATTGCTGTAAAGTTAGATTGTGTTTTAACAAATCTAAACAGTTGCTATTGCTAAGACGGAATTGGCCTGAGCGCGAGCAGTACAGCATGGAGCAGTCGCTCCCATTCTCGTCCTATGGGGTATGTTATGTAAAATGGGCTATTGGACAGCTGCAGACCTGGTAGATAATCTCATTAGCCACTTTATTCGGCGTAACAGGCGTACAGCTAATCCTATTAGTTGTAAGCCTATTTGCAAACAGTTGCACTGTCTATATCTCCTCTACATAACTAAAGAAAAATGCGTAATGTCTGCTCACGGATATTCGACACTATCCGGTACACCTGCCATACCCGTTTACTAGCATATCCGGTCTATTCTTGCAGACAAAAAGTGTGGTAACATCGTTTTAATCTACAATCGGTTTCATTCTATTTATATAGCTATTTTTACTGCACATAGACGATGTTATCGTCGGTGGACAGGATGGTAATAATCAACCGATCGGTTGCTCCACTATCTGTGTCAACGAACCGGACTGCGTGAGTATTGATCATAGCCGAAGGTTAATAGGCATCATCGCCTTACAGGGTTTCAAATGGAAGAGTCGGTGTCATCACTTGATTTTGTTCAAATAGAATCAGAGTGTGAGTAAGATAGATCTGGAATGAACATCCTTTTGCGAAACATATACAAAATATGCGAAGAATTGGTGATCTATCTCGGTAAATTCTACCTTTATCTGATCAGAATCCAGGATTTACACCGACTTTTTTGTTAGCTGATCCTGCAATTCCTGCACAATGTTCTCCGTGGTAATTTCTTTTTTCATTCGCAGGTTGTACTGGGACACACGGAAGATGCACTGTCCGAGGTGCTGAATCACTTCTACTTCGTGTCCGCCCACATCATCTCGGACACGCCGGAAGGCAAGCACAAGGTGGTGGAGGAACGGTTTACCTCGCTGTGCTATGCCGGCCATCTGCCCGGCTACACGATGAACGCGAACCATCATGGGCTGGTCTTCTCGATCAATACGCTCAGCGCTAAAACGCTGGTTGGCGGTAAAACACGTAAGACATGCATGAATGTTTGTTTGTTTGTGTTCGGTGCTTATTATTGTGGTCTGTTTCTACTGCAGCACGTCACTTTATCACGCGTGCCTTGCTAGCGGCGGAGAACTTCGTACAGGCGCAGGAAATTCTACGCGATCATGGTGTCGGGGCGGCGGACGGATGCTCGATCAACATGACGTTCCTGAGGTGAGTTTAGTTCATGACGTTCCAGGCGAGACTACTACGATCTACTTGACTGAGCAAGTGTACCGTTTCGTCCACCAGGCAGGAGGGTGACAGGTTGTTTCACAACGCTGAAATGGGTCCCGCCACGAACGGGACCGAGTCGCAGCTGAACATTCTGACGGCGAGCCCCGGCGAACACATCATCCACGTGAACAGCTACCAGCGTCTGCAGGTACCGGAGGTATCCGGGCTGATCATCGAGTCGAGCGTGGAGCGGATGAAAACGTTCGCCAAGTACCAGCCGCCCAAAACGGTGGATGACGTTATACGGATGCTGAGCGACACGACCGCCAAGGAGCACAAGGTGTTCCGGGACTACGGTAAAAACCAGAAGGTGAAGACGATCTGCGTCGGCATCATCGACTGCATCAAGCGCACCTGGACGCTGTATGCGGAAAATCCGGCCTATGTGCCACCGCTGGTCGTGCTACCGTTGATGCTGAAGGACTAGGTCACTTCGTCCACGCCTCTGTACACCCCTCTCCCGCACATGCACAGCGCGCATTTTGTCTGATTTGGTGGCATTATTTATAACCCTACGAAAGGAAGGGTACAAACGAACAAATAAATCAGTACTACTGCGTCGTTCCCGTTTTGGTGAGCCCGGAACTACCGCAGGTAACATACAGCGCTGTGTGTGTACCAGTCGCAACTGTAAGATGACCGAACCGGTACCTAAAAGCCTTTTAATCGTCCACTGCATCTCGAGATCCCTTCGCGAACGTGCTGCTCTAGATAGCACCTGTATGGGAGGTTGAGGTTTAACCATTTGTTATGTGCCTTTTTTAATTGCAAAATCATTAAAACAAATAAACAAATCAAACTGTACCACACTTGTTATCAGACGATCTAGTAGCGCTGCTGCGCGCGTGTTCTACTTCTGAGATCGTCCGAATGCTACCCCTCCGGATGGCATCCCTCCCATCCACAGCGAACCGGACAGAAGGAGTTAAAATTCTTGAAGGTTTTACAAATTAAGGTTTCCCGGGGCACCCGGGCACGATCGGCACGATCACGCGCGGCTCATTTACATGCACCGGCCATGTTTCTTCTAACCGGACGACAAGGCAATCTACTTCTAGGATAGATTATTCATTGACTAACCTGGGTCACGCAGAAATCGCGCGAGATAGTCACCACGATCCACCAACTCGCACACGTAACACGTAACGCGCGGGAGGTGTTACGATGTTGGTTGATTGTGGCAGGAGTCGCAACCATCGAACTGCGTTTTGTTTTGTCGCCCGTGTTTCCGCCAATGATTGATCGGCGCTGGGTGTCTGCGAGTCGTTGCCAACGGCATTTGCTTAGGAACAGGTTATCTTTGCACTGTTACGATGCATGGCCATGGTTTATTTTCGGGCTTTATCTCGGGCAGCGCAAGATGACTGCTTCGGCAGGCGGTTCAGCTTCTTATCAGCATTTATCATGGGCGACTCAACACTAGCTGCGAAACCCGACAGTTTTACAGTACGACAACGAACGATTAGCACCCAATTAGATAACGCCAAACAAGCAAGCTCGTTAGTATGCAAATGATTTTGGTTTTTGTTTTGTGATGTTTTTTTTTATTATTCGCTGGTGACCTTTAAAATTACAAAATCTACCAAACTAACCTCATTTTCGGGCATTTCGCTTATCGCTTACTGTGCAAACAATGTTAACTGTGTCAGATTTTTTTTTTAATTTCATAAATTACACGAGCGTTTCCGCCTCTCGCAAGTACGCTACAATGTTTTGCCAGCTCGTCTACCTACCTCAACAACCATTAACGGCTATTAGAATCGTATGAATGCGCCCGATCATGGCAATGAGTGGAGGGTTAATACGAAAATAATAGTGTCATAATTTAATCTTATACCCGCGAGCCGCTTCGTCGCGACGCGGTGAACCGTTTAATGCTTGATCGGCTTTTCTGCGTGAAATGCTTGTTTTTTTTGTTGCTGTTGTTATTGAACTCCTTCTCCTCGGAATCGATGACCCGGGTTTGTCGGGTGCCTGGAGGCAGGGTTCACGCTCAATGGCAGTCTGCGTCTGCGATGAAGGTGCGACCGAAGCACCGATCATTAGAGCTCATGATCATGATCATTGCCGTGGTAACCGGACGAGACAGACATTAATGTATGTGGTATGTTTGTTTAAATGATAATTAGTCGTTCGAGCGCGTCTAGACACTCGAATCCGTAATAGACTTCTGCCAAGTTCAGGTGCATCGGAAAGGTTACTGGGTTCCGGGGCGTGAGTGGGAGCAGGAGGGATTATGCAGGCACCTGCTTCTTATGTGGGTATGTTTTCAACCTCTAGCACGCTGGATGCTTTACTTTTTTGTTGTTACTATTGGAGAATAAGTTATGCCGGCGTTATTGGACACTACTGGCTCTAACGCAGGTTATTGGAGGATAAGTTATGCCGGAGATGAATGAATGTGATGGAGTTATTAAGTCGTTCGCGTACAAGGCCGTACGTGAGCAGACACAGTTTTGGTTCGTAATACCGTATTATTATGTGGGACAACTGTCGGAATGTTGATCACAGCCGCTTGACCCGCAAAACATGTCCGTTGTGTTGTTTGTCGTCTGACGACTCGGTGGCTAATGGCGACATATTTGGACATTTGTATCGGTAAGGTTGATTTTTGTTTTTGAAATTTATATCTTCCATTAACCGTGTTTCGTATGTATGGGAGATTTTCCTGTACACTCGTTGGCCAATATAAATTAGTCTTGTTACGGAACTATTTAGCTCTGAGATTTGTACAAAACCGACGAAATAAGAGGAAGATGCTCGGAAGGATTTTGATTCCATATAAGTATGACAGACAACAGAAGATCAGCTATAATAGCGACAGCGCTCCTGCAGAAGGTTAAGAACGTGTATCCTGTTTTCTGATACTGAAGAGTCTCAAAGCAAAGAGTTTTCTAATAGTTTTGCATTAATGCATCAATTATGCTTTGTGATATTATCCTCCGTAAATCTGCAAGTCAAGCATATTAAATCCATAAGTATTTTTAAATCCTTACTTTATATTACACTTGTGTGTATATTTCATCAGCTATATCTGATGAGGCGTGTAAAATGTAAGATGATGCTCAGTTAAAAAAAATAGTTGGACGGATTCGTTTCATACATCTTAGTGGCTTTTGAGTTCTCGCTGTTCGAACGCTCGCACAGCTGTTAATACTATTTACTACTAGAGGCACGATTGTTTGCTTCTGTTTAACGTAAAAAAGACACGTTATCGAACATATCCGCACATTACAAGACTATTTTACATAGCGACACAATGAGTTACGAAGCGTAAGATTGGTGTGGAATGTAGACGAGAAAAGAAATACTATAAACGACGTGACAAATACCATTGTATGATCGTAAATTGGTGCACGTTTGCCTTTTTCTGGTTCACTTCATTGTATCGCCATGGAAAACATCTCTTACGAACAGGTCGGATTTTTCGCGCTGGGTTTTCAGCTGCTTATAATGCGGCGCAGCATCACGCCAACTGTCACCATCGTCCCGAGCAGCACGGATAGTTTTACCGTAGATGCGGCACTCTGCAAATGGACAACAAATGAGGCGTGGGTCAGTGTTTACATCCACATCCTCGTGCCTAGCTCTACTTACGATCACGTAATAGTTGCATCGATCACCTAGACAACAGGCGGAACAGGTCCAATCCTCGTACCAGATGTGCGTACAGTACGGCATGTGTTTCGTGCGGATACGCTGACAAATCTCTTTCTTCGCGCAGCGTTTCGAGACGTAAAATTGCTTCTGAGCACCTAGCGAAAAGTATGGCGTGCTGCCCCATCGGATCTCTGTCAGGCAGGCGTCCTCGCCCTGCTGGCAAATCTTGACCGTATTGAGACACTTTTCAGTGTTGCCGGTTTGATTCGAGCAAACGTAACACTCATGAGCGGAACCTGCAGATAAAAAGGGATACGATTATGCGTTGACAAAGGTTGTGAGGAAGTTGTCTCGCCCGTATCAAGGACGGGCGTGGTATTAATTACATTCGCTGGCAAGCCCAATCAGTAGCAGCACGAGCAACGGGAACACCTTCGTGTAGTCCATTATGTGTTGTGCAGCAGAAGGAACACAGGCACAGCTTCTATTAGGACTATACCGGGACTTAAAAACGGTAATGAGATTCGAAGGAAAAGCGCACGGAAAACCCCAAGCAAAAAGAAATGAAAACAACGTAAATATGGTGAAGGAGATTCGTAAACAGTCGCTTGTTTGACGTTTCAGTCAGTCACACCCAAAACGAAGAATGCCTTGCCCATGCAACACACCAACACAACTGACAGTTCTACACTGGGTTTACATGTACGCATTTTGAATTGACAGTTTGACATGATTAAATGCTTAGTTTATTTGCATAATTTCTGCTAAAAATAAGAATGCAAATATTAATAGATATTATTATCAGAATGCCATATTATATGTGTTGTTTTCAAATTCATTGAATTGCTCTTTGATTTGTTGAAAACCATGATTTTGAATTGCTGATCTTGTCTCGAACAGGAAATGTGTAAATCCTAAAAAGCATGACAAATGATTAAATTGTTTCGTTTATTTATAATTGCTTCTCATAAAATATTCTGCTAAAGAAAGTAAATAATACGTAGCAACTGAAGGAATGCTATTAAAAGATGTATGTGAACGCAAGATTCCGCCATAATGCATGGTGACGCGTTGCGTTGCTAACTTGGAAAACGCTCGTGCGAAAGAGACAGATTTATGGAATTTGTAGAACGCGTGAACGAGTACGAGCGTCACCCTGGCAACAAGCACACATTCTACACGTCCGCACTTTTTTTCTTATTGCATTGGCTGTTGATATTTGCGTGTGTATTACAATTTTCTATTCCCTCCAAGCGCAACGGATTGTGCCCGTGTGTAGGTGTTCTCCCCTCTCGTGTATCCGCGTTCACGGATACGTCACCAATTCCGAACGGAACTAGCAACACACAGCTACATCGAACCCTAAAACGCATACACGAACATCGGCCCGCGCATATCTATTTCTATTTCTACGAACAGTACGCCATCTCTGTCTGGCCCCTGCCAGAACCATTAGATTCGATTCCAAAGCACAAGTTTTCCTCTTCACGCACCCTGCGGGATCTGGCTACGGTTTGCTAGCATCGAGACGCGATGGATGAAAATGCGTACAATAGTACGAAGCTAGATATCGAAGGCGTTAGGCAGCAAACGGCAAACGAAGCATTGCGTGCTGAAGGTGATCGTAAAGAAAGCTACAGAAAGCTAGGCGAACCAGACGTTAACAGGAACGGGTTTGACGGTTGGTATTCACAGTTGTTTTTTTGTATTTATGCATGAGAATCTCGTTAGTTTGATTGTAAACTTATTCGCTGTGGTTGCTGGGCGGAAAAGTGTTCTAAAACGCAGGAACAGCTAAAACTTCTAAGACATGTCACATGATAACTTCTAGCAATATGAGTTGCCGTGTTGCATCAGGTTTTTCCCGTGGCTCTCCGTTAGAGTATTTGGCGTTCTTTGAGGGAACTTTCTTCTAAACAATAGTCACACATTTACATAGACTGTCTATCCTTTAACAAATTGTTATCACATCACCCCTATCTACGTACGCACATTCCGTGCCTTAAGATATGTAATGGCGTTCGTGATGACGTCACTGTCACAATATCACTAAACGGTGTGTCTGATGCGTGCGACATCTCTGCACCGTCTGTTCGGTTATATTTAGCCACTCATCACATCTCAACTGTCTCGAAACCATTCCGGTCTAGGTGTGACGACCACCCGTACGGATAACAACAGCCTTCGGATGCCGCGTGAGAACGGAACCGGTGCCAAGGAAGGTGAGGAGGAACGGATGCTTAACGGCGGTGGGCTAGACCAACCGAACCGAGGTGATGGCGAACCGACCGAGAAGGACAAACTTGCCCAGAAGGAGGTGGAGGTGAAGTTTATCCCATCGCAGAATGGGGACGCCCGTATTGACATGGAGCTGGAGAGTCAGGTACGTAATAATTGAGCAGGGTAGAGGGAAACTGTGCACAAACAATTAACACCCGCAAGCAATACATTGTGTGTGTGTTGTTGGCAAAAAGAAATCGTTTATAAGTACAACATACGGGATAAATTTTCTGCTTAGACGGATTGGAAACGTCTTGCTGTGTAGAAAGGTCACTGATTGGGTTCCGATAGAGGTTCCATCCCAATCCCCTGGGGATAGTGCATGCACCGGACGGCCAATTCGTGTAGTTTTTCATCTCATCAATTGTATTGTTCACATTTCAACAGCAAGCACTCACCGGCATGACCAAGGAGGAACTGATGAAGTACGCGAACGATCCGTTCTGGGTGCGACTTCGTTGGCTGCTGTTCGTACTGTTCTGGGCCCTGTGGGGTGCCATGTTGCTCGGTTCGTTCTACATAATCTATGATGCGCCAAAGTGTGCGGCCCCCGTACCGTTGTCCTGGTGGCAGGAGGGTCCATTGGTTGAGCTGGACAGTGAAAAGTACGCGGACCAGCTGCCTGAGGTAGAGCGATACGGTGCGAAGGGCGTGATCTATCATCTGCCGGCAGACGAAACCTACCTAGTCCATACGGCTGCTGTACAGGGCAAATTGAAGCAGGTTGTCAGCACGTTCGGGTAGGTGTTCCTAATCAATATGACCTTGTGGCCAATTTCTAGAAGGTGACAAGAGCGAGAAAGTTAGATCAATTGGTTGAGCCCAAATCGGGGCAAACAATACATTAACGACGCACGCGTTTAATCGAGCAATTGCCCCGTCTTTCAGCTCCAAAAACATCAAGGTCGTTGTGGACATTACACCGAACTTCGTCACGAAGAATGATGCGCTGTTCCAGGAGGCATTGCAGCAACCGGACAGTGCGGCATATTCTGCTTTCGTTTGGCGCGAACCCGTTCTGAAGCCACCGAACTGGTTGTCCATTGCTGAGGAAGGTAGCGCTTGGAAGAATGCGTCCAACAACCAGTACGTGCTGTCCCAGTTCGGACCGGATCGGTTCGATCTGCAGTTTGGTGAGCGGACCGCTCGTGACAAGCTGAAGGAAGTGCTGCGTGCACTGCTCGAACTTGGCGTACGTGGTGTCCGCTTAGCTAATGCGAAACATCTGCTAATCAACCGTAACGGTGGCAACGAATCACCGATGAATCTCGAGGAAGCGGATAAATCCCTAACCCACACGGATTATGGTTTCTGGTCGCACAAGGAAACGACGTACCGCGAGGGACTGGGCGAGCTGTTCCACGAGCTAACCGAGCTCGTACATCAGCAGACTGACGGCGAAGCTTTCCTGTCCGTGACGGAGGATATCCTGCGGCCGGAGGTATACTCCGTGAACGGTACGCTACCGATCGATGCACCGCTGTACGGTAACATTGAGTTTGATTTGCGCGAAGGAAGCGGCCCGGATGTGGCCAAAAAGCTGCGCCACGATATCGAGAACGCGTACCGCACAATCAACGGCTACCGGTCGCTTGGGGAATCGGAAAAACCGTGGTTGCAGCTACGATACGATCGTGCCTCTCTAGAGCACGTGCCAGCATCGGAGTACACCGTGTTTCACTTCCTGTTGCCAGGCGTACCCGTCTTCCCAATGGACGTACTGACCAAGGGCAACGTGTCGCACGAGAGTGTGGAAACGCTGGAAAAGTTTCGTGCGTCACCTTCGTTCCAGCACGGTCTCTTCAATGTTTACAACGATGCGAACGCATCGGCGATAGCATACACACGGTAAGCCACACACACACCTACTGATGACTTCCACTAATACGAAACTAACCGTAACTTGTATTTCATCTCATTGTAAATGGCTTCTGTACGATATGCTAACACTAAAACTAATCCCGCAAACAGCTATATGTAAGTGACTTTCCATCCATTAACACTCTTTGTGTTGCTTTCCCGTCCGCCGGCTTAGTTTAACACTTTGCAGCCCGTCAAATGCTAATCGATTCTCTTCTTCCCGTACTATAACTTTTTAGGCTAAAGTCAGGCAACCCTGGATACTTTGTCGTGCTGAATCTCGCCCAGACCGAGCAGAAGATGCTCGACTTTAGCGGTGTCGAAGGTATCGGCAGTGAGCTGACGGTGGTACTGACCAGTCAGAACTATGACGTCCCGAACGTCGGTATCAAGTAAGTTTGCCGAATTCGTCGTAAAATATTGTTGCACCAAAAATCAACTTGTCTTCGCTCTTTCCACAGAACAAAGGTGCCGGTTGATGCAGTACCACTGTCACCGCGTTCAGCCCTGGTCGCGACTTACGTACCGACGAAGTAAAGCGCAACAGTAGCACCGGATGTTCTACTGTCCCGTATTCGTAAATGTTGAAATACGCCCAATAGTTGTGTTTCGCGCATCCTAATCTATCGCTTAATCGCTCTGCCCAACGGTAATGCCATTAGTTTACCGTGCTTTAACCTCCGTGCTTTACCACGCCAAGTGGTAATAAGCAATCGGATGGTTCAATTCATGGTTCATGCTTCAATAAAACTATCTATCATTGTAAAATGCATATTACATAAGGACGTTACTGGTTGGGATGGGAACAGATCCGAAATGGTACTGCGGGCGGTGGTATATACATATTTGTATGGAGGCTTTTGGCGTTCCGGAAAATTGATCGGTATTTTGTATTCATTTAGTAAGTACATTATTGCAACTTTATTCACAATCGACCGTGAGACGAACGGACGTGTAACACATGCTTATCGTATTTATTTTAAGGAAACATATGGATTTATTGTTTGCTCATGGAGACGCCTGGTAGATTGGCAAAGAACAATGGAAAATGTTAATTATTGTCGGATTATCTATACACTGTTCAACGAATGTTTTACTTTCCAATTGTTCCTATTCGACTCTAACCACAAAGAAGGAAGTGTTATGAGCAGCAGCACAAAACGGAGTGTGTCACTGTTGTGTCACCGCCTTCATGGACGTAGCGAACGGAAAAGGAACTTTTTAGCAAATTGGAACCAGCAACAAAACATGACATTAAAGCTAAAAATGCGTTTAGGTGACTAAAGTGGCTGGGTGTTGGAGACTATCAAGGTATCGAAAACCCCACTCATATGAAATACCTCTAATCGGTCTCATTTTCTTGTAGAATCTTCAAAGGATTCGATGAACACCAAACACTTGCTGCACCCTCAGTCAGAGCGCATCGAAACAGTGTGAAAGCTAATTGGTTCCGTAGAATCCTTAGGTAGCACGTAGGATAAATCCTCTCATCCTTGTTTTCCGTCACTAGAACATCATCCAGATGCAATTTGTAATTGATCTTTAATGCAATTTACTCTTTGTCCTTACTCAACGTCCCCAATGATGCCAGAAAGAGACTGGAGTAGATAACACACCGGTAAAAAGGAATTTACCGGTAATTAAAAAGGAATTACCTGGAAAGGAAGGAAGGAAAGGAAAAAGTTCATTTAGCAAGCATAGTTTCTGTAACCGGTAAGCGAAAAGGAGGGTTTCGGCAAAGCTTCTTCGTTCGGAGTAAACCTAACCTAGAAAAAATGGCATCTACCTGTCAAATGCTAAGCGACCCGGGGCCGGGACCAAAATAAGAGGAGGAAAAACGCATATTAGCACGAGCATACGAGCATACTGGTACGCGTTTCCCTCCCATCCAGCAGCAGCGTACAAACACGCATGCCAAAAATTCATAACACTCGGGACTGTGGTGTTCCAGCAGGGTATGTACCGGCGCTTCATCCGGATATCGGAATCCCACGGACGTTATTTTAATAATAACAGTTTGATTAAACTATGCGTGCGCATCTTTAGTTATCAGCTGTTGCGCATTCGGTATGTACAAGATAATTCATAGTTTAACAACAGATTACGACTAAATACAGTACACAAAACACTAAAAACATTCCTTCTTTATCAGCTGTCAAGATGTAAATCGTTCAACTGTTGGAATGTTTGTTTCAATCGTACAACTCTCAAAACTCACCGAAAAATGAAGCTGCGCACCATTTCCACGGTATGCATAACATAGTTAACACCTCACATCCGTTCTTTCGGTAACCGGTCAGCGAAAAGAAGAGAAGTACGGAATCAGTTCCATCAAGCGGCCAAAAACTACCAAGCGCCGGACGTCTCGGCAAAGCTTCTTCGTTCGGAGTAAACCTAACCTAGAAAAAATGGCATCTACCTGTCAAATGCTAAGCGACCCAGCTGGCACCAAAATAAGAGGAGGAAAAACGCATACTAGCAGAAGCAGAACAAAATCCCCGTTTCGGATGAACACCACACGCGGAGCGTACAGAGCACGAACGTATTACACTAGAATTTATTATTGTATCATGTCTAAATAGTACGATTATGCCATCGATGTCCCCAGGTTTGCCACCAAACGATTGTGACGTCCGTTGGTCAATCCGATTGCACAGTTGCAAGAAGCTGTAAAACAAAGAAATGAACACGTTTACACACATGAATTTCCGTTTGTTAAACTGTGCACAGGGTGGGCATCATTTAGTTCGAACCGTTTACCTTTCAGAGAGCTGACGGATGACGGGGAATCGTGGGATTTATAGTATTTGGTTTCAGGGTAAATCTGGTGTTCCATCACATCCGGCATTGCCGAATGGAGGCGGCGATGGCGGCGATTCCGGTGCAGCCAGTGAAGCCGGTGATGGCGGCGAGGCCGGCGATAACGGCAATTCCGGTGCAGCCAATGAAGCCGGTGATGGCGGCGAGGCCGGCGATGGCGATACCAGCGATGCTGGCGATACCGGCGATGTCGGTCGTGATGAATGTGGGGTTGATGCTTGAGACGGTGGTGGCGGCGATGGTGTAACCTTGTCTCCCGACGTCTGCGGCGGAATGAACTCATGAGCGGTTCCGGCCTCTTCGTCCAAGCTCGCTAACGTGAACAGCAGATTAATCCGCAAACGTCTGGCCTGGATGGTCAATTGCTCCATCTGGAACATCAACTCGAACCAGATATGTTCATCTAGGGTGATTTCTGTCCCCCAGCCTTCCCCAGCGCCGTCTTTACGATCCTTCTCCATGCTGCTAATTCTGTCGCCGGTCACTTACAAACTGAAGAGACATCGGTTGCTGCATGCTAAAGTACGATTTTTCCTCCGGCGCGTTACCATGGTTACGCAAAATGGCCGCCAACGGGAGCTGCGAGCTACGGTAGAGGTAAGCATGTACGGTATGGTTGCACCCAGTAGGCTGGATTTTTGTATCGAGTCAATTTTCATGTCTTCTTCTTCTTTCCAGTTTTTCTCCAGCGGTGGCTTTACCATATATGGTCATTTGCCTAGCGGATAGAAGAGGGTATAGCAGAAGATTACGCCTAGTGATACGCACCTGGTAGTCGGCAACGAACAAGCAATACAGCATCATGGACCCGGATCTGCTCGCGAAACTCACCAAACGAATGAGGTACATCCGAGGAGACCTGAAAGAGTTGCAGCAGTTCGCTGATCGTAGGGAGTTTCTGCAAAGGTGGATGGCGTTGGACAACGAGCTGCAGGATCGGATCAAACGCAACGAGTCGTTGCTACCGATGGTAAAGACCATTTCGCGGTTGAGAATTGAAGTTAAAGAAACGCTAGAGGCATGCGAGAACGCAATCTACGAAAACCGCGGCGGCCAGTCCTCGAAGGAGTAAATCGTACACATCCTTACCCAGCTGTAACCAGCTGTGGAAATGTAGAGCGAATGTTCTAACGGGCTCCGACTGCAGCCTCTATTCTGTGTACTTGGTGTTATGGGAAATATAATCCATCTGTAAAACAAACCGTGGAGTGGTGTTCATTTTATTTGGTTTTCCGTCGTCCGGTTTCCTAGCATGTACATGGTAAACTTAACAAATCTAACCTGCATGGGAATGCAAACAGCCAAGCGTCTAGCATTGCGTTACGGTCTTGCCCTAAACTATCACGTGGTAATCGCTTCCAGGAGTGTGGTAAGCAATGGTTCCGATCGACTATCCAACAAAACGATCACATCTTTGGCGTGCTGGAAGCTTCGGTGCGGTTCATCCGCCCCGCAAACCGTCTCGACGATCGCAATGATCCGGCTATGGTAGTCCTTGTTCCCTGACGCACCGCATGTGCTGTTGAAATGATCCATCGCCGCAGACACGATTCTTTCGCGCGTGGCGTGTTTTTCCGGTGCGCTCAATAGCTGCGATAGCGTGAACGGTTTCGGCGCACTGTTGCCGGTGCCAGTATCGCTGTAACCGTCCGTTACGGGTGTGTCGGACGTTTGATTTGGTGCGCGCCGGGCATAGACTTGTGCGAGCAGTACGGCAAACGCACTGCCAATCAGACAGCGTGTGGCACTGATGCGGGCGGTTGTTTGTTTATCCTTCCAGAATATTTTCTTCAGCATGTCCACCACCCCGTACGTGCTGTCCTCGCTCACCGTACCGAACAGACCGATCGCAGTACGGAACGCTGCATCCGGGTCCGGTTGCACCGTGGCCAGGCTGTAGGCTAGGCTGCACCAAAGCGGATAGAGTTGGTACTCGACTGGTTCGCTAAAAGAGATGCGTAGGGTGTTAGATAGTTCCCTTCATTTCACCCATGTCACACGTTCAACAGAGACGCACCTGATTTTTAGCTCAAACAGTGTTGTTAGCAGTTGGTTCACTAGCCTGTGTTGGGCTACCGGGTCACACCGTGCTTTTGTCCAGTGATGCAGGAAGCGCAGTTCCAGGCAGAATGGTAAACAGTTTTGTAACAGCAGCTCATGCTGCCACCGTTCGATTGCCGTATATCCGATGGTATTTAATGTTTGCAACCATGTGGAAGCAGCGACTGTTCCGTTCGGACACAAATATTGGCCGACTGCTTTCTCTAGCAAACGAAGCCAAGGTACAGCAGGGCTGTCTAACAGGGATGCAGACTCGAGCACGTATCGTGTCAATAACCGTGCATTGGTATCGGTTTCCAGCATGTGAATAAGTTCATCTACAAAAAGACTGCAATAAGAAGCAAATTCAATTAGCATTTAGTAATGAATGCACTAAACCTCCAGATCAAGATCAAATATTCAATATTATCACTAGCGTTAGGATTTAGAACAAATGTTATATTTATGTACGCACGATGTTCCTACCTCAATGTGTTCACCGTTTGCCACTTTTTGATGCTCGTCAGCAGTTCCACTGTCATGGCACGTGCCTCGGTCGAACGTGGACAGTCGGTACCGGTGTCCTGTGCTGATGGTAAACCTTCCAACACGGCCCCTATCGTACGTAGCGACTGGCGTACGGATCCGGCTAGCAGTGGCTTACCGTTTGCCACCGTACCGGATGCTCTGCCGGCGTTCATCAACATTCGCACGACGACACTGATGTAAAGTTTGCGTTTTATCAGCTGCATACCACCCGAAACAAGCCGGTTCGCTTCGTTAAAGCGCACTCCGGCAACGATTTCAAGGAATCTGTTTGGAGAAAACAAAATGAGAGTGTGAAGTGGAATGAAAGCTTTCACCAAACAAGAGGTAAAACAACTGGAGCACTCACTCGAACAGTGCGTCGTCTAGCTCACGACACGGTGCTTTCGGTGTGCGCAACATGCTGTCCGCTTCCGCCGTCATGACGAACCAATCCAGTGCGGGTGTTAGTTCAGCCACGTGCAGTGTTTCCCACGACAGGCGTCCGAAATACTGCAACAGTCGTACCATCGCAGTGCGTAGTTTGGCCTCGGACCGTATCACCGGCTCGTAGGCTATGCGCACGCAGATGGCCAGCGTTGCGGCATGGCTTCGTTGCAACCAGGCTGGTACTGGTACGGGTTTCCCTCCCATCCAGCAGCAGCGCACAAACACGCATGCCAAAAATTCATGACACTCGGGACTGTGGTGTTCCAGCAGGGTGTGCATCCGCTCGATCAGCATTTCGGAAGGCTGCAAATGCTCCCAGGGCAGATCCAGCACGAGCGTGTTGTACACGTACAGGGCGGAAATCATCATGTGCGGAGCGATGAACCACTCCAGATACCAGTTCAGGAAGTACAGCAGTATTTGGCTACAATCGTCAGCCACCTCAGCGATCGCGTATTTGATCGTGTACAGCAGTGCGGAAAACATCCACTTGGCTTTATCGTTCACGGATGCTGCGGCAGTTTTGGTGTACGATGACCCTGATTGAGTGGAGGTAGCTCCCCCGCACGGTACAACCCATGGTTCGAACAAGCGGCAAACGAATGGCAGAAGATCATCGCACACTAAAAACCATAAAGATTGTGGATTAATGATAAGAACATGTTCTTTTCCACCCTTTCAACCTTACCATTTTTCGCCGTATCATGCTGGTTCCGCTTGTATTTCACACCGTGCGCAAGAAAGCTGTACGAAAACATTCCCAGCAGCATTGCAAACACCTCGACGTACGCACCGTGCCGTCTGTACATACCATTCCATTGGCACGCAAAATCGCGCTGGCGTGCAAAGTGTTCCGTCACTGCTACCATTAAATGGTTCAACAGCTTCGCGCTCAGCACCGCCGTTTGATGGCAGTTTGATTCGGCAAATTCACGGTGTGCTGTTTGCAGTGAGCTCTCCGCCATCCCAAGTGTGAGTTCGCGAAGGTGCGCCCTGGAGCGGAGCAGATTCAGCAGCGCGAGCAACATCATCGGCGGCAATGTAGAAAATTCGGAGTAAGCGTTTAAGGTGTGCTGCAACATTTTACCGAAATGCGTCGGAAATGTGCTATCGGCCAGCAGCACCAGATGGGAGATTAACATCTGCAACAAAAACAGGCGAAAGTAGCGATATTAACAATCCAACAATAAAAAGCGAGAACATTGACAGTGTTAGGTATGCTTACGTTGCAAAACCGCGTATCCGTTTCGGCTTGCTTTTCGGAACGGACCGGACTAGCGCAATCCGTCGCGTGAAGCCCAATCATTATTAGCCTCGCAAACTGATCCACATCCTCTGGTGTGACACTATGCTGCATTAGCCAACTCTGTAGACAGAGCTGAAAATGGCGTTGAAAAAAATGCATGAAACATTTTGCACAATTTCCACAATTTTTCCCAACCCTACGCTACCTTTTCGCCGAACAGTTCTACGAACAGTTGCCGTTCCAGGCTGCCATGCTTTTGCTTCACCAGCTGACTGTACACCTGCAGCAGTGGCCGTACCGGTAGGAGAAAATTATCCAACATTGCCATGATCACGTTCGATGGTTTACGACCGTCCTCCACCGCGTCGGCAAACAACTGACACACCTCTTCAAGCAGTAAATTCGTAAGATCACTTTTGTACGTATCCATACTGAACCGCACCACAAACGTTAACGGTGGCACGAAGTTAGCATCGGACACTTCGTGGAGCAGCGTGCGCAACATCGTACGGATGGCGGCACACAGTGCCTGCACCTTTACCTGGTCCGTCTCCGTACAGTAGTCTACGAACAGGCTGTTCCACAGCTCCCGCAGCAAGATGGTGTGCTTCATTATGTACGGCGGTATGTTGATGACCATCTGCAGCGATATTTGCAACCCGTTTAGCTTACCGGTGATACGGTCCTCTACGGTCTTGTCTATTGCGGCACATTTCGTCTGTAACTTCACCGATGCGACACCGGTGCAGTACAGTATGTTGCATTTCTTCTGCGCAACGATTTGTTTGTCTTCGTTCACGTACCACTGCTGGTACAGCTCGAATAGCTCGCGTTGGCGTTGGTCCAGTTCCGCCTTCATCGACCAGTACGTTTTGTCAATGTACTGCTTTACGATCCGTAAGCTCTCGGTGATACGCTTCACGCGTACGCTTGGGGGTTTCCGCAGCATATCGATAAGATCGTGCAAATCGGCATTTTCCTTTACGATCGGTGTCTGCGGCAAGGTTGTGTAGCAATTTTCCAACCGCCGTTGTATCGCTTGCACCGGCGAGGGTAATTGTTTGACCACGGACGGTTTATCATCGGCCGATGGGGGGTTTGGTACCGCTCGATACAGATTGCACCAGCGCTCCATCATGATACGGTGGATCGTTAATGTGCTCTGTCGATTCAAGCACTCAGGCCAACATTCCTTGAAGATGCATAAAGCGATTATTGTTCGTAGCACTACGTCAACATGGGAACCAGGGACGAAAATTAAAACTTACTTCAGCACCAGCAAGGGCCGCTTGTAGGTGATCTTTATCGTACTGCACTGGTAGATTGATGGGATCATCCATGGCAAAGCGATTCAGGTCCGTATCAATTAACCATAGTTGAAACGCTTTTACTAGTCTGCAAATAGGAGCCAACCGGTGTATTAGTTGTGGCATAACAATGTCAATCCAAACACTCATCTGTGCGCCATTATCGATCCAGCTAAAATGAATAAACAAATTAATCAAAACCATCAAAACAACACTTACCGCAACATTGGAATTGCATCGTTGTTCGCTTCCTGCAGGCTGTGGTAATGCAATTCGAGATTGCAAAGTTTTTGCTTCATTTTCTCCATTAATGCCGTATCCCAACCGTACAGCCGATCCGAAACGCCGTGCACGCCATCGCCAACGTCCGTAACGCGCGTCAGGTAGATGGTAAAGAACTGCTGACAGACAGCCAGATACAGCGGATGTTCGACGTTGGCACGCACCAAAAATCGAGCAACCTTAAAGAACACCAGCGAATCGACCGAGGGACAGAAATCTTCCTCACGCATCGGCAAATGCACATTCACCTCCCTGAGTGCCGCATCCAGCTTGATGGTTTTGTTACGCTTGAGGATGCGCAACAGCTTCGCCCACAGCGCCGTCTCCAGTTCCAGCTGCTGGTGCTCGATACCGTACACTAGCAGCGCCAGCGCAACACAATCGCTCGGCAGTGTGCCGTACAGTAACGGTGGCTCTGTGCCGATGATTTTCGACCAGAGCGAATGTATGCCGGGTTGCTTTTGTTTCGCCTGGGACAGTGACTGTAACGTAAAACGAGAGATTGAGAGAAAATTAAAAAAAAAAAGACGTGATGGAAACTGAAGGCCATTATATTACCTTGAAAAATGGACACATTTTGAAGCGCAGTGCATTCCAAGCTTCGGTGTGACCGAATGAAATGGCGGCTAGTACGTTCAGCAACCGCAACACCTTGGCACTATTGGTCCAGCTAGATATTTGAGTTAACCAATCACACCACATGCAGATCAGCGGTGGTGGCGTAGCGTATCCACATCGCCAGTAGGAGACTGCTTGTGAAACGAGCATCGAACCCATTTTGCCAATTTTTGCCTGCCCAAGCAACTTAAGTGCGACGCTGGACTGTTGCTGCTCGTCGTTGTTTTGTTGCGACCAGTCTAGCTCGTCGTCGCTCTCCACGAGCTGTGCGAGCAGCGCGATGAACCGCTCATTATCGGACAATGCTTGCGGGCATTCGATAAACAGAATGCCGATAAGCTCCAGGCACCGTACGACAATCGTATCGAGATGGCGCTGCTCCAGCAGCAGTTTTAGCAGATTCACTCCATCCTGACAGAATACGGGCACCCAGTGGCCGGTGGTGGTGGTTAGCAAAGCGGTAAGGCACGCCACCGGACATCGTTCGTCAATAGCCGCCTTCACGTCCGGAAGTTGGTCGAGGGCAGGTACGTGTCGGAGGTCGGCCGTGGACGGATCACGCATTAACTGACGCACGATCGGTAGCGGTTGATCGAGCGCATGCACTCGCAGCTGCAGCAACACCAACAAGCAACGCTCTTCGTAGCTTTGGTGCTCTATCCATTCCGCACTGTCCGGTTCAGCTTTTGCCGCTGGTTGGTTCTTTCGAAACGCTGCAACGACGCTATACGCGATGCGCGTTTGACACCGTAGCGACACACATAATCCGCTAATATCGCCATAGTTGATGTACATTAGCAGTCCAAGCGCGAGCTTATGATATATATGCGTACGTGCGTAGTTCAGCAACATCTGCAGCATTACGTTGATATCTGACTCAGTCGGGTGCCAGCGCATTAGCAGCTTCTTTTTGCCACTAAACACCTCCAACAGTCTAGTTCCCTTCATTTGCCAAACATTAGCGGTGATTTGCGATTGTTGCGTATCGTGCGTGGCAAACGTTTGCAACAGGGTGGAAAGCACGATCGCGTTCTGGTCCAGTATCATGTGTATCTGCTCCATTATGATCTCGGCACAGACCAGCTCGTTAGCGCTAATCGATGCTAGCAGCTAAGCGCAGAGAAACAATACGCCAAAAGGTGAAGAAATAAATTGTTAGAGCTTCTAGTAAGAGGTACCATAATAATCTACTAACCTCAAATAGTGTTTTCGTGATGGTAGCAATAAATTCCCGATCACAGGATGCATCTCTTGCGAGCGCTAGATCTACGAATGGTCTCAGCACATTGTACAGATCGTGCGGTGCCTCGTTGGGTAGCTCTTTGCCAAACTGTTCCATTGCTTTGCAATAGGTGTGTGAAGGATGTTCTCCGTCTGACTCGAAATCTGGACTTAAGCTAAAATTACGATTTAACAAGCAACGAAACACCCACCAGCAGGCGCGTGAACTCAGTAATGCAAACGGCAGTGTGGATAGGTGCCGTGACAGCGATACACCACCACTGTAGATGCAGCGTGCCGCACCGTATACGAGCGTATCGAAATGTACCTGTACCAGCTCTACCTCTTCCGACGCTTGCGTACCGTGTGTGTCGCGATACAAGCGCAGTACGTCACTCACGAACTTTACCGTGTCGTTTATGAGCAGTGCTAATCGTTGCACAAAATGGCTGTACCGTGCGACGCCACCGTACGTGGACAATCCTGCGCCAAGTACAGCGACCACCTTGTTGGCGAACGTGATCAGACGCAACATTTCGGTGGTGGGAAGTTGCTTTACATCTCCGCTAAGCACCCGATGCATCGCACGTGCTGTAATTGTGTCGAACAGTCGCAGAAACGGTATTTGCTCGAGCAGTGCCAGCAAATCGCTCTCCTTGATCGGTCGTATCCGGTTGTCTGTGGAGCTATCCTCTCCGTCGCTATCGACCCATTCGAAGGTATCGCTGGCCTTCCCTGCCGCTGTACCGACTCCGCGGTGTATTTGCGTCGGTCCCACGGTATCCTCGACCGGCGCAAGGAATGTTTGTCGCTCGCTGATCGGCCGCAGCAGAACGTGCATCAGAGTGAGGACAGCCTGCAGTTCGCATTCCGGCAGCGCATGCCTCGATTGTATGCTCGCGAACGGAAGTGGATGCACCAACACATGGGCCCAGGTACCGATGCCGTTGGGGAATCGTAACACGTGAAACATCAACCAAATGCGATCATCAACGGTACCCGCTCGTAGCAACAGCGTGCCCAACTGCAAGAACCATTTGCGCAAATCCTGCACATATTCGCACTGCTCACCCTGGTCACAACCGTTCTGGTGCATCTCGGTACGCAACGCATTGCCAACGATGCGTAGCTTAATGCGCCACACAAGCGTACGATCTTGACCAGGTGTTGGTGGATCACTTACATTCTTCTCCACCATCGAGCGACTGTATTGCAGCAGTATTAGCGCATCCTGTGCTTTCGAGACGCATCGCTCTACCAGGGAGGACATTGTACCCTTGGCTTCCTCGCACGCTTCGACGTTCAGCGAGGCAACACTGTTTTTATTACAAGAAAAAAGAAGTATTATTAGTCAAAGGGTTTCCACAATGTTGCACTCCACTTACCGGCTGTAACGTGATATAACCACCATTCGTCCATCGTCACAGTATCCAGACCCACTAAACTCTACCTTTGGAAAGATCCAACATCTATTGCGCAGCATGGATATTTCTTCGAGGGTCACCGCTTGCTCCTTAACGATTTTGCAGTAGCTGTGATACGCAGCATGGTACGATTGTATGGACAGATACAGATCGCCATGATAGCCACCCGGGTCTTTAGCAACAGCGTGCGGATTTTCCGACACCACAAACTGTTGCTCCATTGCGTTTAAATGGTCCCGGTCGGTCTGCAGGGATGTGTCCTCCATTTGCTGAATACACTGTAAATAGAGCGTGCGAGTACGCGGTACGCTAATACAGCTCTGTTTGATCGCGTTCGTTGCTTGGGGAATTATCGTTTGCTCGATGTTTGCTTCCAGTTTGAGCTGACTCAGATCCGGATAGAGCATGGTGGATAGAGTGGTGATTGGTGCAATGCATGGCGGAGGAGCAGTTGGGGCGAAATCGGTGCCCAATTCTGCATCAGTCTTTTCATCGTGTATTGGTGTTGTTCCAGTGTCCTGTGACGTAGGTTCTTCAACGGCTTCTGGATTAATCGATTGTTCAGGTTTGTTGCTAAGGGGTTCTTCTTTGTCTTGTGTTGTCTGATTGTACTCCGATAACGCTACCGGTAGTGAAACTGTTGGTGATGATGAGGCTGGTCCCTCTCTCTCTTCTGACTCTAAATCAACAAAAGGTTCCACTTCCGGCAACTCAACGGAAGCTGGCTTCGGTAGAGGTTTTTTACTGCTTGACTTTTTCTATCCGCCATTCCACACCATTCGAATCCAATTGATCAGCAATTTGAAATAACAATGAAATCCAATGCACAAAGGTCAATTAGTTCAGAGGATTGCGAGATACTACTTTGCATTCTTACCTTCGCCTTGGGTTTCACTGCTTCCATCTTCGAATGATTCCGAAGCGCTTCTTACGAAAACAATGTCGAGGCAAGTGCTCTAGTTGAAAACGCACTATCACAGCGACCTATGAACGGGGAAACGCGATGACCAACGATGAAAACAAAACGCCTTACATTTTCGCTACCATTCGTTTTACTCGATACAGGTAAAACATGAGTATGTAGAATAATTAAAATCACTTACGGAACTACTCCCACCACGAGACACAAATAACGCTCTAACTAATCAGTGCATTTACACAGAAAATTAACTAATTGCGCGTTCGCTAGATTTGTCCTTCTTCTACGAAACAACAAAACAAAGAAACGGCACGGGTGAATAATATTTTGATGTGTTTTGCGATGCGATCCATTTGACAGGCAGCGGGCAGCTGTCAAACACGGCACGGATAAAGCAAACGCTGCTCATGCACGGTTTGGACGGTGGTATCGTCGCCGTTATTGCACTCTCGCACACTCCTATGTAGTACAGGCAGTGCCCGAGTTACGCGACACTCAAGTTACGCGAATTCGAGATACGCGAACCTCAAATGTTTGACAATTCCTGTAGTTTTGTATGTGGAATTTAATTTTTTATTTGTCAAACTTTAAATTTTTCTAAAAATACGTTACTTTGATAAAAAATAAAGATTTGCGGCAAAATTTAATGCTAATTATCGAAATAAACGAACAGCCCAAGCAGCCTAAAGCAGCATGAGGCGCTGCATTATAGCTATATTTGCTTCACATGCTATTTTTAACGCTAAAGTTTCGCAGAGCGCTATTTTAGCGATATTGTAGCGATTTTCGCTGCTGTAAAAGTTATGCTGCAAGAAACCTCTCATGCAGCGCTCTTATAGCCAATTGTAAGCCAATGTCGTGAAGTCAAACAGTTTCGCTGCAAACAACCTCTCCTGCAGCGGTTTTGCAGCGATTCACGTTGACTGAAAAAATTTCGCTGCAAGCAACCTCTCCTGCAGCGGTTTTGCAGCGATTCACGTTGACTGAAAAAGTTTCGCTGCAAGCAACCTCTCCTGCAGCGGTTTTGCAGCGATTTTACGGCAAATCGCATTAATACACACAGTATAAGTTCAAATATAGGTGAGTGTATGTCATTTGCAATCTACATTTTGGTACGTGAGGTTTGTTCTTGGAGAATTTAGTTGTGATTAAGCAAACATAGTGAAATGAATGCAAAAAGGTTGCGGAAGTCTGGTGTGTTATACCGAAAAAGAGATATGTACATGAAAAAAAGGACCTCAAACGAAGAGGCACCACAAATTCCAACTGGAAGCATCGAGGAGCCCGGAAACAGAACCATAGAAGAAACAGAACCATATCCAAATAGTGAAGCAAATTGTCACGTTCCTAATGTAATAACAGCAAACGAATCAGGAAGTGATGAGGAGGAAAGCAGCATGTCAACGAAACATTCAAATTTTAAGGACGTGGACATACAATCATGTTTAGCTATTTAGCGATAAATAGAGCGCTTCAATACATGCGCTGCATATTGCCGAAATGTAGCGCTCATGCAGCTAATCTGTAAAGCTTCACGATAGCTGCAGCTGTTTCACGGATTGGCTGCATGAGCGCTACATTTCGGCAACGAGGCAGCGCTGCATTTCGACTGTTTCGCTTCGCTCTCGTACATCGTATTGAAGCGCTCTTTTTATCGCTAAGTAGCGCTGCATGTTGCTTTAGGTTGCTTGGGAGATACCAATTATAAAAGTGTTCTGTAACGTGCAGAGTAGTATTCGATCCCTGAATACTAAATATAAACAATATTATGAAGAGAATTCGACTTGCGCGAAAATTCAAGACACGCGAATTTATTTGGCACGCATTATACGCGTAACTCGGGAAATGGCTGTACATATGAGAAGCATAGAGGCGTATTGTATCGTACGGTTATGCAAGAAGTACAGAGATCATTACAATTTGCATCTATGTTCTTCTTTTAGCAGGCTTATAATTGAGCTCGATGCGCTTCTCTACCGCTCTACGAGTACCTTTCCTGAACCGGCATCCTTCATCACGTGTCCCTGTCATCGTGTACTTGCTGCGTTTGACACGTGGTCTGCTCCTCCACACAGCTCAGCCATCCCAAATATCACCACAAATAGGCCGCAACACCTAATGCGGGACTATGGTAAAAGCCCTGACGTCTCCTCCTAGCCCAAGACTCGAATCAGCCACGTTCTTCAACAGGACTAATGGACGTAGCACAGGGCGACAATTGCTGCATTTTGTGCCTTCGAAAAAGCAGAACAGAACATACACGCTCCAACATAAAGTTATTTGGCAAAGCTTTATTAAAGGTTCCGCAACAACAATGGTCTTACAAGCTATGCTCTTTTACAATTACACAACCCAGCAACGCGTGAAATGAACGAGAAACGACAAATCTACAGTTTGGCTCATGAATAAATAAGTATGAAAGGGTGAGATATAACGCGAAACAGTGACAATTTAATGCATCTTACGTTTATAAGTTAACGGCAGTCGGTTGATCAAGATACCTGAGTAACGGAAAATTTATCCTTTCATTTTTTTTTTGTTGCAAACTTTAACCAAAAGGAAAAACTCCAAACAGAGAAAAACGATTTAATATTTGCATTGGCAAACAGGCAGACACGTGCGCGTGTGAAAACGTTAAACATTTGTTTCGCTGTATGTTATTTCTTAGATATTAACAACCAAACGGCATAAATGCAAGCTGATGATGATGCTGACGGGAGGGAAGGAGGGGAGTCCACATTCACAGCTCCTCGAGTTCTATGTCCAGCTCACTGCTGTAGTCGCAGCCATCGTCTAGGTAGCTGCCGACGACGGCAGAACCGTTACCGCCGATCGCCTGTTCACTGTAGAGCTGCTCGAGGTAGTCATAAAATTCGCTGTACATACGGAACAAGTAGCGCATGAGTCAGATGAGTAGTACGATGAACACGAGCACGAACGCGATCGCCGGCACGATGCCCAACCGGTTGCCCGTACTGCCCCAACCACACTCCAGATCCTTCTTCAACACGTCCAGCAGTAGATCGTTGTTCTTGTTGCTGCACCGCGCCTGACGCAGTTCGTTAGCTGAATCGCCACAGTCGGAACCCTTCGCGTACGCCAACGGTGTGGTGTGCTTGAAGTAGTTCGTCAGACTCGTCTCGGTCCACGGGTTGGCGGGGCACAGATATTGACGCCGTTTCCGCTGCCAGAATTCGACCCAACTGCAAAGAGTAAAGGGAAATGTTGATTGCCATCCTCACTGGTAACCCTGCAGTAACCCTACCCTATCTCGCAGTCACAGTTCAAGACGCTGCCACCGATCTGGAGCTCGGTCAGGAAGACGTGCTCCGGCAGGGCAAGATAATGTGCCGTGTTGGGATTGGGTACGCTTTGCAGCAGATCGTTGTCATCGTCAATGGTCACGGTTACGTTGCGCACGGGTTTGCCCATATGGCGGAACAGATTCCCGGGCAGTGCGACCAGTGAGGTGTTGTGCAGACGGAAGTGCAGCGTGGCCGACTGGACACCCTTCAGCACAGTGTCGGAAAGCCGGCTAAAGCCAACGCCACCAAACGTAATGCTTTGCAGCTTGTTGGGCAACAGACCGTCCATTTCGCGGCGCATGTCGGTGGCGGCTACAGCGATGGGCTTCGACGCCTTCGACGTAGTACCGGTGCTTCCCGCAAGAGTGCCGGCGGCGGCAGGTGGTTTCGCAGCTTCTATCCAAAGCTCGCGCAGGTTGTTCGCATTGTCCAGTATGCGAGGGATGTTGAAGTTGGGAATGGCCGGGAAGGTCGATATTCTAAGTGAGCGCAGATAGTGAAGTTTGTTCAGCACCCCTGTCTGTAATATAGCAGTGAGGTGAGTGGAATGTTCGAATGGTGCCATCCAAGGTACCTTACTTCAATGGAGTGCAGGTTGAGATTGGCAATGTCCAGATGTTCCAAAGTGTCCGCAGCTCCAAGCAAACTCGTGTTGGAGAGCGTTGTGATAGGATTCCCGGAGAGGGAAAGATGTCTGCAATGAAAGATAGAGGAGATTAGTGTGATCTCGATTCGCCATTGATGTACTCGACATCATACTTCAGGTTCGGCAGAGAGTGCGTGATCAGTGGAACGCTGGTAAGATCATTTTCCGACAGGTCCAGTACCCTTAGGGATGTCATGTTGGCGGCTAGCTCCGGCGGAATGGAGGGTAGATCGTTGTGGGAGATTTTCAGTGCGCGCAGCGAAGGATTGGACAGCTCCGGCACGGAGCTGAGCGAAACATTGGCCAGCTGCAACTCGATCAAACTGTTCTCCAGCCCGACAAACGCTTTGCCCATTACCTCCAGCTCGTCGTTGTGGGACAGATTGAGCACGGAGAGTCGCGGTAGCGTAGCAAAGGCCGCATCTTCCAGCCGTACCAGCCGGTTGTGGGATAGATCCAACCAGGATAGTGACTGAACAAGAGAGGAGAGTGTATACAACGTGTCAAGCACTAGTACCTAACCTATTACTTACGCGAAATTTGTTGCTCAAATCGATACTGTGGATCGCTCCGATGTGGTTGTGGCTTAGGTCCAACTCGCACAGAGACAGCGCCGCCATGTTGGACAGCGCGGTAACGGGTATCTTCGTCAACTGGTTATGCGATACGTCCAGCCGTTCCAGACCTTCGCTCAGCAGCAGATTGTCCGGCAGATACTTCAGGCTGTTGTGCGCCAGCTCTAGCACACGCAAGCTGTTCACGTTGCGGAACAGCTCGGCGGGCACCTCCGTCAGCTGGTTGCGGGAGAGCAGTAGCACCTGCAGCTTGCGGGTAGTACGCAGCGTGTCGTATTCCAGCTCTGTAATCTCGTTGTCGGACAAATCGAGCCAGTGCAGATGGGGCATGTTGCCGAACAGCTCGCGCGTAACCGTGGCCAAGTTGTTGCCGCGGAGCACTAGCCTCATCAGTGACAGCTCGGTTGGACGGAAGTAACCGGGTACGATGCGGGAGATGTTGTTACTGGTAAAGTCGAGCGAACGAATGTTGGAGTGTATGGTGGGCTGGTGTTGTTGTTGCTGCTGCTGTTGCTGCTGCTGCTGCTGTTGCTGTTCCCGATTGCCATGACCGGAAGAGTCGGTGACGTTCTCAACCATACCCAGTGTTTTTATTTTGTTGTAGCTCACATCAACCTCCAGTGAGGTTAGTGAACCAACCTGCAAGCAACAAGGAGGAGCGTTATTGGGAATTCTTATAAAGTCAAACGACCCTATCGAATAGCTGACCTGATCGAGGTACATGAAATCGAAGGCAGTCAGCGAATTGTATGCTAGGTCCAACTTCTCCAGTTCCGGTAAATTCTGTGAAAGTAACGCAACATACACACATTAAAACCTTGAAGAGATGATCAAGATTTCGCAGGTATCTCACCTGGAACGCTTCGTCCGCTATCTTGCTCAGCCGGTTGCCACGCAGATTGATCAGTTTCAGATTGCTCAGGTTCATAAAAGTACGCTTCTCGATCGTTTCGATCCGATTGTCCTCCAGCAGTAGCGCCTCCAGCTCCTCCAAGTCGACGAACGTGTGCGAAAACAACTGCTTAATGTTGTTGTAGCTCAGCGAAATCATCATCAGCTTCGTGTGGATGTCCGCCTGGAACGTACCCTTTGCAAGCACGTCGATCTGATTGTCGTGCAGCTCGAGACTGACGAGATTGCGCAGCATATGGAAGCTGGTGTCACCGACCGCCTTCAACCGATTGTTGCTCAGATCGAGTGCCTCCAGGGCGGTTAGCTTGCGGAACGCTTCGATCGGAAACACGACCAGCTGCGAACCGAGCCCGTGGGACGCACGGAGCGAAACGAGCGAATGGCCAACGTCGGTGAACGCGTCCGGTTCGATCGCGTCGATGCGATTTTCGCTGAGATCGAGGCGCTTGAGGCCACGAACGTGCGTAAAGGCGTGTGCCTTGATCACCTTCAGGGCGGCTCGGTTCAGGCGCAGCTCTTCCAGCTCCGGGCTAAAGTTGGCGAAATCCTCCGGACCAACGCTGGTGGATGGGACGTGGGAGATGGCCAGGGAACGCAGATTACGCATACTGCCCAAATCTGCCAAGGTGACTGGTTGGTTCCGTTGGCCCACTGCCTCCAGTCGGTGCAGATTCAACCTAGCGAACGGGGATGCATTCCGCTGATCTGGATGACGTAACAAGTTGTCCTTGACGTTAAGATACCTGCAAGAGGGAAGGAATGGAGCGAGTCTTGCTGAAGTTTGCCGGAACACTGGAAAGCATTTACTGCGAAATCTTACCGCAAATTATCGAATCCACGAAACAGATTGTCGGCCACCTCGGTCAGATTGTTACCGGACAGATCAAGCACCTGCAGGTAGTTCTCCAGTCCCGAGAATGCCTCTGGTTCTAGGTGATCGAGATCGCAGTGGCGTACGTACAGCTCGCGTATCTTCGCCGAACGGAACGCGTTGTCCTCGATCACGCTGAGCGGATTGCCGTCCAGCAACGTCACATTCGCTGTGTCGAACTGTGTGAATGATGCCGCCAACAGCGTTTCCATTTCGTTGTAGCTCAAGTTCAGCGAGTCTAGCGTCAGTCGGAAGTTGCCACCGGGCATACCCGGGCCCCGTTGTTCATCATCGTCTAGGGAGAGATCCTGCAGCCGGTTGCGGGACAGATCGAGCACACGGAGGCGGCTCAGCACGCTCACTGCCTCGTACGGGACGTGCTGCAGTAGGTTGTCCGCCAGCGAGAGCTTCGCCAGCTTGCCTAATCCATCGCGAAACACCGTCGCGTCCAGCTGCATCAACCCGTTGCCGGACAGATCGAGCGTTTCTAGGTTGGGCAACCCGGCCAGAGTGTTTGGGGCGAGCTGCGTGATGGAGTTCTCGGCCAGTATTAAGGTTTGCAGGGTGGTCTCAACACCCCTGAACGAGTCCCGTGCGACGGTGGTGATGTCGTTGCCCCGCAAGCTCAACAAGCGTAGCTTGCGCAGATCGCGAATAGTGCGGGACGGCACGTCCACCAGCTGGTTGTGCTCCAGCACCAGCTCCCACAGCGTACGCTCCAGTCCGTACAGTGCCTCGTCCGGCAGCTCCGTCAGCGGGTTGTTGGTAATTTCCAGCCGATACAGACCGGTCGACTGCAGGAAGTACGGTTCCAGCTCCCGCAAACCCGTCCTATCCATCGTCAGCATAAAGAGCTAGAAAGGGTTATCGTATGTAAGCGCAGGTGTTGCTTCAGTGTGACACCATCGTGATGGCAATACCTTGGAACTGTTGATGATTTTAGGCACGGCTGGAAACAATACTTCGCGGCAGTTGACGATGCCCAGATCCGGGGCACTCTTGGAGCAGGAGCACAGCGGATTGAAGGCACAGGGTGGATGGTTCTGGGTGTCGATCTCGCGAGCCCGTGCCAGCGATGCCCAAATCATGATGGCGACCGTGACAAGCACGATCGTATATCCGAACTTGAACATGTACTCGAGTCCAGCGTCACCCTGGAAAGTGCAAGAACGGTCCATTACCATGCGAAACATTTACCGCTAATCGGTGATCTGTGAGCTTTCTTGTTAGTTACTTCTCCTAGAATTCACCATCTCTTCCTGCTCGATACCACCCATCCGCCATCTTTAATCACATCAACTCTGAAGGTCTTTAATACAGCCTTGTGTCCAGGTTCTCTGATTTTGTTTTTTTGCAAGGTAATGTAATTAATCGACAAAAAGTAACAAACCCGTCCCGTACGACCTCGACATGGAGTTGGCGAACTAACTGATGCTTTGCACGTCAGGTTTCCACAACCGATCCCGGGATGGGCCAGTTCCACTCCTTTCTTTGCACGGCAAAAACAATCACTTTACTGTCTGAACCAAGCCCAGCCTATCAATAACGCGTGATAGTGATGATACGGACGCAAAACTAGCCGACCACCCGGATAGCGAGGCACGGTCATAAATTTTCCACCATTTTTTTTTGTTGTTCGCCAACTGTTTTATTTCCTTCTGTGTCCCGCCTGAAAAAAATATTCATAGAAAACCACACGCAGACACACGTATTTCGGTGGCACTTCTCAAACCTGCAACCGCACACTAGTGCGCGGAATACGTCGGCTGGTTTTGGACGTTAGTGGAGGTAGTTGTTGCATTTGCAAGATGTTCTCGGCCTAGGTGTGGCCCTAAAGTAGCCCACTAGTCCTCCTGTCTCATTTGTCGTTGTCTGACCACACGGTGTTGTACCGCTCGTTGCGTTGCGTTGTTTATGGGTGCGCTTAAAGTTCGCTTACTATCGGCCCCCGGGACGCTGGCCGGTGCGGAAAGGGACATACTTAGAAACCCGCTTCATTACCGCTTAGGCTTCCGTTCCGTTTCACGCGGGCAGCTGGGTGTGGCCGACCGTATCACACGGGGACATTTAGGTTCTTCGATAGCTTTTTACTCTTGCATTGCTCCCGAGCTTATTACACAACGAAGCAATGACGTAAGCGGTTGCGCTGATAGTGGATGGTCCTTGCCATGGTGTAGGGGAATGGAACGTATCGCAATGTCCTTTCTAGGTTAGTTTGTTAGGATCCATCTTATCGATTAAATTCTTTCATATAATTCGTTGCATTGATTATTTCATGCAGTTCATTGTAAAAAGATGTCATAAAAAATATTGGTTTACTGCGAATGTTTTTAGTGTTGTCTTAACGACCCTGCAACGACAGTTGCAAGAGTACAAAAACCGTGACATGAAATCAAGATCAATTTCAATAGAAAGAACTTCAGCACTTATTCTTATACTAATCAGATATACTAATCAGACTGTTGAAACTATCGCAGTTGTGGGGAGGAGGCACTTCCACATTTACTTGCCGGCCATTTACACCGAGGCTGAGGCTCTCGAGGGCCGTAGTTTGGCGACCCCCGGAGTAGAGCAATGAATTAAGCTGCAATTAAAATCGCAAGCTAGTAGGCCACCAACGCATCTTCAGATCTGTCTTCAATACCGTGTTCTTTAAATTGTGCGATGGTTTACTCTTGTTAGTGTTAAGTTGAAGTAAACGGTTGTAAAAAGGCCATGAATTTTTTTTTTAATTTGTGTTTGTATGTGTTTAATAAACACATAAGCTACTAGGCGTCCCCATAGAAAATTGACGTTTCATAGCGTTTTTTTTACTTGAAAAAAGAAGTCAATAAAAGAAATAGCAGAATGGAGCTTAAATGATTCATTAACTTATTATGTCTCAACTCATGAAATTTCAAACGAAAAAATTTTGTTTAAACAAACTTTACAGTGGAGCACCGATTATCCGTGTTGATTGGGACTCGACGGTTGTTGGGTAATCGGTTGACACGGATAATAGGCACATCTTCTTTTTATGGTAAAAATTTGCATGTAATGTACAGTCATTTCCCGAGTTTCGCGACACTCGAGTTACGCGGAATTCGAGATACGCGAATCATATCATTTTGACAATTCCTGTAATTTAGTATGTGGAATTGATTTTTTTTTCATTTGTTTTTTTTTTTCAAATTTTCATATATCATTAATATTTCCACTTTAACCCTTTTTTTGCCATTCAAACTTCAAATTTTCCTAGATACACGTTACGTTCTCTGGTACGCATTATTCGCGTGGGAAGTGACTGTATCAAAGGTAGGGATTAATTTTGTGTTCGGGCGTTATTTAAAAGGGAGTTATTTAAAAAATCTTTGCGTTCAAAAATTTGTAATTTAACTTATTCTAGATTGATGAGATTTGTGATAAATTGTTCAAAGACAAGCTTTTGAAAATATATGTTATAAGCAAACCGCTACTGATACGCACACATTCAAACCCAAAAAAAAACAAACAATAACCGTAACGATACAAGCCCCCCAGCGTTACATAGCGTTACGCATCAGTTTTCATCCCCATATGAAGGTGCGGCTTAAATCCTTGGAGTATTTAGATAAACAGTTGCGCCCAACTCTGCAATGGCGTACGCTTCTACGTGTGGGTATGTGTGCGTCACACCATCGATACAGTATAAGCCCTTTGCACACTTCTGCAAGTTGGTTGCTTCTAGCGTCGTCAAATAATTTTCCAATGCTCACCGTCCAAGGCACGATTGCGTATTACAAAATAAAGCGAAAAAAGAAGAATAAAGGAAGGAAAGATAAGGTCCAGCATAAGCCTTGTTGAGATATGTTAATGGAGCGAAGAAAAAGCATGTAAAATGGATTCGTTTCAAAGATGTTATTTTCAACCGTGTTAACGGCCCTTCAGTATTGGTGTGTATGTGCGATGATAAAACACACTCGCCATTGCTAACTTCATCTTGCAACGCATAATAAAAAAAATGCCATTCCGGTGGAACATTTACGTGGTAAGATGACGTTCTCGCTAGAAATCGCACCTTATCGGTTCTATCCTTCGCGGATAGCGATCGCGATCGGAAAATGTCATCGTGGTTGTACTAAATCGCAAGCGGTGATGAAAAGCGCATACACAGACGGATGAAAAGCTGCACGAAGCCGAAGCTCACCAACACACTCGCACGCTCGCTTGCACATTTTTTGCGTGTGTGGTAACCTGTTTTGCAGCAGTAGCTCGCGCAAATTTCATGCGTATGCGTGTGAGCATATCGTTGTAACATGCACTTACTCGGCTTAAACCGTTGCGGCGTCATTTTAGTCGGTCAGTCTTTGTTGTGCGCGTGTTTAAGTCGGTTGAGTTTGCGGTATCCCGGTTGGTGGTTAAGTTCATTTCTCTTCATATTTCAAACGTTTTGTGAAATAGTTGCAAAGTGTTGTGAAATAGTGTCGCAGAGCGTTGTGTTGTTGCAGCCACACATTTGTTAACACAAAAAGCAGAATATTATGTTTTCTTCATCATTCGAAGAAAATGTACATGAAGTTGCCACCTTCTAGAATTTTGAGTTTAAAATATCTCCGGTAGTTTGGGTTTCCTTTCCGCAATGTTTCGAACCTCGACCGGCATTCGATCGGGCGTGGTTTTGGATTTGTAGATAGCCTTTTGTCTTAGCTCCATTCAGAATTTGGGGGGCTCCAGCCCCATTCAGAATTTAAGAAGAGGGCCAAACTGTTTGTTGAAATATCAGTTTAATACTTCAAAAATATTTCCACTTTAACACTTTTTTTTGCCATTCATCTTGGTCTCTCACTCTAACACACAATCCAACGTTGGTGTTCAACGCGATCCTCCTCGGTCGCGATCATACGTTGTAAAACTGCAACCGGCCGCACCGTTCATCTTTTACGATGCTGCGACGCCCGAACCCCAAATTTTACGACTTTTACGTTCCGTTTTGCGTTTTCGACCGAAGCCGGTTCTAAAGTGTTTAGACAGGATGGAACGGGTCGGTATCGTCGTTGCGTTCTCCGCCTATCTCCAAAACGGTGGGGCTTCAACAATCGGACTCTTTGTTCTAGTCGGTTTTTGTTGTTGTTGGTGTTAGCTACGCGGTCTTGGCCTGGTGCAGGGGTGCCCCAAACCGCTCAGGCCTTCTCAATCTAGTCATCACTCCAACTCAATTTCTGCCTACCAAAGCATCCCCTGTCCAAGTGAACGTCCTATATGTCGTACTCACACAGGAATGACAAAATATCAATGTGAAAGTTAGGTCGGGATGCTCCGAGCCAAGCAGGGAGCCACAAACCACCGTAAGCGAAGGTGATCGCAGATTTTATTGCACGTTGCATTGCACATCCAATCCATCTCCAAGTAACCCGCGGTCATTCCCGTTCGAGTTCCGATCTCTGTCCGTATGCAAAATACTTTTCCTCTGTGAGTGAGCCTAACAACGGCTTACACTAACACGCACGCATCGATTTACAGTGTAGGTCGTGCGAAGGGTGGAGCATCATTTGTATAGCGATTTCCCGTTCGTCTGTGGGTGTATCGCTGGTGGCGTTATATTATAAGTATGGGTGTACAAGAACGTTTTATTTTTCTTCTTCTTGTATTTGTGTTTTCCTTCCTAAAGATATCCGTTGAAGCCTCTTCAGAGTTTAAAAATTTCAAAACGAGCTGCTCAAATTTGCTAGCCGTCCAGAGCTTGGTCAAAAATACTAAAAATTATAAGGTAAAGTATAAGTTTTCAAACTTCCTATGGAACTCACTCTGCTACATTAACTGTTTCTTATTTTTTTAGCATCAATATTTGCACACCTTACGCTGCTCATTTTCAACATAAAAGTTAATTCTGATAAATTCTGATAAACCTCCAAGCACAGGTAACAGCTTTATTATTGTTAAGATACTCGGAAAATCGGAAGAAGACTTCAATTTTATGAATAGTTGCGTGTTGTATTGCTAGTAATCATGAAGTTCATGAACGGATATCATTCCTTGTACACCTCGTTACGTTAAGAATCTTACGGACGAACGTTGAAGGTTAACGAACCCAATGTAATGAAGTCATGCAGAAGTCGCAAACTTAGTCAAAAGAAACAAGCAAAGAAGCTAACAATATTTCAATCTGAAACTTGCGTCTGAACAAGGTTTGCCGAGCTCTCGATCTGTTAATTTTGTTCAATGTGAGAACGCTCTTATAGATCCTGGGTCCCCGAGCTAAGTCTTGACTTTCTCCAGTAAGCGAGCTAAGCAAACGCATTTTGGAGTGATTACGAAGGGTTTCCTTGAGGACAGTTAAAATCTGATGTCATCGGTCCATTTGTATCAGGTCCTAGGAAAACAGACGGGCAACTACTATGAATCGTCTTACCGAAGTGAAGACGTTTAAGACGGTTAGGCATTTCGGATGCGTTAAATGGAGCTGATCAGGCATCTATGTCTTCTTCCATCTAGCGAAAGATCAAATTATCAAACAAACCATCAAATACAATCACGTCCAGGCAAACTTTCTTATATACGATGAAGATTTCCAATCACTTAGCTACTACGGGACCAGCTTCAGTCCACACGATTGACGATAAATCGATACATTAACAGCAAACAAACTGAATGTTATTCTTTCTTTCATTTTAGCTGCATCATGGCGCATATTCTGGATCTACCTAACGAAATACTGATCAAAGTGGCATCCCTGCTGAATTTGGACGATCTTAAATCACTTAGCTTGGCTTGCCAACGTTTAAGTGAGATTGCGATTTCCTATGTCATGGTAAAGAAAAGTGTGCTATGGCTCAACAGAGTGGATGAGATTCCTGCACAGTTTGGCAATAAGATATCCAGCAAGCGGTATATTCCGGTCGAGACACTGAAGACGAGCAGACGTAGCTATTATGCGATCGGGATTGTTTTGCCGGTGATACTGTCGAAATACGAGTTGACAATGATTCAGTTGCGGCTGAACGCGCTGCTGCTGGAAAAGGCGGCGGTGCGTGATCTGCATATTACCGACAGCCACAGCCTGCAGATGGTTACACTTTGGGAACATTTTCCCATACTGTTCCAAACGCTCGATAGCATCACGGTGACAGTGCACGAGTCGCACATTCGGAAGCACGCGGAAGTGGTCTGGGAATTGCCAAACCTGCGCCGAATCACCTGGAACGAGCTGAGCTATAACAGCGCAATGCGGCGCGACCAGCGCATATGCATCAACTTGTACGCGCCGAAGCTACAGGAGGCTATATTTGTTACGCCCAAAGACTTGTACATGCATAATAATAACTTTAGCAGCATGCTGGTGGTGAAAACGGTCGGCAATCTGCGGGAGCTGAAATGCGTGGTCGGCTACCAAGTGATCGATATGCTGAGCAACAATCGGCTGCCCGCACTGCAGCGCCTGTCCATGTTTACGTGGGCGGAAAAGAACGATGTTATCTGGGACATCATTGCGAGCAACACACCGGAATTGCAGTTTCTGGAAGTAAAGCGGGACCCAACGATGCCGTCGGCAGATATGGCGTTTTGCCCGTTTCTGGTGTACTGTTCCATGCTCACCGAGCTCCACCTGGAAAGCATGAACGTCACGGATATATTCGATAAATCCTACCTGTGGCACGGAATCAAAACGCTCCACCTGCACGATTGCTTGGTGTACCCGAAGGCGAACAAAACGCCGGTTACCCTATCCAGCGTAACCACACTCTGCATAAGCCTGTACTTTGTCCAGGACGGTAGATTGGTGCTCAATCTACCATCGGTGGAAACACTGTCGATTTCCAAAGCGAGCGAAGAGCTGGACATTTTGGAAATGCCAAAGCTCAAAACATTGCACATGCGCATACGCTTCAATCACCAGTTCACGTTCATGAGGGACCGGATGCCCGATTTGCGCGACGTAATATTGGACACGCCCGTGTCGTTCCTGCCGGGGACGGAGCAGGCTTACCATATGATGTTGAACCCAGCAAACAAGCTGATCAACTTGACGGTTGTCTGTCGCAGCGGGCGCGCCATCAATAATCTGCTCGCAAACGTTAACCGGGAGCAGCCGGCGCTCAAGACGCTGAACATCATCGGATCCGGTGTAATGTCGAAAATCAATAAAAACACCTTTCGTACCCTGCTGAAGTTGGTCCATCTGGAGGTAAGTATTGCACCTACACGCAATGCGTCGATACTAATGCTATATCGTTTCGGGTTTTTCGTTTGTTTGTTCGTTTTAGAGCCTGCTGATAACAAACGTTCAAGTGTCCGGTTCGCTACCGCATCCGATTCCATTGCCTCCGCAACTGCACCAATTGAGAATTCGTTCACTCTGCCTGCCTATGAAGTCGCGCTTTATAACGATGAGACGCACCCAGCGTCGACTGGGCACCATCGCGGAGCGTAGAGTGCTTCATCATAAATTTTTCGCTGTGAATAGCTTCCAGATTCCGCAATATTTCGACATACAGGGTGGAATCGAGGTGTGTTTGGACCAGCTGATTGATATGTACTTCAGCCCGTAAGCAAAAGGTAGGATGGGCTAAGGCAATCTACCGGGAAACCCCTTTAATAAGAGTAGTTTTCTTTTTTTGTTTTGTTGATGCTGTTCTAGGTCGAATGAGTAGTCCAGTTGGGAGAAAGATATATTGGCGAAATATCAGCAGTGAAGAGAAGGATTTCATTACTATCATAATCATGATGATGATTATTATTATTATAAATTATAAACATCTTAGGAACGACATGTAAGGAAAAGAGTTTGACGATAGTTCTCAAAGATGGGAACACTTGAAAGTCTGAAGTGCTGCTCTTAAAATCTGGCCATCCTGGTCATGGCATCACGCAAAACGTTTTGAAGGAGCGTAAAAAGGAAAGGAAGATAGGAGGGCGAAAGCATCGAGGCTATACGAGAGCAGGCAGGCGATAAAGTATATGACGTTGATAGATGCCTAATATTTGATATTGAACTATAATATTGAAATTATTGAACTATACCACGCGCTTACATACATACTTGGATCTCTAAAACGTATACGGCTTTGAACATCGAATTTGTATCGAATCTCTATACCAAATCTATCGTTTGCTGTGAATCAGTAATACCATTTAATAGAAACGCGTAATAGAAACGGAAGAAAAGGTTGTTATACAGTTGGCCAACTACTGTTGTGATCAACTCGCTCATTTTAGTGAGCTGAGCTGAGCGAAAAGCTCAACTGACTGAGGCGATAAAAGATCTGACTGAGCGCTTAACTCACTGTTGTAAGGTAGTGTCTTGATCTACTCCAATTTGATTAAATCTCGTCCGAGTTTCTAGAGTTCTTCTAGAGAGCTGCTGGATAACTAAGGTGAAATATGGAATGGTTCAAAGAAGAAGTAGAAGGAGCTGCGCATATCACGGAAAGAGGCTATAATGAGCTTAAGGTGATGATCAATAGACTAGCACTTGGAGTTGAAACGTTGTAGTTGAAGAGCCTGTAGCAGAACGCATGGAAGACTCATATAAAAAACAAACCATCATATTGCTTAGAATATGCAATTAAAAACAATAATATTGCAAGAACTTTGATAAAGCAGTCCATGGTGTTACGGATGTTTGGGAAATTGTATCTGCAGCAGAGGATAAAAGAGATCTTCCATCAAACGAACAGGTGATGGCATCTTAGAACCATTAAAGTAAGAAGCATTTTACCATTTACAACCATACGATATAACTTTTAAATCTTTTAAAATATTGCAAACATTTAGCAATGCTATTTTTCTTTCCTGATCAACTAATATTAAACGCATATTCTATGCATATTCTATGCATTTTGTAGAATTAAGACGTTTCACAACGAAACAAAAAAAAAGAAAGGATTTATTCTGTTCCATTTTAAGATAATAACAGCCAACGAAGCGATAAACCCGGTTCCTTTTCTTTCGAAAGTATACAATTGTGCTATTAGCGAGAATAACAAACATGCGAACGGCTAGGACTATATAAAGCTACGGTTCCAAATTAAATTTATACAGTCGATTGCCTGTGTAGAATGGCATATCGTGCCTGTTTGAAGGGTTTGTGGCTATAAAACTGCAACATCCAGGTGACGATAATGCTAGCGACCGGCGGGCGTTTAGGTTGCAGGCTAATAAGGATGATGCCATCCATCTGATGGCATTGCGGACCATCCAGTCTGCTGCCCGCACCTCCAAAAAGCCATCCTGTATGAGTTCATTAAATTCCTGCTAGCACTATCAACCCGAACCACACCTTTTGGGCCGAGACCGTTTGTTAGGGGTTTTACGATTATTGGCACCAGGCAGCTAGCTAGGTGGGTGACCCTATCATCGGTCATTACGTGCGTCTTCCACCGAGCAGCGGTAGATTGGACCGAAACCCGCTCGTCATTCCCGAAGCAAGAAGCAAGAAGCATTGCATTTTGTCTTACCAGTTTGTCCATTCCACGGGCTTCTTTATGCGAAATGCAAATGTTTGTACTTGCAGCGCGGAACAATCGGCGCAGGGCGGTTTGATAAACATAAACCACACACCCTTATTACTATTTGGTCGGGTAGGCAAATGAAAAAAAAAGGATTATATTATTTGTAGGGATAGTAATTGACACAAATTGCCCGGAGATGCGGCCCGGCTTTTTCACTGTTCGGAGGAAGGAATTGTTGCCGAAACTAGTGTGAATTGTGCTTGCGTTTATGCTACCAATACATTTGCATTTAAAGCAAACCAATCAACTTTAATTTCCAACAACCAAGCGGCCATAAGAACAAATCAATTTTAGAGTAACTTTTAATTAATAACAACACAAAAAAAAAGAAAGGTTCCGGGTATAAATGCAAAATACGTAGTTTAAGTTACAACCCCCAAACAGCAACATGCTTCTTGTGCTTCACTCAGCTATATTATGAGCGTTAGATTGTATTAATTTGCGAATCGATTTTTTGAAATGCTTCTGCTTTTTTATGAAAACTAATAAAACTTTTACCCACGTGTAAATTACCGTCTTGCTGTTTGTTGCTTGCTGTTTGTTCAGTTAATTTAACACCAAAATAAACGGATCATCATCATTTAGGGGTGTTGCACCACCGCCACACAAACGCACCGTTCCCACCCGTCCGGCAAAGCGCAATGCAAACAGCATAAACCCGATATTAGTTGTAGACCCGGGGCAGAAATAAAAAAGGGAGTGTCAACAGCAGCGAATGTGTCTGTGTGTACGTCATTTCCCGTGGTGCCCCGGGGACCGGAAGGTGGTGACGGATAGCATTTAAATGCCAAACAAGCTATTATTAAAGGCCACAACGTTGGTCCAGAAGGTTGGCGCACCTATGTGTGTTATTTTTTTTTTTTGCTCTCCTCTATCTAGCAGATAGAACCTGGTGGAAGGCGCTGATCCCACCAGGATCACGCGCTTGAGCCGTGTTTGATTGTGAGGCCAGAATTCAACGCCAAAGTGGGCGTGTATGCGCGCGTGTGTGTGTGTGGTGATTGGTAACGGAAGGTAAATATTTTCCCATCGAATTCTGCCGTGGTGGAAAAAACAGGATGGTTTGCGAGAAGGCACACCACTAATTCGACACACCTTTTATTTTTTTTTTGCGAAGGTAGAACCGGGCAGCAAACATATACACGCAGAGACATTAACATACGCACGTACGAAATCGTGTCAATTTATATTGTTCGTTTGGCAAAAGGTTACCGTCTGATCAAAATGGTTTTGTAACCTGTTTTTCTTTTTCTTCTAGTTGTTGTAATCGAGCTTAACATTGCGCTCCGAAAAAATAAATGGTAATCGTTTAATTACTTTAATCATTTTTGTTCCCAGTTGAAGTAAGAGTGTGGTGCTTGCTTATAAGCATTATTTAAGATACGAAAAATCTTATTCATAATAAGCCTATAGCAACTTTTATAGCAAGAAATACATTGCGAAAGAAAAACAAGAGCGTAGGGAAGCTTTCTTAGGTTTTACCTAAATAATGTATTCCAGTATAGTTGTACTATTGTATAGTTAACACTTATTTAAATCTAGAACTCAAAAACCAAACTTAATGTATGTTGCGCAAGATCATTTAAAATTGTGTAAGCAGGACTAGTTCACCATATATCTGGATATTTTATTACACATTTGGAGCCTCTAACATAAGAATTCTCAGAATACCTTAAGTCCTAATCCTCAAATCTTAAAAATTGGATTCTATATTCGTTGTGGTTCTCTACGCCTCCTACCGGACGGGTCGCTAACGAGCTGCTTCCTGTTAAGCCAAAAGTCAGGCATCTACATTATATAACCTTCTAACCCTTCCAGTCTTTTACACCATTAGGATGCCAGAATCACAACGCTAGCGAAGGCTATCCGCGACTCGGACATGGCAACTTCGCGATTCATCTTCTAAAAGTTGAATATAGTTACCCGAGTATCGATCAAAAGACGTAAAATCTCAAATTGGAGGATAACGAGATAGCTTCACAGCTTCATGTTGGCATAGCCAGTAAACTTACGCAGGGGTGACGTACAGATAGGTGATCGCACCTTTGAAGTCGTCCAACATTTCTTTTATCTTGGGTGAATAAACAGCACTGAAAACTGCATTTATGAGCCGCTTCTGTGACAAACTCAAAGAGCTGTACAACGAGCTCACTCAACAGCGAATTTGACTCGTCAGGTTACGGTGGGTTGGTCACGTCATGAGAATGACATATGGCGGGTTAGGTTCTTTAAAGTCGTCTGAGGCATGATAATGATGGTAGCAGGGCAAGACCACGACCTGATAAGTGGAGCTAAACACCTGAGGGTTGGCCGAGGGTTGGTATCGAAGTAAAGCGACCTGTTTTGTAAGTTTTGTGTATAGCACACTTTATTATTGCAAAACTAGCTAACATAAGCTATATCACTGACACCATTTCCAGTTTGCTAACCATCGCCAATCAATTGCATTTGTATGCGTTATATTCGAAAGGGATACTCCGTGGGGAATCATAAACCACAAACAATACCCTTCGATTGCCTACATTTAGGCGCTTTTGAATTGAAACACCATTTCAGAACCAATCAAAATACGTTTTCTGCATAAGCTGCCACTGCTATATACCTGCGTAACATTAAGCAGGCAATGACATTTTTGCGCAATAACCTAGTAGGGCACAAGAAATTACTCGATTACCGACATTTTGACATTTTGTATAACCGGTAAAACGGGCAACCGATGGGATGTACGTGTACGTGTGTGTATTGATACCCCAACAAGGGTGCGGCAAATGGCGCCGGTGTGCTATGGTTTCCGGAAATAAGGGTGCGCCATCATTCCAGTGGTGGAGAAAAGGGGGGAAGGGGAGAGAGGAGGGCTATGATAGGGAAGTAACGGTTGGGGATATCTTTTGAAGCGCTAGTCCGTTTCCTGCCATACACACACATTTAAGGAGGGTGGTTGCAAAAGAAAACTGTGAAACTATTTCCCAACCCCTGGTTTTACGTGGTCGGACCGGTTTTAGGTTGGAGTTGTTCCTCTATCCGAGGCCTGGTCAACCAGGAGCCACACCGTAACGGCTCGTGGTCTATGCGTTACGCGGGGCAGCATAAAAAAAAAACACGATGACTGTCCAAACCCTTTCCAATCGCGTAAACTAACCTCGAAATCGTGCGAAATCTAACCTCACCCATCTTGCAGAGTGTGCTTGGATGGGGCTGCAAGACATTCCAGGGTCTGGCCGTTTGGCCGTTAGTTGTTTCGCAGTGAAACGGAACGCTACTGTAAGAATAGGTGCTGGGCAAAGTGCTTGCAATACCCGGGCGCAAGGGTTTAGACGGCGAAGATGGGGGTTTGCAAGTTTTACCTTTCTGCCCCCGGCGTAATGATCATTACGGGGCGAATGGGAAACCGCGGTTTCGTGAAGCTAAACTATCCTCGCCTCGATTGCGTGCTAGATAGTTAGATAGTAGACTCACACAACCATCGAAAGAGGTGGGACTAGAACAGCGAACAGAAGGACGCCGTTGCGAACGAGGGGATGGCCAGGAGAAGCAATTCCGTCACCCAACCCGCGGATTATCGCTACTGACGGGCCGGGGCAGGCTTTATCGTGATGGACGTCACCGGTACACCCGGTGAATCGACAGCTTTCCTCCCGGACGAAGGTCAGCTCAAGGTGGTGGAAGATGGCTGGTAGATGCGCCATTTTCCCTCCACATGGCAAGATGGCAGAGGGTAGGTAAGGGTGCCGATGGGGCACACAAAAGGAGCGAGAAAACACTCGCCGCCACTGACACTGTGCTCGAGGTTCGTTAATGTCGCTCGAATGGGATCGTTAAGTGAGTCCTCACTGGGAGAAGCAGAATACAAACCAGGGCAACACACAACAAGAAGCCAGTCTATTACTTTTTATTGGCGAATGGCAACCACCAACAAGGCGCGGGATAAGGGTTCAAGTGCGGGTCCAACAGGAATGAACGGCAACTTTTCCACTGCACCGAGGATCGCATTCGTTTCGACCGCGTTTTATTTTTCGTTTTGCCACAAAAGCCATCTAAAACAGGCGGAAATGTGAAACTGTCCCTGTTTGACGCCAACCTAACTCATCTACTAAATGGAAACAACATTACAGATCTCTTCTGCACCATAAAAAGTGGAGCTAATGATAGGTAATAGATTAAATAACGGGGGAGTAACAAAGAAAACAAACAAAAATAACTATGAACCGGCATAAAACTGTCCTAACCAGCGTTCGATTCAGCAAGACGTACAGTGCTCTGGGTTGCTCTGGAGCTGCATTGTGTACGGTGTGGTGCATACATTTAGGCGCATTTCTCACTACAGTCCGTAACATAGTTATACCACACTTGGATTTTTTTTGAGAGAGAACAAAATTTAAATTGAAGAGTTCAAGTGATAGATTATAATGATGTTGTACTAACTTGTAAAACTATGCACTACAAGTTTTTATAAGCTTTTTTACACAATTATACAGTACATTTTTTACATTTTATCCCTTTCTTTCTCATTTTAATATGTATGGAATTTTGATGATTAATCTTTTAGTTTATTGATTTGATATTTGACACACAATAATCCAACACCTATGCAGTCCAGATATTAAAGGACTTAAGCCACTGTACTTTATCGATAGTTGATAAAAACGACCCAAAATAAATAAAGTATAGTACATGCATTTTGGAGCACGGCTGTACTAAAAGTATCCAAAACGTGCCAGTTAAAAATTTATAGTTAACACATAGTGAAAATTTTATTAGCTGGGTAGACAAGGGTGTGTGCAAATTGAAAAGGATTGTCATAACGTAGGATGCACCCGACCCGATAACACGCAATAAAAAAGAGCTTAAACCACAACTATTAACGAACGGAGCGAGTGAAGGAGTATACGGACGACAAGCTTCACGACCCTTACAATCGCATGACAAGAGACCAAACGTTTATAAAAAAATGCTTAAACACGTTTCGACAATAATCGAAACACTTTAAAATCATTTGTAATATTCAATTGATTTTAAAATTATTATCCATTCATTATGATAACAACGACGATTATTCGAAGGGTGGTTTATTACATGGTGCAGTTGGATATAATTCGAAAAAAAATTGTAATAGTGTTCATATGTATAGAAAACTCATTATTTGTATTTTTTATTACTGTGTAAAACTACTGCATATCTATCAATTCAACTTTTTTCTATTATACTAAAGAAACTAAAGTTATGTTACTGATTGTTTCCGTGAGAAACCCGAAAATTATCTTTTAGGTCTTTTTTTGTTAATGTTTCTCAAATGTATAAGACAAACTTGGGTACTTGCTTAACTATCAGGTGATAAATCGTTGATTTGATTTAATTCAATCTAATGATTTAAGTAAAATATGCATAAATAAATCATAAATATAAAACTAAATAAATGAATTTCGTCCTAAAACGATGAAACAGCATGTTGAATTGTGCACCACTAGAATTGGATTAAAATTGCTTTTCGTTTTCATGGTTTCAAACCCAGCACGGAAAGAAAGCAAAAGAAAATTGCTTTCAATTATTGTACGGTTGTTTGTCTGCGTACAGCAGTAGCGCTCCTTGGGTTGTCTTGGAAATTTTACGTGCACTGCGTAATTTAATTCGATTTGCGCCATTAGACAATTTATTTTCCAACTCAACTTATTAATGATCTATATAAAACTATAAACGGTACAGCCACCCATTGCAACATCCGTACAGAACTTCCCTTTTTGCTACGGAAATAGCGCTGATGATTGGTGAAAGCAATCAATTGATTGACCATGTCGCTATTTTCTAGTATCGAGTACGAAGCCGATTAATACCGTATTCACATTAGCGTATTGTCCGTTAAACCCCATCTCGTATGGCATGTCCCTGCGGTTGGTCGTTCAGGACGCTTCAGGAACATTTTTTACCCACCAACCGCTTGCTATACGGAGGTGCCACATAAAAATGTCCTACGCGTTCCGTCCCGTCAACTGGATGGCGCAAACGGCCATATAACAACGGCAGATGAAGATTGTACACGTTTAGTGCAATGATCTCGTTTGAGGCGTGCTAGACGAAACCGAACACCCGCTCTGTGTGTTGCATGATTAATGAGCCCTCGATCAACCGGTGTAGTAAAGATTGATATCCTACCCATTCCTTACCCTGGCTGGGTGGCACTAGTTAGTTGCTTTCTTTGCTTGGCCCCTTTTCCTTTCAATCGCTTCATACGAACACTTATATTATAATGGCGAACCGGGTAATACGATATTGGTTATTAACTAAAGCAGCGTTTCCGTTTTACGACCACTCTTTAAATTGCTAAATTATAGTCTTCATTTTATACGCCATAATCGCAGTGGCTCCATAGAAAATGTATAAACCACCAGGCGTCTCCATCACATTTTCAAATTAATCACGTGTTCGATTGGTAAATTAACAAAAAAAATTTTAATTGAATTTAAATCAAATTCAGCAAATAGATTTCATCGGAATACACTAAATTTGAACAGTATTTATTGTTTGTATTCGTCATTACGAAAAATGATAGCAATTAAAAATAAATAAAAGAAACAAATAAAGCCGTATACGTAGCGAGTTGAAAAATTTAATCAAATCCCAAATATCAACAACAAGGCCATAAAAAGAATGAAGTCATGCTTAATGCTTCCCCTACCTCATTGGCCAAATGTCGCCTCAAAGAAACGCATCACACACACACACACACGAATTTACAGCGAAGAAAGGAAAAAAAACACCAATAAGATCCTCGGAGTGTGCACGTTTCACCTTTTTCCTTTAACGAATCCTTTTCCACCTTGCAGCCGGTGGAAAACTATTCCAATGGCGAGCGCTTTCCCAGCCTAGCCTTTTCGCAAACATTCTGTTTTCTTTTATTATTCCCTTGTAGTAAACGCTTGTAAATGTTACAACATTGTTTGTCGGCAATGGTAAGGTGATAATAAGAAGCGAAGCGAAGCGGATGGGGTGAGTGTGAGAGGGGGGAGGGGAGGGGAAGGGTTGGGTTGCGAGGAAACAGGAAAGAGACGCCGGAACCCCGGCGAGCGGAATATATTCGAGATAATTGGAGAGGCTCTTCCCTACCGAGCATGTCCACCCGGCTTCACCTCCCCCCCCTCCCCATTCCCCCCTCTCCCCCGTTACCGGTGGACACATAAGCACATCCCCGGCGGATAATGAGCGGCGCCATCGATACGACACATAAACTGTCAAGTGTAAACGGGCTCAACGCGCTCGACCAATCTAGGACACATGATGAATGACATATACCAAATAACGAAAAGAAAAATAATAAAGAAGTAAAATGGAAGAAAGCAGACAGGGGAAGGACAGGAGCGGGGGAGCGAGCAGGAGGGGAAAACCAGCGCCAGCAAACAATACAGACACAACCGACGACTTGTCCAAATTCTTTTTGACATCATTGCTTGATCGTTTCTCCCCTCCTCCCTAATAAACCTCGCCTCATCCGCCCGCCCTTTTCCGTCTAAAGCAACAACCCAACGGAAAGAAAAAGAAACCCGCAATCTGTCAAAAGTTTGCTCTGGTGTTCGGCTTTTGCCTGTGGTTTGGTTTTGGCTTTTTGTAGCTGTTGTTGTTGTTGTTTTGCACTTTTAGTGTTATTTGCTGTGAAGCGTTTCCTCGTTTGACACTTGTTTGAGGATGTGTCGCCACTCTGCCCAACGTCACGGGACACCGCGTATCCGGTACGAACGGAGAGGGAACGGAAAGGGGTGGCTGTAGGGAGAGGAAAAACCCAACAGAGGAAGCGAGCAATATGAAAGGCCATTAGATGCTTCCGTTTCCACGTCCCCCCCCTTTTTTGCCTTTCCTGATCGCACCGATGGTTTCGCATCACCGCCATTTTGTGGGTAATGGAAGTGTATTAGGGAAAACGTAGATTTTCAGGAACTCTCTCTCTCTCTCTCTTTCGCTCTCGCTCTCTTTCACGCTGGCTGATGTAATACACGGCACACAACGAAGGAAGGACACAATTTCCATCATTTAAACCGGACGCTGCGGAGCTTACACTTTTCCTTCGAACCCCTCAGAGGGGGAGACGGTTGTTTGTTAGCCCTTTAGCGGGTCGATCCTCCTACTCCTTACACCTGCCTTCCCATCCGCTCTTCCTCTTACAGTGTAAAGCGGAAATTGTCCGAATGACAACAACTTCGTATCGAGCGCGTGTACGCCTTCTTTATCACGCGTTTAAGGTTTATAATAATCGCAAACCGGAAGAGTGCGAGTGCAGGATGCGGAAGCTGTTAGCTGTGACAAAGGCGACGATTGGTCGGTGTTAAGGTTTGGGAATTGGGACGGCGCGGGGTTGGGAGAGGTGGGAGAAAAACGAGGTGAAATCTCACACGGCAAGCAGGTGACCATCCGTGTCATCAACCATGCGGTGGAGTCAACCCTTTTCCAAAACAAATCGGTGGATGACATTTATATTCCAGTGCCTTATCACCTTTTCCTGGCAGTCTGTGCCGGATGCGGTGTAACCAGGTGCTTCCGATTGAATTGTTGCGAGTTTTCTTGCCAGTCCTAGCAGGACCGTTCGAGTTAAAATTGGACGAGAATTGTGTCAGTCAATTGTCGATTGTAAAATCTCAAAAATTTTCGAATCCTGAAGGGGACAAGAATGATTAAGATTCATGAATGAGTCCTCATAGAACGTTAAGTTTAACACGTTAATTCTTAATTATGCAAACTATAAATATATTTAAACAGCTACAGAGATATATATTATATTTATATATTATTTACCTCTACTTCAACTACCACTCAATCTGACGGGTTCCGCCGTATTAAAGTCGTACAAGGCATTTCCTACTTGCAATCCTGACGATTCATGAAACTGAGGGTCTACTCTTTGATTTGAAGATTCGGGAATCTTTGAGGATCAATGCATGCTAAAGATGCATGCGAATGACTCTTCCCACAAGATTCATTCAGCACAACACTAGTCAGGATGTCAACTTGACAGGAGCAACCTACAACGCTGACCAGCTCCAGTGGAATTCTCGTTAAAAACAATGATATAGTACACCACTCGCAATATTTGACCTCGTTTCTATCCAACCCCAGCGCTCTAAAATGCCCATTCGGTATTCCTGTACCACATACGCTCGAAATGCCAAACACTGCTAGCACACGGACATTCGGACATTTGGAGAAATAGCCCAAACCGAAGCGTCACCGTGCTAAATCCGGCCAACTATTATGGTCGGGTCGGGGTCTGTCCGAACATTTCCGCAACGTCCAGCCGAACAAGAATTTGTGTCGTCCAGTAGCACGTACCCATATTCACACTGCGAATATCATCTGCAAACTATAAGCGAACTCGTTTGGGGATGAAATATGTGAGTACAAAACCAGTGAAATTCCGTGATGTGATCGACATTCGCCCAGTGTCCCATTCCCATGTGGTTACAGTCGCTGTCAAACATGTCGCATAATAAAACCTGTATCTAATGGAACATTTCGCTGGTATACGGTCGTCGATAATTAGTCGCACATGTCAAAACTCCACAGGTATCCACTCTTTCTCGCTCTCACTCAATTTCTATCTCTCTCACACATTCTCCCCTTCTGCTGAGTGACTACAGATCAGCTGTTCCGGAAGCACAAGAAAATTCCCATCATCCCCCCTTTACCCTTTATAACACCCTCGTTTGCATTACCGCAGTACCATGATTACTACAATTACTTACAAGATGTTTCGGGAAATTATAACCAAAAAAATAAAGGAACAAGTCTGCGCACACACACACACACGGGCGCGCACATTACTACTTGTTCCACCGAAATGCCCATCATTCAACCCCTCGATTGCTTTTGTCCCCCTCTTTCATTGTGGTGCCGATGACGATGCTGTATGATGTGTACACACCCCTAACCCCTGCGTGGGTGTACCGGGGCACGAACTAAACAAAGCGAAAGACAGCTGGTTGAAGCGGCCCCCGGGATCGTGTGTATGGGTGCGTCGGAGGGCAGAAGGATGACTCAACCGTATCGACCGGAGAAAAAAAAACAGCAACAACAAGAGTGTAGGAGAAGACTCATCCACATGCAGCACTGCACTATGGGTGGGTAGCGTAAACGTTGTCGACCATTTAATATTGATTAGTTAACCTTTAATAAAGTAGCTACATTTATTTATTTATTTGTTTTTATTACTTCCTTTATCATTTCTTTACTTTTTCATTCATGTATTGATTTAGGGAAAAGTTATGGCTCTAATACAGACAATCCCCGAGATGCGCTATTATAGCGGACCGCTATAACCCAAAACAGATCCGCGTATGTCAAATCTCAGAGTAAAATCGTTTATATTATACGTTTATACGGTTTTTTTTCAGTGAACTTCTTTATTTTTTGCAATATTTTTAGCATTATAGAAAGAAAACATTACCAAAAATTAATTATTTCTATCTATTTCTCTAACTAACTATCTATTAACTCAGCTGTCCATAAGGAACCGTGTAATACCGGGAAATATTCGGAAAATACCTGTAATGTCAGCCAAGTTGTTGAAAGAGTCATAACAAATGAATATTTGTTAAAAAAAAATAAAATTTTTATATTAAATAATTGTTCCCAAAAGAGCATTCTCTCAATTATCTCACATTATAACATTGACAACTGTCAATTGAAAATGTTCATTATAGTTTTGTACTTGAAACGCTAAAAAAATATTGCCTTTGCATGCAACAATTTTCATTCAGCTCGTCAACGAACGATTGTACTCATACTTCAGTGATTTCAGTTTCAGTGAAATCCCACTGCAACACAGATGAGATGTTTTCAGTTTTGTTTTACTGCTGCCTTCTCCTACCGACGGCTGTCAACAGCGGGGGAAAAAAAACGCTGGATAATTTAACCCTGGCAAGAGGAAAATGAATGATCTTACCGTTTCCCAACCATGCGGAGCCCATTGTGTGTGGTGCTCGAATGACCGTACCTATTATTTCGCTTTGAGCCAAATGCAAATAAAAAAAAAAGCTAACCCAAAAAAAAGCCCTACAGACGACGCGTTTTCTTTTGCGCCCTTGCAGTGGGTGTTGTTGGCGGAGGAGGCCGGACCGTAGAACTATGGGATGGAAACCGGGAGCTCACTCTATATTGTCGTACGGGTTGGACACGTGCGATCGAACTACCGTACGAAAGAGTGCGGGCGTACTCAAACCGGAAGGAGCGCACACACTGGGCACTGAGGGGGGGGGGGGGGGGGGGGGGGGGTACAGAGATGGAGAGGGAGCAAACGCGTTCTTTATTTCTGTGGCTCCGATGCGATGATCAAATATCCCCGCTGCCAGCAATCGGGTTGCGCCCATGGACAATCTTCGAATGCATTGCGCCCATCGTGCCCCGGAGGGTGCGTTACGGAGAGCGAGAAAGAAAGCTGCACCCGACAGCAAACAGCACACGCGAGACCCGAGAGCGTACAGAACGGAGAACAGCCAAACTGGCATTAGTGTGAGCGGAACGGTACGATGTGCCCTTCCCATTGCTCTCTTTTCTCACCCACTACTAGCCGCGTTGCACAACGGTTCGGTTTGGCTTTGTAGGGCCGGCGCGCACGATCCGTACCCCCGAAATGGGTATTATAGGATGCGCTCCCGCTCAGTCACACAAACCGGACCGAATCGTGCTGGCTCCGCTGGCCGCTCTTTTACGTCAACCACGCACACACACTGTTTGCTCTGCCGCATGCGGGTGGCAAACGTACCGCCCCGCGTCCCGCCGCGTTCCAGCACCGCATCGGCCATCTCGCTCGATGCCCGCGCATTCGCTCTTTCCCGCCCGCGTTCTGCAGTGTGCGCCCATTTTGTTTGTGGAATACTTTTCTGGGGGGTAGGAGAGAGGGGTTGAAGGGTTGAACGTAGTGGCATCCTCCTGCCCTAATGGTGAGCCTTATGGTGGTGATGATGATGGCGCTGGAAGTGTATGTCACGGAAATGAGCAGCGGAGGTGCACACACACACACACACCTGGCCCCATGCCACACAGCCATAGTGTACGGAGCGATACAGCATTTCCAGAAAATGCGCTCCGTGAAAAAGTGTTGTGAGCGCTGACGGACGCTCGGCTAGTCACAGTCGGCTGTTGTTCGCTTTCGGCACCGGACGCATCTGTCCGGAGCCGGACAAAACCCCGAGACTTCGTACGCGGCACACTACACACTTGCCTGCTCTGCTCGGTCGACACTTAGTCATCCTTTACTGCTGTGTGTGGGTGGATGAAGTTTCTAGTGATTGTGCATTTTGTCGTGCGTGTGTTTGTGTGATCTTTTTTTTTTGTGGTGGTTCTTCCTTTATTTTTTCTTCCGGACGCAATTAGGGCAATTCCCAGCGAATCGTGTTCCGGCAATTCGATCAACTTCGTGGTGTTGTCTAGCGTTTTCTGGTAAAGATCGATGCAGCTAGGAAAGCAGTGGGTAAACTTTCTGAACGTTTAATGCTAATTAGCTAAAGCGCCCTCCACACGAGAGAGCTCTCTGTAAGATAATGGTGGAACGCGTGTGTGTGCACCGATATGGCGACCGATTCCTGAAAGGCACGTACCTTGATTTCTTCAAAACTCCAACAAGAGCAAGGAAACTCAGGCAATCAATACTCTACACACAATTTTCCAGCACCAGCAGATATCAAAAAACCGTCCATACCGAACCTACCACCCGCGCTCAATCGTCCAAATGAGAGGTTCTTTGTTGTATCTTCTATCTTAACCTTCCGTAATGTGCAAAGCTGACTGCCGTCAACAGTTGTTTGATGGTTACGAGTCGTTCCGACCCTTGGCCAGCTGAGTCTTTCCCAGCCGGGAGATCGCTCTCTGACTCGGTGAGCGCTCGTAAGGTACAGCATCCCCCACAAGGATGATGTTCCAGGATGCAATTCCGATTGGAGTCCGCCACAAGCCTAGTAGAGATGCTAGTTAAATTTCGTGCACTGTTGGAAATGGTTTAAAGGTGGCTGAACAACAAAAAAAAAACGATATATCTGTGGCGTCTGTCTGGGGGACAAACTGTCGCCAAGTTGTCGCTTTCGTTAGTGATCCTAAGCGCAATTCTGCTCTTTGGGTAGCCTTTGGATGGGAGAGCGTGTGTAGACCGTAGAATTACTACAGAGGCACTGGTTGCGTTGAGAGAGAATTTAGAGTTACCGAATTCTTTGTCTGTTTTGTTTTGCTTCGATTATGCTACTAATCAGATAATACACCGTACCTGGGTTCTGAAGATGCTAGGCTATATAAACAGAGGGCACGTTTGAAGATAAACAGCAGCTGCTTGCGGGTTAGAACATTTTTTCCCCATCGCCACCTGGAGATATTTCTGGACGTTGCGAATCGAAACGGTAAACAACGGTCATACGGCACATACTTCGTAGCTGCTTCCCCCATGTGATACTAAATCGGTCGCACTCAGGTGATGCTTAGTCACACACCGTTACTGCAAGCAATTATTAGCATTTCAGAGCAACAGCGAACGTTGCATCACTCCCGGCAGTTGAAGCAAACGGTCTCTTCGGATTCGGAGCGCTACCTGCGTGTCTACGACCCTGATAACAATGGACCTCCCCACATGCGGCCAGCAATAAAGTGGTGCCAGATATTCACGGGGGCAAAACGATATCCACCAAGAAGACTCTACCAATCAACCACTCAAACAGCGGGAAACAAAGAAAACCCATCCCAATCCCGCCGCCCTCCATAACAAAACAAAAAGAACACCGAAAACTCCCAAGTAAGAAACAATAATCCATCCGCTGTGATGGTTCGCCTTGGGGGATGAGGTGTATATCATCTGTGTGCTCCAAAGCCCATGTCTCACTCTCTTGTTAAAGCGAAGGTCATCAAGCAGGCAAATCCCTATGGCCCAGAGTCATGCGATTCTTGCTTCTAGAGCGTCAGATCACTTTTACGGAGACAACACCGAACGTGACAATCTAGCAAAAAGCTGTAAATTACCATCGGTTGGTCTATCGATGGACAGGGGGGTGGGTGTGGGGGGGGGGGGGGGAAGGCAATTGTGAACCTCTTCCCTGCTGGAACAATTTTCCACCGAGGAGAGGTGGTGGTGACCTTTTTAAAAGTCTTATTTTCATCCCCTTATTGGGGTGCCCTCTTCCCCCGCGACTTCTCCAGCATGTTAGGGGAAGTGGTAAGACATGGCATGGCACACACAGAGACAACACCAATCGAATGTATGCGGGCCACCAAATGTACCAATTTTTATGTTCCTTTGTTTGAAATCTCGCACTTCGAAGCGCTGTCTGACTTCCCACCCCTTGGGGTTGGTCTTTGAATTGCCGTTACCCGTCGTGAAGTCGCTTCCCATCCTTCTTGCCACACGGCAACGCCACAATTTGATTGTCCATGTTCCGTTTTGTTGTTTTTTTTTTTTGGTGAGACTTAATTTAATGTTAGTGAACTGTGTGTATTTGTGTAGCATATCTTCCCCCCATTCTATCTTTCTCTCTCTCTCTGTTTAATACACTTACACACACACATATTCTGGGACACTTTCTTTGTCTTTCGAGCGACATCTTCCGTACCCGCAGTAGTACCCTTGCAAACGCCATAAAAAATACGTTAAGGGTTGGAATGGGGGAGGTTGGAACGAGCGCGTCTTATTAGTTCTCCATCATTTCAGATAATTTTCTCCACTGGTCCAATTCTCCACGCGCAACACATCATATATCTCCCCCTCCCCTACTATTCCCATATCCTTAGCAACAGTCGGGACCGGGTTTTGGACGCTAGATGGGGCAACCGTTTTTGATATCCACAGATAGCCCACAACACCACGCTACGATTGCCGGAGCGGACGTCAGCGATTTGGCAGCGGCACATATATTTAATAGTGTCCCGAAATAGAAACCTCCCCCCCCAGCGGTTTCGCTAAACAATTAGAGCACCAGAGCGCTCACCACGCTGCTGGACTTTTTTTTTGCGCGCGGTGCACATGGAGATTAAGAGGAAGTCGAACACCGGAATGGTCCGGAGGTTCCGGCGGCTGAATATAGATCGATCCGCACGCTCTACCGCCAGAGGGTGGCGTTGCTGGGTGCTTCCAGCCGGCGCTGCTTATATAACTGCCGGTGTGTTGGAACAGAGGCAAGCCGAAAGAGGGTAAAGTACGTGCTCGCGAATATAGCGATCGGGTGTCGAGGTTGGAGCGAATAATCCTCCCCTCGCACCGCAAAACCCACACTCCCACACGTGCACTCGCAGACATAAAGCGCCGATTGCATCAGACCACAAAAGCACTCATGGCCACAGCCGCTGGTTGCGGTTTTGCCGGGATTGGTGTAGCGTTCTACTGCACTAGGAACAGCAACACAACAATTCCCGGTGTCACGCGTCACGGCGGCGGAACTCTCGTTCTCGGAACTCCCGCGCCGTTGAGGTTCTAATCTATCTTCTTCGATGAGTAATGGCCGAAAACCTGACGGTCACCTTCCGCGTCCAATAGAACTCCATCTTTCATGCCAATCCTTCTCCGGACATGCAACATTTAGCAGCAACTGATCAGATACGTGGGAGTTGGTGTACGTGCTGGAGTACGGCAACCGTACTTGGAGTGGCGATGACTCGTTTGGTTGGAAGACTACACCCGAACAGTATTCGTATGACAGCGATGATGGTGTGTACCACCGCCGTTTGCTTTTTAATTGGCACTGGTACACAACTCTGCACCGAAACGAACACCTCACGGGATCGGTTTCCACTCCCACTTGAAAACATCAATCGTTTGCTTCCTCCCCAGAGACAAAGGGTGACGAAAGAACCCTTAAGAACGCGCTCTATCAGCACATCGTTCGAGTTCGGGCTGCAAATTCGGAATTGAACGTATAGCAATCGAAGTCTTCATTAAGGTTCTATTGCTAAGAATACAGTCATTGCAGGGCTGAAGCATTCGGAACCACACATGGAGTCACATATCTGTTATTTCATCTAAAATGTATCTGTATTGATATCGAAAACCCAGCTTCTGCTTGCCATATCCAACTAGATCTCATCATTGGGTGCAATACCGTTCATGCAATACAGTGCCGCGCGCTTCCACTGCAGGCCTCTCTGGATCTCTGCTCCAGACTCGATACAGCATGGGGCCCATACTCGCATGCAATCGTTTCAAACAAACGCGCACGGCGAGCGTTCTACAGGAAAGGGTTCAATCGAACATACCATTCCGTTTAACAACAACAACAAAAACCACACACACACCCACATAAGTCTCCCTTTTTTTTGCGGTATCATTTGACCGCTGCTGGGAGATGGCAAACCAGTTTTCTTTTGCCTTCAAAACTTGCCCACACCCCCGCACAAACAGGCACCCCCAAAGACAAACCACATCGCAAGGGAGTAAAGAGAATGAGAGAGAGAAAGAGATAGTGCGATGATTCTGTTGCGGGTGAAGAAATCTGGATCTGGCAAGGCATGCACGGGGTCTCGGAAACCAGGTCACTAGATCTCTGGTTGACTCTCATACCAAAACCCACCGATTTTTAAAGGTTGCCGATGGGTTCGTGCCCTTTTCCAACTCCCCCTAAAACAACCATTTACGGTAGCCATGTTTTTTTTCGTCTTAGAATTTCGGCATGAAGCGTATAGGGGGAGAGTGGCGTTGCGTACACAGAAATAGCGCACTGCCGCTGGAAAATGGATGCCTGTTGCACGAGAGGGGAAACGTTTAAAAATATCCCCACCACCACCCCGTCCAAATTTCCCAACTCTCGTTTCGCGTTTCCCTTTTTTGGGTTTTGGTGGGCAAAGTCGGGTAATTCCGCATTAGACTGGCACAAGAGATGCCGCACCGCACCTACATACTACAAAGGATGAGAAGTCGGGCATACTCTTTTGCATCATCCGAACGATGATGTCATGCGTACGCGCTCTGCCAACCAGATGTTGGTACTTGATGGTTTTTCTGCTCCCCACACATTTTCTTCCATGTAGGTTAACTACCGCACACCAAGCTGCAACTAAAACTCTATCACTCTCACTCACTCTCACCCCATCTCCGGCTCCACAAGTGTCCAGCAAAACTCCAAAGAGTTGCATTCCAAAATAGATTGTAAACATTAGCTTCTTAAAATGTGCGAGTTCCTCAGAAATAGCTTCTTGCAGGCGTTTTAGTTGCCGATTTAGCTCGTAAGTCGAGAGAGAGTCGTAATATATCCATCGCATCTTCAATATTGATACCGTTATACGTTAAGAGGTCTTTCTCGATAGAACAATCCAGTTAGACGAAGCAATCTTCACACTTGTACGCAAAACAGAAGAAAATAGCACTGCTCGCCCAGAGCACTACAAATTCTGCCCGGTATGCAAACACACCGCGCACCTTGGGTGTATTGTTTGGTTAGGAATTAGGAAAGCGGCAGCGGCATAAGGCAGTCACAAAGCTACCGTACACGGAATATTCTTTCGTGTCGACTTCCACCGCTTATCTTTCACCTCGTGTACCGTCCGGATGTATCTCCACCGTGGTAGTAACCGAAGCGCACCTTAGTTACGCACCGCTGACGCTATTGTACAACGCTGATGTGTGCGGAGCTTTTGGAAGTGGTGCAGTTCTTGGAGAACGAAACGGAAAAGAGAGCTCCAGTAAAGGCGCTTTGAAGAATTGTCTCAAACTTTTTTGTCTAACGCATTGGACGTACTGAATTCCAAGTCTATTGCTATTGGACATGTCTTAAATCATAAAAGCTAGAAAGAGGCTTTCGTTGGTGGCTAAAGTGTTCAAAACTCAGACACAGTAATGAGATATTTATTCTTATTCCCTATATTCTCTTGATTGTTGCCCAAGTGTCTAGGTTTCTATACTTATAATTCCTCAAGTATGAAGACTTTGAAAATCCTCTGTTATCAAACATTTTTATGACACTTTGTCTAAAACAAATACACTGGTGAGGTCAGAAAAATCCTTACACTGCCTAAATTAAGAAAAAAGGTATACCGATACCGAGACACCACCATACTGGGTGGGCTGGAAAAGTCCCTCGCCCGGATTGCGGTTTTGTCAAATATTCCATCCGTAAACCAATAATTTATTATACTTTTAACAAATTAAATAGAGAAAAAACGAAAAGAACTAGCATTATCATCACGATTACACTCATTTGGAGTGGTTTTAACCGTCTTTGGTATTTCAATAACATTTGGAATTCGTGTCCATCGAATGTCCTGCTGCGTTTCATCCAGCAAAAGGCAGGATTGCGTGATGTACCAGCCCGGCCCGGTTCTTAAACACACACAGGCACATCCCTTATTAGTCGTGCCAGACTGGGGATGATGTCTCGTGGGAGTTACATCGTACCGTATATGTTGCAATCAGCCTGACTGCCCGGGCTATCAGTCACTCCCTTTGAAAGCACACACAGCCACATGGTGGCCTTGTACAAGGGGCTTAATTGGAATGAAAAGTGAGTTGATTTTACTAGCGCTGCCTCAATCTGCCTCCTTCCCAAAAGCTTCAATATCAATTTAATTAGCTTACACGGCTGTTGGAGCGCATATCGAAACGAAAAGGGCTGACGGATGGTTGCAGGCAGAAGATTAGTCCGTAACGTTTCCTTTCGTTACGGGTATAAGCTCTATCCGTGTGTGTGTCGTAATCCGTGGTCCTTTTGCGTCCAACGAATTCGTGAAACACAAAACAATCCAAGTATGTCGAATTTTTATAGCTCACACCCCAAAACCTCAAATTCCTCACAAGATAACCTTACCAACAGCAGCGGGAATATTTTCTAGGTTCGAAATGAACAGCCTGATGTGACCCGTGGTTGAGCCCTAATTTAATTAGAAGTGCGTATCTCTTTGACATTTCTTACAGTCTCTACTATCTGCCATCAAGTCGCCACTTCTCGCACTGCCCCAATATCTTGATTGAAGGTTTCGTGTTCAAAGCAAACTGAAATAATGGGCTCGGAATGGGACTTGGCGCGAAGGTAAAACAAACAAGGTGCGCCACAACTATCTGTCCCACATATTACACACCTCGGTGTATGAAAATGTAGTCCCTCACAGCAGGGTAATACAGAGAATGAACTGTGTGCTGATGTACTACCATGCGATTGTAGTATGGCGTGATGTTCGAACGTCTAGACATGCAGGACAGCGAATGGTCTCAAAAGCGTCCACCTGACAGCGGTCAACATTGTGTCCGGCATCATGTTCTATTGCTGTAACTGAAGCGCACTATACCATCTATTACCGAGTGAATGATGGACTTGGACAAGCGGATGTACTCTTCTTCTCCACTCCAAGACTCACTCGGCTAAAACAAGTATCTCGCATCATTGCATGGGCGTAAAGACCATTGTATTTGACCACACCTGGAAATCGTGCAACACCGCAGGAGGAGAGAAAAGAAGTGTGCATATTAATGTCCTAATTAAATTATCGCACAGGAGATGGGGCGTTTATAGAGTGTCGTCCGCTTTCTGGAACCTTACAAAAAAAAACACACCCCACCGCAACAAGACGGAAGCCAATAAAACGAATTAGTTCAAGCACTTTGTTTTTGCTGCACGAAGAGCCCATACACAGCGTTAATACGCGGACAACATCATGCAGAGTTCCATCCTTCTTCTGTGGCAGAAGAGCGGTAATGATAGTGTGGAATCGCGATACAGCATGTCGGGGCACAGCTTGACAAGATGTTTTGAGGTCGAGGATATGGCAGAAGTATCTCTTTTGTAGGACGACAGCAGATCAAACAGATCGCTTATCGATTTCTACAGATACGATCGCAACGAGTTCTTGATATTGATCTGCAAATGCCGAGAGACTTGCTATTCTCCGAGTGCAGCGAGTAGGTTAGACTCGGAAGTTATTGCAAATACCTTACCACAGTTGGCTTTAACTAAAATAGACACTTCTTGACTCAACGCAGTGACTACACCATAGTTCTATAAGGTAGTGTTCATCTACATCTTCCAATACCCTGAATACCCGAAATATCAAAGTGTGTTTCCACCATTAAGATTCTATCTCTAAATGTGTGTGCTTTTTTTTCCCCTCTTTGCACCTACGCAACTGACCGTGTCCACGATTCAACCAAAAGCCGATCGCGGTCAGCTATTCTCGCCGGTTCAACCGGAAACGGAAACCCTTTGTGCTGTCAAGGTTTGGGTTTGGGGCGATGGTGTAGTGCCTGCATATTATTGTTGATGTATTTTTTGTCCCCTTCGCTGCTGTTTGTTACTCTTCTTCTCTTCTCCACACCACATCATTTTAAACACTCACACACACGCATTAGTGGGCCCCATTGTACTGCATTTCCACGGGCACAGTTGCAAGTTCGCCATCGGCTCGTTTGGGGGAGAATTGAAGACGACGTGGGTATGGGTGAGGATTTTAGCAATATACTCTCGTCTATTCTGACTAGTTATGCAACACTCGACAAACAAAGCAAAATGACGTGGCATTACAGAGCCCCAGCGGGGGGGGATTGTTGCTTATTTTAATTTTTTTTTACATCTAGCTGGATGACAAACCTTCCCCCGCGCCCAACATATAGCAACAGATGTAATCAAATCAGCAGGTAACACACATTGGCCACCATTGTGGAACGAATTATATTCGGTAGCGTCTGTTTGTTTGTCGCTCTTCTTTACCAACTTCTAGCGTCATTTACCACATGCAGTTGGTGAGCATATGGTGCCCTGGTTAGTGACAAAACCTCATTATAGTGGTTGAGCATATTTAGAGAGTAGAAAAAAAAGCGATGGGTTAATTGGACACACCTACGCGCACTCTTTGGCTATCTGTTCCACTCGCTATAGTACCGTCACATGGTTGTTGCACTTTGCTGTCATCTTTGCATTCTGGTACTCAACTCTTCGCGAAGCAGATAGAGGGACGTCTAACTTATCTGGCAAAAGCACTCTCCATTAATTCATGTTTTAATATGTCTGCTTCCAGACTGCAACAAGTACAGAAGACAAGGAAGGTAATCTGCAACTCGGTTAATCGAAGCAACAGATTGGTGGTAACAATCGATATCTACGTATCTACGCGAGAGCTATTAACAACGGATCGATTCATATACGGCTGATGTACGGTACGCCTCTATACAAAAGCTGCACTAGACGACGCGTTGTAGGAGATGAATCAACTGATTGAACCTCTATTAGTGTCGTATAGGTAAGATCCTAACCCTCGCACTCGGTCTCTCTCACAGACACTATCTCTCTGTTTCAGATCGCGCAATATAGATCAATTCTCGTTAATTAGCATACCTCAACGTATTTCCACACTCGTCCGAAAGGCTTCAAAAGAGTACCAGAGTAGAGTCGTCGAACAAATCCGCATAAGTATTTTCCCGTATCTTCAACAAGAGAAAACGATTCCTCTCGGCCCAGCCTGAAATTTGCTAAACCTGATGAGTTTGAAACCAAGGTGAGCAAATATTCAGGTGTGTCGACGAGCGGTCACAATCAACACAGACTAGAGCGCAGTGCAATGTGGCGAGTGGGATGCTTTTGCGATACTTGTGGTATTCTGAGAAGGTTTTAAGGTAATAGCGTCAGGTAATTGCATAGCTCAACGGTGTGATAATACAATTAACTCAGTTTTGTTGTCATTTCCCAACTTTTTTCTATTTCCAGGCTAATATCTCCCATTGGTTACCCAGCCGGTGCATGGTCTATTTCTCTCTCTCTCTTTGCAAAACGGTCACATTTGCAGGAAAAGTTATTACAAAACGATCAATATTGAGAAGTTCCTTTTATCGTTCCTGATGTCGGAATATGGCGCGTCAGCTGCAAGTAGGCAAGCCGCTTTATTACACCTTAACCACTCGATGTCCCTGGCTGGCAAGAGATGGTGTATGTGGGCCTGCGTAATATCGGCACCGCAAATAGCATTCCAATTTCCTATTTCCGGAACTCCCCAGTACCTATTGCTAGATCACCCATGCGGAAGAACCCAACTAAGCCATGGAAATGGGAGAGTTTCTATCAAGCGATGACATTACTGTGGGGATTGGCTTTGGGGAGCTTCAAGTAAACGCAGCAGTGTCACTGGAATTGTACCCAGCGCTAGGACCAACCTGATGCGGTGTAACCCGCTCAAGAACAGGTGCTTGGGAAGGTAGATGGTGGAGGTCGTTAGAAAAGTAATTTCCGTCCTCGCTTGCCGTATGTTAAGAATGTTATCTTGTTAGGCACATCAGCAATGTGCATCAACTGAAGCCAGATAGTTATACAGAACACGTAGACCCCTCACGGATAATTAAAATATTGGATAACGATTAGAAAATGGCACAGATATACAGCGTTAACAATGTGTTCAAGAATATCCTAGAACTTTCATCGAAGTTAAGATTAGGGCCCACATGTATCGCCACCCACGGTTTGCGTTTATAGATGACCTTTAGGTTGACACTATGCGTAAGCAAAATTAGATTAGTGAATGGCGTAATTAGATTAGAACAGCAAACCGATTTTATCATCCCAGCGTGAAGCGTGAAGAAGCGTTACCGTGCAATGGTGTGCTTACTTTCTAACAAGTGAGAAGTTGAGTCACACAATGTTATGTTATTACCCAGTCAAGATTATGTAAAGATTCGTTTATAGCAATGCGAAAAAGTGCACCAACCCGAGCCATTGAAGAGTCGTGGTCGTCCTAGCCGTCCCAGAGTAGTCTCAGCTAGACGTGTTTGCTGGTTGTATTGATCGTAGGGAAGTCACTGCTGTCACCAAAACCCGGTGACTATCACGCCGAATGTGTGTCGTTGCCGTATGGTGAAACTGCACTATTTCCCAGCCTATCGAGAACACCGCTGGATGCGCTTGATTGTTGATGGAAAAACTTTCGCAACACCGATCACTTCCCTGGCACTACAAACGAGCGGTGCCGAACAACTGGTTCTTCCTAGGTTCGTTAGGTTTGCTACCAACCGCACTATGATGCCTTTCACAACACCGTACAGTGTACACACACCGCAAACCTACGCGTAGTAACAAAACAGGTGTTTTATCACGACACAACAACACAAAACCGGGAATTGACAAAAAAACGCAACTACATCCGTAAAGATATGGAACCGTACGGATGCCAAACAAGCAGCACGCGCTTGGTAAGTTACAGAAGAACCACAAGGAAAGTCACAACCAGTTGGGTCCGCGTTCGGGGCACTAATAAGATGCAATGGGTGAACCGGGTTACTACGCGCCCTAGGGCGTCCCCGGTACACTTCAAACCCAAACGGACCGAAAAGTCCATTTCAGCGGACCCGGTTCACCCATTGTTCACCCGGAGCGGCCTCCTCTTCTCGTCATCGTATGTTCTTAATCTAATTATCTATGCACTGTCGAACCCCCCCTCCCGTAACAAACGCACACGCTCACACATATACATGTAGTGTGGCGACTCTCGTTTCAGTCAGCCCCCTCGGCGGGTGTCCATGTCCGCCACCGGCAATCCATGTTTAAGTCCATGCGAAAACCCTGCTGAGATCTCTGGTAATGGTAATGCAAAAAGAAGAAAAAAAAGCACAAACAAAAGAGGGAAGAGGCCGTTTCCTTCGTCAACAAAATACAAAAAAAAAACCCCCGCAACTTCCCCACCGAACAACGCACATATTGCTGTTGCGAAAAGTAACGCATTTTGGCATTACCCCAAAATGGCCGAACCGAAATCGAAGCCACAGTAAGTCCGTAACAAACGGCTAAGTGCGCGAGCGCACACCACCATCGGTAATTTACTAACTTTTCATTTGCTTAACGCCAGGCAGGCGCAAGCAGGTAGGTAGGTGGAAGGGGGCACAACTGGATGGTAAACTCAACAGAGATGCACACAGGCCATAATCTTCAAATATGGTTTTCTGGAGGAAATAATAATCGTGAGGTCCAGTCATCATCTCAACGACGAGTGCCCATCCCTCTCTCTCTTAGTCAGTCAGATGCGAAGACGAACGAGAGTTTTACAAACAATCTCACCCTTACGACGCCACAGGGTTGTTAATCAATTTAAACCACGCCAGCGAAGACTAAGGGGCCTAACGCTTTTTAACCCTGGACAACCTTTAAATTTTAATTATAATTAGACAATTCTGTGTGCGCGTGTATCCATGTGGGTACGGCATTAGAGACGGCAACAAAACAACTGCCCATCACAGAAACATCTGGCTCTACACATGTAGCGGGGTTTAGATGCTTTGAGATGATTTGTGATCCCAAGCACCGATCGAGAGGTTGTATGTGAAATTTGAAAATACAATAATTTGGGGAAAGAAATTTCCCAATGAACATTTCATCTATTTCGGTCTATCTCACATTATTGTTATAAAATCCTTTACATAGCTTTCCAATAATTAGCACAAGTGTTTTAAATATATTTATATAATGACACTGCGACACTCTTAATGTAATGGAAATTTGGTATAAGCATAAGGGAAATTAACCTATTTTGCGAAAGTAATAAACTCTTTTCTAAGCTGATTCGCGCTAGTGGGTAGTGAAATGGCTTGAGTTAGCTCCATGAAACTTGTGCCATTTGTCTGCAGACATCCGAACCTGGACCAACGCAACGCGTTTTGTGCCCAAAATCCAATCAGGCAGTTGCAAGGATTCTATAAACGGATTTACTGACACACGACACCTTGCGCGACAAGTGCCACCGTCGGGGTGGGGGTCGGGCTCACTCGCTCTGCAAGTGCTGCCACATTGCAATGGACGCACACGCACCAAACCTGATCAGGCCCGTGCGTGACAACGGGCAGGTAAAGTTGCACCTTTTGCTGTAAAGCGATCATTTACATGTTAGGCTGGTGTGTAACCAGAAACCTCACCACATCCCCCACAACTTGGCGAGCAAGACTCGTGCAGCATACGCAAACGAAATTCAATCAACTGCTGGTTTAATTCGTTTCTATACACTCCATTTGCGCTGATCAAAACGCTCCGCACCCGCAGCATGGCGAAGGGAGAATGAGCTAAACATTTAAATAACGGATCAATCGCAACAGGTAAGTGAGAGTGGTTTGCTTCGAAATGAGATCAATGTCAGGAGCAGGGATTCAGGAACTAATCAGGATTTGTCTGCGTTCTATCGGTTTTTGAAGGACGATCTATGGAATACAATTCAACTTAGACGTGGGGCGACGCCTTTAGTGCCTAATGCGATATTACCGGAAGAGTAGGAACTGTAGCTTCTGCAACATAGTGTACACGAATAGCGACAGGCTGGACTATGCTAACTTCAACAAAGATAAATTAGAGCTGAGTACTGAGGATTCGTGTTCTAAATGCTCTTATAGCCAATACCAGGAGTACATCCATGATTATGTACTGACTGAATTGCGACACTCGAAAAACTGGACCGTCTGAGAAACAAAGAGTTAGTTGACGGCGTCTACTTAGTTAAAGCTAGTTAAAGTGAGATAGATGATAAAGAGAAGCATCTCTCTCTCAAACTCCACGCCAGCTGATACAAAGTCCCATAAAAACGAGTCGTTTTCCGATTCCTGATACCAGGAGGTAACTTTCTTTCCCATCTTGCGTGCACATAGCCGATCCGCTCTCGCATGTTATCAGTGAGCGTGATAGCAGCAGCGTGGAATAAATTCGCCCATCACTATTGCATTGCATGCTATCAAACTCGTGAGAGCGATCGCTAGTGTAAATAAGGAAGATGGATGAAACGGAAGGCATCCTTCACATCTCCGATACCAAGTGCAAGTGAGTTGGATGAAATGGGAAGCATGATACCCAAGAGGTATGATTAAAAGAAGGATATACATTTAAACGCAGATCAAACAAAATCAGTCCCCAGTGGAGGATCAATCCTTTTGGAGGCCCAGGGCGGAATTTTTAATAAGGGCCCATAATTTTGCTACGGCATTATCGGTGTTAGGGAGATGTACTTCAAACATGATTTAACAACACCAGCAAAGTCTCGGAAAGAAAGCTCCCATGCGTACATCTCAGAGTTCTGTTGCGTAGCCCTGTAAACGGGCCTAGTAAGCTACTCTATATATCAACGTTTGTATGCGCTAAGGAGAACCATTACGCCACTACTTGGATCACATTTTCTACGATTTACGTACATTTACGATTCCTGATTAGTCCAGCGCCTGCTACGATTTTTCGCCTAAGGTACAGTTTTCAATCGGTGTACTTTACGGAAACATTCAGAGAAATTTCTTAGAAACCTGTTTCGCTCATGTTGAAGATTTAGGCGATGAACAACACAATTGTTTTCAGATTTGCGAAATCAGGAAAGCATGCTTTTCAAGAGGTGACACCTGCAGTGTGGAATAAATTTGCCTATCACTATTGCTATTGCATACTATCAAACCCGTGAGAGCGATCGCTAGTGTAAGGAAGATGGATGAAATGGAAAGCATCCTTCATCTTGCTCAAACTTTCCATTACCTGGTATGAAATTCCATACAAACCCGGCTGTTTTCAGATTGCCGATACCAGGAGAGCATCCACGGAAGAGGTAGCATCTAGTACAGCAATTTTGGTCGAAAACCGCCGAAAAGTATGCAATATTTAAACACTAACTTTCCCGTTGGTCGTGAAAAATTTCTTCGAAAACTACCAGTTTCCGAATTTAAAGTACCAGGAGAGCATGCACGGAAGAGGTAGCTCCTGGTACTGCGCCGTAAGGTATGCAATGTTTATACACTAACTTTGCAACCAACCTGCAACGCAATGCGCCGTAAGGTATGCAATGTTTATACACTAACCTTGCAACCAACTTGCAATGCAAGTTTGGTGCATGCAAGAAACTTGCAGCAAGATGGCGCCCAACTTCGTACTTGCATGCAACAAACTTGCATGCAAGCTTGCATGCAAACTTGCATGCAAATTCTTGCAAGCAAATTCTTGCATGCAAACTTGCATGCAAGTTTGTATGCAAGTTTGCATGCAAGTTTGTATACAAGTTCTTGCATGCAAACTTGCATACAAACTTGCATGCAAGTTCTTGCATACAAACTTGCATGCAAGTTCTTGCATGCAAACTTGCAAAATGTTTGTTGCATGCAAGTACGAAGTTGGGCGCCATCTTGCTGCAAGTTTCTTGCATGCACCAAACTTGCATTGCAAGTTGGTTGCAAGGTTAGTGTATAAACATTGCATACCTTACGGCGCATTGCGTTGCAAGTTGGTTGCAAAGTTAGTGTATAAACATTGCATACCTTACGGCGCAGTACCAGGAGCTACCTCTTCCGTGCATGCTCTCCTGGTACTTTAAATTCGGAAACTGGTAGTTTTCGAAGAAATTTTTCACGACCAACGGGAAAGTTAGTGTTTAAATATTGCATACTTTTCGGCGGTTTTCGACCAAAATTGCTGTACTAGGTGCTACCTCTTCCGTGGATGCTCTCCTGGTATTATACATTCGGAAACAGGTAGTTTTCGAAGAAATTTTTCTCGACCAACGGGAAAATTAGTGTCCTGGTCCTGGTACAATTTCGTTTATACTTTAAAGTCACTAAGTCGATATTCTTCTGTGCATTTAATTTATCACATCGAAACAAATGTTTTATATAACCAAGGAAGATATTTTTGATAAATTTTTTACCTTGTAAATTAATTTTTTTTGCTATAAATTAACTTTGTTGTTAAATTCCCAAAAATCGCACAATCGGAACAAATGTTTTGGGGCCCCAACACGGCGAGGCCCTAGGCGACCGCCTACTCCGCCTACCGTTTGATCCGCCGCTGTCAGTCCCAGCAAACATGGGCCAAAGAACCAGCGGAAAAATAAATGTACAAAAAATAAGTTGAAATTGAAACAAATTATACATTAAAAGTTTAGCTATCCGGCAATCCGGGTTTAACATAATAGCATAGGTTAGTTAAGGTTATGATGAAAGGTTTATATGATCATAAAAGAGACTATGACTATATTCAGCTCAGTTAGATTAAGCAAAGCTAAAATTGCCAAATATTAGATGGAGTGGTGACCCCGAAGAAGAACAACTCAATGCAGTTACAATAGCAGAACTCGGTCGGTGCATACGATCGGTCCTTGAGACCATTTTAAAAGCATTTTCATTTGCAGAATTTCCTCGACACACTGTACTTTTGAAAATGTAAACAAATTCAAGAAAATCACGGTACGAATATAATGAGAAAATGTTTCATTTGTATGATCAGTATTGGCACACGAGGATTCACAGCTGAAAGATGCATAGATGCATATTTGATTAATGGTTTCATTCTCTTAATTTGATGAAAATCCACAATGTCCACAATGAGACTCAGGTTGTTTCTTTTGTGAAAAGTACAATGATTTTATTTTTCAAGTTCAAAAACCGTTCGGTCCGTTATCGGTTTGTGTACCACGCAGGCACACACACACACACCACATACAATCATTCACTGACACCACAACAAAACATCCTCAACATTTTAGTGCTTAATCTCATTGTTTTTTTTTTTTGTTGTTGTTTCATTCCTGTCCTAGTAACTCTTTCTTTTGCAGTAATTATCATGATCACTTTTCCCTTCCCAGTTTCGTCTCGTATGCAGTTTCTCTAAGCTGTTGACATATGATTTACTCATTTATGGATGCACAATTGTGTGCTGTTTTGTGTGTATTTTCTTTTAGATTGGATAGTGTTAAATGATAGCACACTCTATATGCCTAAATACATTAATCCGCCTCGAATTAATCCATTCCCACTCTCTTCCCTCCCATTCCATTCCCTTCCTCCTTCTTTTCATGCTTTTCGTTTTCGCTGTGAGGGGGCGTAAGTGTCTTTGCTATATCTTGTTGTACTTAGCAATCACTTGAAATATTTTATACTTATACAGCGTTCCTGACTGCGTTTGCACCTCGTCTGTCTCTCGCACCCCACACAAACATGTGATGGAGGGGTATATGGGAGGAAGGGGAGGGCGTGGAAAGGGATCGGTTATATCCAATTAAGTTTGTATGGTTTTTTTTTTATAAATCGAACGTCTTTTCATCGTACAAATTCACCTCACATCTTCCATAAGCGTTTAATATTTAGCCATAATAGGATACGTCTTACGTGCTACGAGTAATATGTAATCTATAGCATTGTAGTTGTTACTTATCTGCGTTAAACATAATGTGATACCACTAGTAAACCTGCCCCATCACACGCTTACACACCTATACTTAAGCGCGCTGCTTGTAGTATGTTTGTCGCTTGTTTGTTTCTTTTTGTTTGCACACACGCACACAAGTACAGTCAATATTTATTCGTGTAGTTTAGCTTTTACGAGCACCGTTCGAAACCGCATTCCGGCAAAATCTTGTTCATTTTGTGTTTTTCACTTGACTTCACAGCCGATTCTAGTCCTTGCTGCTAGTATCGCTAGTGTAAACGCAGGTTTTGTTTTGTTTTGCTGATGGGTGGCTTGGTTGCATATGTGAGTGTTATGGGGGGGCTTGTAACAAAAGGTTTATCGTAATCATTTCTCGAGACCCCATCGGATTTAATAATTTCCTTTTTTAATTTTCAGCTTTCTTCAGTCCGTTTTCATCCGTTCCTGCACTAGACCACAAAGCATAATACGCGCTCCCACACACCCTTGTTATGCTGTACAAAAACAATCGCCATTTTAACCTTCATTTCAATGGGTGCACCGTTATACTTATACACCTTTTATACGAGATTTTACACTTTTCTGAGTTGAAATACGTATACAGCCGGTCAAAGCTGTAATAATGCTTCACATTTTGAGTAAAGATGCATCAGAATTGCTGGGAAATTCTATCCCATTCATCTACTAGCGTAGGTCATACATTTTGTATGCGAGTTTACACTTGCATGCGTTAAAATGAGGAAAAATTTGATTTTAACAGTAGCAATAACTAAAACATATGAAACCATTACAACGGATAAAACTGAAACGATGCACATTTCAACGCAGAAAAGGGCAAAACTTCCAAACACGGTTAGGTCGTTAAAGATGTAACGGGTACATCGATTATTGAATTGGCCTGCCAATCTAATATTGGTCCCGACACGCATACGGATCAACACCATCACATCACTCCATCTGAATTGGGGCCTACCACGCCTCCTCTGTCCATGTGGACAACCGAAAAGGACTTTATCGGCTTTCTCATGACGTGCCACCGGAGCCTGACGAGTCTAATACGCTGTACGAAAGTAAGTTCACCGTACAGCGCATAGAGCTCGTCGTCATTGTAGCGACTGCTCCATAGTCCATCCACACATACGGGGCCGAAAATCTTTATGAGCATCTTCCGCTCGTCAGTTTTGGCGTACATATTCCATGACTCAGAGGCGTATGTGAGTACTGGAACTATATAAGATCTGTATAGTTCCTGCTTCGTTCGTCGCGACAGTTTTTTTGAGTAAAGAAGTTTCCTCAGACTGTACGAAGACCAGCTGGCGTAACTGACCAAACAATGCTAATTTTGGACGACTTCGAAAGTGCGTTCACCTATTTGTACGTCATATATTGAATTAAAATTATATTTAAAAAAAAATTGGCAAAAAAATGGATTTTTGCTTACACGATAAAAACATATTCCTATAGCATATCGTTCTGGCATTCCTCAAATTTCACTAGCCGGTAGCTCTATATTCTATTCTAGATGTTATTTAAAATTAACATTGCAAAAAACATACACGGGAAGGTGGTCATTGAAATGAAGGTTAAAACGTTGGGCAGTTACGTTGCGTGAATTCAAAATGATCTTGTGAGAATGTAGGCTGTGATTGTATTGAGTCTTATACTGGGGCTGGTCTATCTCGGGTGGTTCCCGTTTTACCTGCATGCTTTGCGTTGCGTCGTCTCAACGTAACACCAGAAAGCGGATGCCTTACATTTTTACTGGGCTGTGTTCTATTTTTTTTTTGACTTTTTTCCCACACTTTGGGGTGGCACGGAAAGATCTATTGAGAGCCCGGCTACGTGTTAAAAATAAATCTTTTAAACCATTCTATGATCAAAAGGAATGGTAGGTTGTTTCCTTCTCGTACTACAAAACAAAAACAAATTGCTGCGGTTTCAAATTTTGTTTCTCCCCCACAGCAACAATAAGGTATTGGTAATCAAACATCTTCCACGCAACAAACGTGTGCCCTACAGGGGTGTGGTAATATTGGTCGTCCCATTTTTTTTTTTGCGTTCTTTGCTCTGCATTTTGCTCGAACTGTCTCTTTTTGTAATCGTTAATTGTAGGTTATTACTACCACCGGTGGCCAAGCTGTATATGATCTATATCGTACGTCAGGACGACTGTTTGTTTTGAAGTGACAAATATTCCTTCCGGATAAGTTTCCTTCCTCGTACGTAGTAAGACTGCCGGTAGTTGTAGATAATAGCAAGGAAAGCCAGAAATAATAGTTCAACCCACTCTTGAGGTTGCACAGCGCCACAAACGCTATTATCCCCTCTCCAGAGCGGATTGCGTGCCATGGATTACAACGAAACGACTCACAACGCACCAGACACATGTTGGTGAATGGCAAGACGGGTTGGGGGGGTCGTCTCACCATCGTGACCATTATATTGCCCTACGATACACATATATAGACCGGCAAAACCTGTACCGGGTTTTCTGGTTCTGGTTAATGTACATATAGATGAACCATACCACCAACGTCGCTTTTTGCGCATATCTCTCTCTCTCCATATATATATATAGAGCACTACCCATGATCGCTCCTCTCATCGTATCGATGATTACTATTCAATTGTATGCTATGCGCTTAATGTCCTTGCATTATTTTTCTTCTTCATGCTGTGACGTATGTGTTTGTTTTTCCAATGATCGTATACAGACAACCTAGTGTAGCTCTTAAATTAACAATTTAAAAAAAACACAAGCTTAACAGCTATTTCAATTTAAAAACATGCTACACACGCACCTAGATGTACATAAACAAAACAGTATAGATTTATCATTCGGAATACAGTACGTATTGGGTATTGAAGGGGGAGTGTATTTTAATGCGAATGTGTATGTGTGTGTGTGTGTGTGTGTGAGTGGGCGATAAAAAACACGTAGAGAATAGTACAAAAATGCTGCTATTCCTACATTAACTCTATTGAACGTAGAGTGAAACGGAAGGTAAAACAAGAATTGGATCATTAATTTGATGCTATTATTCGTAACACTATTGGAACAATTACAGACACATAAACACACACACACACACACAGCACAATGGAACAGAGATTGTGATGCTATAAATAAGTTGGAAGTCGTTGCTCCAGAAAGTATGCTCATACTACGGTTGTTTTAGCCGATGGCTAGTTACGTATGGATTTGTTTCTTGTGTATATGTTCCTGTCTGTCTGACTGATGAGGTTCTGCAATAACACAAAAGGAAGATAATGTGTGTGTGTGTGTGTGTGTGCGTGCATATGTTGTAGAACAACTTAGTCTAAACTAGATTAAAAACAAAACATCACCACCATACAGCTTGTCTATAACAGAAAGTAAAAACAAAAAAAAAAACTATTGCACGACAATTTTAACAATAAACCTTTTCTTCGTCTACCTCTGTTCACTAGTTTTTTTTTAATGATCGTGCCACATGTGTCACACACACCCCTTGCTTCTCGCAACACATGTGATCACTCTGGGGTTCTCTTTTCTCCAACGTGGCAAAAAGAAAACAAATCATAATCGACAATCATACGTGGCACATCCGCAAACACACACGCACACACACACACATGCACTAACTTGGTAATTTTGCATCTTTCAAATCCTTCACTAAATGTGCTCTCATGCACACAGTTCTATGTTTTGTGTATACACTATGTATACTCCGCGTAGGGAGGTTGTGAGTAAAAGCGTATGAAACAAATTGATCACAATTCGTGTTTACATGAACAGTGGAAAATTCAGTACTATTTAATATTGTTGCTGTCATTTGATAGTTCATATAGTCGGTTTGCCTTATTGGGGGGAAATAGGGAGTTTCGTTATTACTAATACTAGGCCCCATTACGCCATTCGCAGTATCTGCGTATATAGTCAGGCTTTAGTTTCATCCGTATATTGACGGTCCTAACCAGGTTAGTTGTACTGCGTAGTGTAAGCAAATGAATGAATGAAACGAAATGAACACCACTAGAGTACGATAATTCGCCAGTAATTTCAATTCGAAAATATGCACGATAGGGGTGTTAAAAGGAATAAAAAAAAGCCTAGAAATCGAAAGAAAAATTCACTGCACTAACGAAAAACTACCATATTCCTCCTCTTTTGCACGCAATTCAAGCGTCCCCTCTCATTACCTTCATCTTCCTTTTGTATTAACACTGCTTATCATTAATAGAAGTTCGCTTATGATATTATAAAGCTATATCGCACGCGCTGGTCGATACAAGAATACATGTGTTAGGAAAGGAATACAATTCAAAACGAACCCACCACCGCCCGACCGGGACACACATACATTGCCCGCCCCCCCACGCCCCCAACAATATACCACAGGTCGGAAAGTCTTGCACCTCTCTCGGCCAACACACTACTTTTCTCCCTCTCGCCGCCCCACTGCGGAGAGGGTTGTGAGAGGTTGGGTACACTTATGACTACACGTTTACCACTACATCGTTTGATGGTTGCGCCCGGCATGGGACTGCTGTCACTGGCGATTGTTCTTGGAGAAGTTGTGCGATGCCCAGTTGAGCGACGTTTTCCACGAGTTGGCAAGCGCTTCGCTGAACTTGTGCTTGAAATGTGTACGCGCTTCCTCCTCCGTTTTGTCCAAAACCTGCGCGGCGTAAGCGAAAAAGTTGATTAGATATAGGATGACAAGACACAGGGAAGGAGGACACAGGGTTCCCGGTGGGACTTCTAGTACGTTACCAGTGTTTCCCGCAGATAGTTGAGATCCTTCTCCGATGACAGTTCCGGCAGCCCGGTTGAAATCATCATCGAGAACAGCGACAGTATGAGACAGCCGTGCTGGCGCAGAATAAGAAACGCCTAAAAGAAGAAACAACCGTGTTAATTAACAATGGAAGCGAATTGAGAACTCGCCAGCGAAAGCAATGGTGAGCCGGTGTGTTAAGGAAAAAAAACCATCATTAGCCGTACATCTTCGCAGAGCTTCTGGAAATGGCAAAACTCCTGTGCCTCCCGATCCGTCCGCCCATTGTTGATCACGTACACGAAGTCGTGCGTCAGCACGAACGGTACGCGCTCCCGCCGGAAACCGAACTTCTCCTTGAAGTGGCCAAGGATGTGGCCGAAATCGATGTGGAACAGCTGGCCCGTCTTCTTCACCATAATGTTGTCCGAGTGCCGATCAGCAACACCCAGCACGTACGTCGCCACACAGTAACCGGCGCAGCTGAGCGTAAACTCCTGGATCGCCTTCGCCAGCAGCTCGTCCGTGTTGTTGTGCTCGCGCAACCATGCCAGCAGCGAACCCTTCTTAAACGGGGACGTCGCCGAAAACATGCCCCGCTCCTTCTGGATGTTTGCGATCGTTTCCGCACTCAGCACGACCTCGATCAACCCGAGCTTATGGTCGGTGCTGATGCAGCTGTACGGGTTCAGCCGGAAGTCGAGCCCGTGGCCCTTCCAGATCCGATCCATGATGCGCAACATCTGCAGCGTCAGCATGTCCTGGCGCAGGTCGTCACCGTTCTTGAATATCATGTGTATATCATCCCCGTTCGGGTCGGCGTTCTCGTACACCACCCACAGCGGGCGCATCTTCGAGTCCATCACCTTGCAGCGCTCCGTGCGGACGCTCTTGCACCGAAAGCTGGGATTTAGCGGACTGATTAGATCGCTCGTCAGGTGGCCCTCCTTCGCCAGCTGCTCCATCAGCAGTGCGCGCCCCTTCTCCTTGCTACCCTTCTTCACGTTGTCCGAGCAGATCTTCAGGTAGCGGAGGCACTGCATCTGCTTCAACAGTACGCCCACGTGTTCCGGGCTACCGAGCAGATACGCTTCCAGTATCAGCCCGAACCGCACCTGGACCGACGGCACCGACAGCTCCGACCGCAGATGCCAGAACAGATAGTGACCGATGTGTTGGTTGTGGAGGGCACGCTGCAACAGGAAGTACACCAGGTCACAGTTGAGGTACGACTCGTGCTTGAGTGCCTGTACCAGCTGCAGCAGATAGAGCAACAGCTCGTCGTCCTCGATCGTGCGCAAGCAGTCGACAGCGTACCGGCGTACGTATTTGTCAGCGTACGCGTAGTCGAGCAGCTCGAGGGCCCGTTCGACCAGCAGCTTCGGCCACTCCTGCAACAGCGACACAATCTCCGACACCTCGTCCCGATTGTTCCACTCGACGCAGTACAGCAGACAGGGCAGACCCTGCGGCATCTGCAGCATGCAGTCGCGCCGCTTCGCCCAGATCGCGTTACGATCCTGCTCGTGGATATCGTTCAACCGGTCGTTGTACATGTACGCGGACATGATCGCCTTGATCGAGCGCGTGTCTTCCGCACTTTCGCGATTCAGGTGCTCGTTCCGGTGGCTCAATTTGGCCGCGTGCGATAGCAGTTCCTCCTCGCCGGGATAGACGATGATGCGACCCTCCGGTCCGTACGGACCGAAGCTTAACAGCACCGGCACCATATTGTCCCCCCGGCTCGGGTTCGGCTCGACCGTCCCGAGCGGATGCAGAATGTCCTCGAACTGGGCGTCCTCCGCGTATTCCCACGTGTACAGCGTGACCGAGTCCGACTTGAGCTGGTTCTTGTAGTCGTACACCATCGTGTTTACCCAGGCGATGGGATTGATCAGCCCATCCTTGGTGCGGCGCGTCCGTATCCCGGTGCCCTTCGCCGTGCGCATGTTTTCATACACCACCAGACAGAGGCGTGCCATACGCGGCACATTGCTGACGCTGATATCGAGCAAGATCGTCTCGTTCCAGCTGGCAATGCCGCTGTGCACGGTGGCCATGCGCGTCCGCACCGTTTTGCACAGTGATTTGCCACCGTGAAACAGACCGAGCTGGACACCCAGCTCCTTTTCCGACTCGATGTTTAGGCCCCGGATCTCGTGCACCGTACACTGCAGCTTCGAATCCACCTCCCAGCTGGTGACGTACTTCACCTTCCGCAGCGTGTGCGACTGCTGCGACTGGCTGCTGTAGATGCTGCTGCCGGTGCTACCGCTACTGACATTGCTGTAGGCGCTGCTACTGTTTCCAGCCGCAATACTGTTGCTGTGCTTGCCACTACTGGCCGAACTCGATCCCGTCGACACCAGCGATATGGTCGACACCGACGCACTGGCGGTCGATACTAGTGCCGACGTGGTGTTGGTCGTGGAGGTCGTACTCGACCATTGCGTAAAATCATCCCGTGCATCGTAGATGTCGTTCTTGAACACCTCCACCGAACGGACCAGCCGCGGCACAAACGTGGGCGTTTCGTCACGCGACAGACAGTCCTGCACGTACTGGAAACTAACCATCGAATGTGCCCCGTATATATACTCCTCCCTGCCGCACACCTTCAGTATGAAGTCGGAACTGTTGTCCATCCGGGCCTTCAGCGAGATGCGCTTCTTCTCGAGTATCCGGTTCAGCACCTCGTCCGGCGTGGCCAGGCACGGTACCTTCACCGTCACCTGCATGTCGGTGCTGATTGCGACCATGCAAAAGTTGTAGTCACCGCTCGCGAGCCGTCGGCTGATCTGCTCCGGTACGTGCAAACCGCTCACCAGCTTCGCCGGATACTGGTAGGCGATCCGCTCCATGCGCGTCATCGCCGACCGCCTGCAACCGATCTCCTCGCTCAGCATGCTCATCTTCGCGCGGAAATCGTTCACCTCCGGGTTGACGAGCGTCTTCACCGGCAGCTTGCTGTCCAGCAGGATGCTGATGTTTTCCATCAGCTTCGTATTCTCCGACACGTTGCTCTTCTCGACGAAGCGCATTATGCCGAGGGCGGGCTGCACATCCATCAGCCGCGTCGCTTCATTTTCGTGCGTAGTGTTACAGTTCGTCCTTCCCGACGCCAGCGTGCTGAAGCAATACTTGTTCTTGTCCCCGAGATGGCAGTACAGCGGATAGCGTTCCGCTTCTTCCCAAACATCCTGCAAAAAATGGAGTCGACGATTAAATAAAACTGTTCACATTGATTTTGCTATTTTGTAGCATGAATATCATTGCCGAAATATTTAGCCCCGAAAATCTTAACTCCCGAGAACCGAATTTAATCCTTATTAAATTATCAAAGGATTTAAAACAAATTATTGGAATTTTAAACATTAGACACGTTTTATAAAACAAAAAACAGATTTCAACCGCAAAGACTATTTAAAACTTAAAATTCTACTCAACTGGTTAAAAAATTATATAAAAGGTAAATACATTATAATCATTAACACTAATCCATCCCACCATACACTGCAACATCTTTGTTTGATCGACACTGCACTGCGATCAGCTGCTGCGAAGCAAACACCAACATTAAAAAATACCTCCGAAAAGTTGCAATAATTCCACCTCAACAAAACCGGATGGTTTTTCTCAGACTTGGCTTTCCATTTCCGCGAGATGAACGACGGTATCGGGATCCACGAAAAGCACTGCATCTTACGCGCTTCGCACCGGAAAACTCACTGTGTGTTGCGTTGAGCTGCAGCGACACGATTGAGTGGAAAAATTGTCCGTTGCCAGCTTTTACGATGCAGTTTTGCTGCCTTGCGCCTTTCCGACATGCTTGGCTATTCCTGGGATGAGTCGCTCCCTGGTAGCCATGGATGCGGGTCATCGCGGCACACAAATGGCTGACGGCATTCGATCACAAGGAAACGAAGATAGAGTTTTATTCTCCTGCATAAGCCAAAGGAAACGCTAGGAACAGCTATAAAGAATAGCTCCTCCACTCTTCACTCGTTTATTGCATTGCCAGGGAAAAGACAGGGAAAACTCAGTGGTTCGAGCGATCGGTGCACACAAGACAATGACTTAGATAATTAATCAATTATATCCCAGCGTATGAAATCTTTTAAAACCCTGCATTTACTAACCGATAACGATAGGGTCCAGCTTGCTTTTAATGGTATCAGAATGCAATTTTAAAAATGCCCGGAACAGTTGGTAAATTAATTTTGAGTCTTTATCGTGTCCGACGTTCGGGAAAACTTTAATCGAAAAAATGATCATCAAAAATATGTAATTTAATTTACTCTAAATTGATTAAACTTGTGATAAAATGTTGATAGGCAAGCGTTTACAATACATGTTTGATAAAAACTCGAAGAAAATAAAGAAAAAGTAGGACTATTGAATGGGAAAATTGAATTTTTGTCCTTTAGATATGTCGCGTACTACTTGAGTACCCCCTGGGATGTAATGGGTTAGAAAAAAATCTGTTTAATATAACAAGGATCTTTAAGGTACGGTTCTCCTAATTGGCAAACGACAATAATGTTAAGATGAACAATTAAATAATATAAATAGAAAATTTTTCTCTCTCCCTGCCGCTACTATCTCCTTCTCTTCAACCCCAAAAAATCCCCCACGATCCTCACAAATATGCTTCCTTTAAGCCGGATACACCTTTATAAAAGCTGATCCAATTATTTCCATATAATAGCCTCATTAGAAACGAAGAAACATAAATAACAAAAAAACAAACAAACAGAGCTCATTGATATGTTACAACAAACACAGTCTACAGATGCAGATAGTGGTGCACACACAAAGGAAAGATGCAAAATAACAAACACCCCGAAGGAATGACATCCTTAACACAATTGCACGTGCAAAGACAAATCATGCTTCGCGGACTTGAAGAAAACAGGGAAGTCTAGAATTTAAAGCAATCACAAACGCATTTGCAGAACAACATCGAGCAGCAATTCGTTTGAATCGATTCTCGACAATTCCCGTCTAAACACAATTAGCTTTTATTTTTTAAATATTAAATACGCTGCTGTGGATTGGTTCTGTCGACACTGCTGAAGACGGGGTCTCTTTAATGTCCTCCTTCTGAATTTAGCAAATAGAAAATAGAAAACAAGCAAAAAAAACTCAATTGATTGCTCAGATGATGCTGCTAACATTCTCTTCGCTTTGGTTCAGCATTTTAATCATCCTAAGCTCGTTAATTTGTTTTCCATGTTCAATTGTGCTTGTGCTTATTGTTTTTTGAATAGATATTCAACGCTTTCCTATGTTAGGTTATAAAGATATTTGTCTACAAAACGTACGCTTTCATCGAAATGAAGAAACCAATCAGAGGAACTTTTAACCCCATTTTGTGCAGTTTGATGAACTAGAGTTCCCTTGTAACCCTTTCCTGCAAGTGTGAAGCCGCTCTTTCGCGTAGAGCTCTCAAAAAATTAATCATTTCAATTGCTCACCACACTAAACCGACCAGGACACACAAAGAATCGTATAATCTGGCGGGGGAAAAAAACAATCCATCTACATAGTTTATGTTTCCTGCATGTCGCAGACCCTTAACCCACAAGCAATACCACCCAGAGAGCGATGGCTAAGGATGTCCCATTTTCACCCATTTGCATACAGCAACGAGCGGGCGTTGGTAGGTTCCAACGTATGGTGCGCAAAAGCCGGGGGTCGTTGTAATCGTAAAATTTTATAAAATAAACAATTTCGGTACGGGTTTTCGTATAACATACGGCGCCATATCACCGTACAAATCGGTAGAAAACCGTATGGTCACGTCCAATAAACAAAATTACTTTCCCGAGCATACTACAACCGGAAGATCGTTCTCGTTCTCTTTGCGCAAAGCATAAAGTGGAGCCGGGTTTTGGGGGGGGGGATAATAACGGGGGCTAATGTGTGCTAAAAGAACGCCCGCTGAATGTGTGTTTCGTACGTACCGTTTTGAGCTCCTCCAGCGTTATATGAATCGGCATGCACATCGTGATCATCACCCCGTTCGGCATCAGGAAGTGCAGCTCCGTCGACTCGTCCGGATTCTTCCAGAACTCATAGTCAAACAACGGTCGATGCTTGTGTTGCTGTTGTGGCTGCTGCTGTTGCAAATAGATCCGGTGGGGAACTTGCCACCCGGAATCGTTCCCCGGTACAGTGGAGTGTTGTGCGGTTCGCTTCATGGTGGTCGTCACGTTGTTGCGCCCTTGCTTCATTGCCGTCCGTTCCCGCTCACACCCGCTATTTTCCTGTCCCTTTGTTTCCCTCTTCCTGCAACTTCCTAGCTCCTACCTCCCCCTCCCCCCCCCCCCACCCCCCCTCCACGGGTCTGGGGGGATGATCTTTTCGCAACCCTAAGCAGTATCCCGCCGCGGAAGAGAGTGCTTGTCCGAAAAAAAGGCTGATTTTCCCGGTACGGAATGGAAGTGTCCAAAGCGTGCAAGCTAAACTAGCTACCTTATTTCTAAAACCTTTCAACGCGCGGCTCAAATGGAATGGTTTGTGAAGGGGTTTTTTTTTTAAACAACAAAAAAAATGTTTATGAAAAACGATGTTTTTTGTGCGCTTAAGAAAAGCAACTTTTTGTTGGCGCTCCTTCCCGGTTTTGCAAAAACACGCCAACACAAAAACGACGTTTGGTTTGTGAATCGTTCGTCCACGGTGACGATTGTTCGTTTGATTTTTTGTTTTCTTTTATGAAAACGTACACCCAAAACATACGTACTGTACAATTTTCTATCAACGATCAATTCCAGCTGATCAATATTGTCCCTCAAGTCCCTCAATAGATGGACTTTCACGAACGTTGCTTTTCGATTATCGTATTACGTATATAGCCTAGCGTTTGTAGCATAATGTTCATTCTAATTCCTATTAGATGCCTAACCTAATCACACTGTTTCATTTTCTCTTTGCACATTTTTAGCGTAACCGGGTTTTTACACATTTTTTCCTTGCAATTCTAAAAAACAACACACATATTCTGCTTGCACGCAATATTGCACTTGGTTTTTTTGTTTCTAGCCGCGCGACCAGGAAATTGTCCTTGAATTCTTGGGGTAGAAGAACTTCGACCAAATTTCCGTTACGTTGGTTGTGGTTTGCGGTTTTTTTGTAGAAACAACTTTTTAACTTACTAGCCTTAAACTAATTACGTCGATGTGGTATATTACAATCTATTCTTCGCCACCATCCTTCCGGATAAACTGATCCGAACACGTTCACACGATTTAGCTTCCCGCGGGTTCTGCTCGCGTAGTAGTCATGAGCTACACCGCCATAACTCGCGCAAGGGTTTTGGCCGACTGAAGGCAATACTGATACCTAACCTCAGATCGATATGATATCCAGCTGCTCGGAACACTTGCGACCGTAAGGTGGCGCTCCTCCTCCACAGTTGTGTGCTGTGTTCGGCTCAGTTGCTGCTACTGCACGCATTCCATCGTTCTGAGTTCATATGTTCTAAAAAAGAAAAAAGAAGCAATAAATTACAAGCGTATAACAAACATGCACACGCATGCACACGCAAAACAAAGGAATTCGCTGGATGATGGAACGATTTAAAAGAAACGTATTGTTTTCAGAAGCCCGGACGTCGATGATACGCAACGCTTGCTGGCGACAAAATGACAAACGTCGCGAATCGGGCGAATGACGCGACGCTTAGAAATTAAAGCCATATTCTATTAGCTTGCACACTTACTTGCGTCGCATTCGGTACGATTCATTTGTTTCAGTGAGCACACGACAGTAACATTATGTATCGATATGATAATCAGCTGCTCGGAACACTTGTGACCGTAAGGTGGCGCTCCACCTCCTCAGTGGTGTGCTGTGTTCGGCTCAGTTGCTGCTACACAAGCTCGTACTTAATCGATGAATAGTTTGTTAATGAGTAATTAGCTAAAATTGCCGCACCTATCGTTTGTCACCATCATTGTTATTTTGATCAACCAGAATTTACCCAGATTTCACTTCAATCTACAGGTATTTGATCGATTGTGTAGACCCAGTAGTTGGCAAACTTTTTGAAGTAAAGAGTCAAATATCATGAGGACACAACAAGGTTTTCTAAGTTTATAAAGGGTATTCCATAGTTTAAGTAGAAGCAGTTTTAGAGTGTATTGTATACAATGTTCTTTTTTTTCGAAAATTGGAAAAAAATGCGCTACGTTAAAAATCACGCCGCGAAAAGAGTTTATGGAAACACGTTTGAAAATAGCCTCAGCAGCAAGTGCTGACCGAAGCTTTAATGTCTCATCGTGGATCTGGGGGGCTACTGTTCCTCGCCGGTGTCAAGGGCAAATTTCCTGCCCGGAAGGATGCAGATAACACAAAATCGTACAGAGTTTGCCAGGAAATACATTGCTTATGTGTGCAAACAGCGTGATTCGATAAGACCGAGGGGTTGTAAACCGGAAGAGGAAAGCCTAGACATAAGTGTTTGTTTCCTTTGTGGAAACAATACGAGGGTTACGATCGTCTATGATAGCCAGATCTAGATTTTGGGCCACTAATCATTTTTTCCTGCTTGGTGTGATACGAAGGCAATCAGGTTGGAACACCATCATTTTTAAATGTTTATGTAGCTAACAATATTATTGCTTCATTCTAAGATTTTGTTTTGTAATTAAAAGTATCCAACTATAAACGTCTTTGTCGTATACAGCAAGGTGCGGCTACGATCGTTCAGTCCCCCGGTAAAGTAAGTTTTTGTTTTTGCTAAAATTCCATTCAAATCTGATAACAACGCTCGCCTCTATGCAGCTGACGCGCATTTTTCGTTTCCGTTTCCGTCCGTAAGCAATATATGGGCAATAGGAGCTAAAAGTGGAACTTAACCTCGCATTTCCTGTCGATAAACAAGAGAAGCGGGATTTGCACATTTCTGGTGACGCACAGCATCGGCGACACCACCGATTGGCGCGCGGGCGATGTGTCATCGATTCATGATTTGCCGGATCACGGCCAGGTAAGGGCCGCGCGCGCGAGAGAGATGCATTCCATTCGATGAGTGGGAAAGAAAAAAAAAAGACAATCCGAAAGACTTCAACAGTGCCGAACGTCCGCAAGCGACGAACGGGTAATTTAATATTTTAAGATTTAATTTTTACTACCCGCCACATCCAATCGCCATTAATTGGATGTTTCTCCATAACAAAACCTTCGCCCGGTATCTTCTGGTGTGCCCCCTCCCACTCTCCTTTCGTTCCGGCCATTCCAACGACGGTCGCGCGATTGTCAATCTGCGCTGCGAAATAAAGCAATAAAACCAATGATGAGGGTAATATCGGAAGACGACTTCATTAGTAATGACTGCTATTCCCCTTCTATTCCACACCGCACAATTAGTTCCCCCTTCACCGGGTGTGATATGAGAGGACCGCCAATATCATATCTTCCCGACGCGCAAGTGGTGCATTTGACACACGCTTCCCATTCACCAGTGGACTCATGGAGAGCGGGAGTTGGAAAGGCAAGAGAGGTGTGTTCAGCATGTTTAAGACCTCTTCCCCCCTTTGTTTTTATGAGCATGTTCATGCATGTTCAAAAAGCAGGAGCGATCGTGTTTCCCAGCGCAAGTGGTGTGCATGGCGAGCGAAGAAAAAAAGTGTGCAACAAACCCCCCTAACACACAGCTGGACTGTAACGCAACTGGTCTACTCAACGAACGCTTCAAGAAAATGAGTCGTGTGGTGGCTCCATGTATATTGATGTCATACTTCCAAAAAAAACCAAACACTCTCCGGGTGTCGTTCGATGGACTAATTCCTGATTAGTCTAACATCATATTTGGGGAGATTTGTTTCTAATAGACCACAGACGTTAAAAGTCACGTCGTTATTTCCTTCACCAAACGATGCTGCTGTTTGGCGTATCCGACGGTTTTAGGCGCCACACATTATTAACGCCCGCCGAAATACAATACAGCACGCGCACCGGCGCGACGATAGGCGTTCATAAGTTGCTTACCAAACAACGACATAAAATCATGCTCAGCTAGATCCCCCTCTTGCTTGGCTTGGTCCAAGGCCCTTTGCTAGAAAATTTGATACGGACTTGGGACTTGGAGCCGACCAACTCACAATTACACTCCGAGGAACCGCGCTGACGCTGGGGTTCACATTCCTCTCGATAAATATGAAAATTTCGTCGCCTAATATCTGGCCGATTTTCTATACGATCCTCAGTTCGCTAAGTTTATTTAATGTTCCAAGCGATTTGCAAAACTTAAATGCTCCAAATTTGCATTTGATTTGATTAAAATTCATTTGCTCCGGTGCAACGCAGATATGGAAAGGGTGCCAATTCTATGATCGGACACACCAACGGAGCCGACGACTAAAGGGAACGTAGAACGTTTAGAGTTCACCTCCTCTAGGTTCGATGCGCCCGGTAGTCAATGACCGATTCTATACGATCCTCTCAGTTCACTGAGTTCACACCCCACTCGATGTTCAAGCGATTTGCAAACCATTAAAATCATCTGCTCCGGTGTATTGACACCACCCACACGGGTTTGATAGATAGAACGCAACGTATAAGAAAGGGTCCCACTGCTATGGCCGGACACACCAACGGGGCCTTTCCCATGAAGGGATCGTCGCATGTTTAGCCCGGTAGTCATAAAACTGTGTTGCCCCCATTCTACCGCGGAACCGATCAGGCACGGTCAGCGCACGGGCGATCGCACAAGCACCCGGGGAAAGCAAAGTGACCCGATCGTCCAAGCGATCGGAATGAGGGGGGTGGGGGGGGGGCGTAAAAAAGATTTACGATCGCTTCTTTGACGGTGAGAATATCCGTGTGTCACTGCCCGCCCAGTCGGTTCATCAGCCCAGCTAGGATCTCTCTGTGTGCCTCGAGCTACTTTTTTTTCTTGGTGTGTGTGTGTGTGTTGGTGCCGCTAAAAGGGTGGTCCAAATATGCTAAAAATGAAGAAGCAAAAATGTATTTTCTGCGTAAAATTTTGAACGATTTTATGTGTCTGCCTGTCAGGCCCTCTCGCGGGACGCTGTCTTCCTTGTATCCTAATCACCGTTCGGTTTCCTGGCTTTTGCATGTGAAACTTTCCAAGGTCTGCGTCGATGGCGTCGACAGTATCGTCAGGGCTTATCTTCAAACGGTGGCCGATGCCTTGGGAAAGAAAAGCTTCGGTCGCCACAAACGTGTATGCCAAAGGGGTTCATACACTAAACAGCTTTGATGCGTGTGTATGTTTGTTTTTTATTTTTCTTTAGCTTCTGCTAGACTGTTTTTTCGTTCGCCGTGATCTGCGAACGTATGCAGAACGCACAACAAAGGGGAGCTATTTTTTTACAACCGTCGAGAGCATTTTTACCTCGCGCAGGAACGAAGAGGATAAGCACAACCATGGGAAAGGGGGGAAGAGATAACCGTCCGGGGTTATTTACTCAAGTAAGTCCTTGGTAAAGTGTCATAAATGCCACTGGCGGCCGTAAAACATGTTTCAGTTCCACGTATGGAAGATTTTGGTGATTAGCTTTCAGCCCTCCTGATAGCAACAACAAAAAAACATTGCAGACGACAACTGGAGATCATATCGCGCGTCCATTTTGCTCAATTTTCTTTGCGCCTCAGAAGCAAAAATTCCTGCCAGGAAGAAAACTGGTTTCCATGGGTTGAGCGAGGCGTCATTCTATCCATCCTCAAAAACACAGCAAGATTATCCGTACACAGGACACGCTAAAACAAAAAGTTGGATGTTTTAGTACAAGCTGTTACATTTTAGTACAACGGGCTGTTGCAAAGATCAAATGATATTACACCAAAACCGCACTTCAAAAAATTAGATAAATATAATATTTTGTCGTATATGATATACGTATACAGGGTTTTCCCAATAAACGCTGTGTGCTATTTTAAATCCTCGCAATTGCGATACGATCAGATCGCGAGCTGATGCAATCGAACAAAACTGGGGGATACGGTGCAGCATCCTATTCTTAGATTACATCCTGCAGAGCGTGCGTAGGTGTGTGGTTCAATTCCTGTTCGAATACATCCCCCCCGGCTGTGTGTGCGCACATCCGCATCATCATGTGAAGATGAGCCCTTCGCATCATAAATAAACACACAGTTTGCCGCAAAAGTGATAATTACCACTTTCCGGTGGGTTCCAAACATAAATAAAGCGCAATTACATGAGAGTAAGTGAGCCATTTTAGATCGTGATTCATCATACTTTGAAGTGTTTGAGCTGAGGAACAGACAACTTTAGAACGAGAGATCTATATGCGGAACAAACGTTAATACTGCACCGACGACTGTTTAATAGGATAACGCAAATGTACGCCGGGAAATAGATTTGATCGTCCCGTATTATGTCCAAGAGGTCTGGCTTTGTTTATCCGTTGCTGGTGAGTCATTCACGCTGGTCTGGATGGGATTTTGGACCGATCCTGTCGCGTAAAAAGACCCGGTTCCGCTATCAAATATACTACCGAGCAGAAGGAAATAAAATGGTTTTGAAAAAGGATCCATTCTACTCCATATGTTGACAAGCAATGCAACACTTTACAGAATTGGTTCAATTTGTACGCATCACAGCCATAATCACACATTATCACAGTTCCGTCTCAGCGAGATTTCTCAGCACTGTCCGCAACGGAATAGCGAAAACTTCGTTTGTAAAGCCGAATGGACCAAAGAATGTGTTTGAAATCATTGCTTTACGGCCCTAGAGTCCACTGCAATATAATATTCTTTCATTTTTATGTAATACTAATCTATCAATTAACACTATTTAATGACAATGGCGCATGGTAAAATACGAAGCAGTTCAGGATTATGCCCTCATCCCCACCGGGCTGCAATTCTTCATCGTTATTGATGATAGGATAGGGACACTGCGCATGCGTGACAGATTCTGCAACATCAACGCATTGATTTTCACGCCCCCAACGAAGACAGGAACAAAATAAACCAAAAGCCATTGTAGTGGGACCAAAAGAAAAGAATAGAACGATACCAAATAATCTCAAATAGTCTCCACCAGCAGGGCGCAGAAAGAAAATCTTTGAAAATAATTAATTTGTGAAGAGACATTCCAATTATTGGTCTGAACCATTGTAAGTAGTTTACATAATAATAGTGTAAACGTGCATGTCTCTTTGCATTTATCGCCATGTTAGACTGCCTGACTGCATCTGCGCGCGTTTCACTTAATTTCGCTTCTTATCGTTCGTTCTTAAAAAAAATGTTTTTCATACGATTGGTGTAAACGAAAACGTTATTATCAGTAGGAATCGATTATCAGTATCGCATTAATAACTCCTCCCCTTTTCTTAATATGCTGCGCGTACATCTAGCAAAGCCAAGTCTGGCTAAGCCAACTACGGTACGCATATGACCCAGTAGACACCGGTTACGCCAAGAAGATATTTAAAACATTGGCAATGTAACTTTACTATAAAATGAAGTTTTTGTTATTGTTTAAGTAAATCAAATAAATTCAACTATAAAGATGGGGCTTTGATTTCATAAAATCTAAATCCTGCCAAAACGGTATTGAAGGCTGTAAAATGAATTGAGGGAATTTTAAGTTACACATACGGATGCTCTCCAGTAATAAAAGTAACATACGCATGAGGCAGGGAGTACGATAGCGTATTAGCACCAGGAATTAAATAAATATCTCTATACAGCTATCATTGTGATCTCTATTCCATTGGTGATCGAAGGGCGATCAGCAAAACGAAGGTTTAAAAATCACAACATCAAACCGAAGTAAGTGCCAAATAAACTTTGATATATGAAAAGTGGTTTTGATTGACACGCGCATAAGAAACAATTGATCTAATTCGTGCAAACTACTCATAATTTTGTTAAATGTATTGAAGAAATCCCACTTGTGGTGATCATTTAGTACTTCTAGGAAGTTGATTTGTCTTCCTTATCATCGTTAAACTCGGCACACGTAATAATATCATTCCGGACCTTGGAAGTTTACTTGACGGTAAAAGGTTAGCATGCATTACCGTTATACATCTGATAAAGGCAGGAATTATTTGCCAGGATTTACTATTATCATCACCTTTAGCGACTTTAGCGGATGTGCGATCTGTTCTTCGTCGGGACCTTTGATTCTGTATCAGTGGACGCCATCGACAAAACTTAATAGAATTGCATCGATCTAACGTGGAATTATTTGCTGAGTACAAAACAACAATACCATGCCATAATTTGAGCAATATGAGCCGTCGTAAAGCTCCCTCCTTGTGCTATCCATCACAGTAAAGTGTGAACAAACTATATCGATTGCAATAATTTTAATTCGCAATATATAATTGACTCTCTTATCTTTCTATAATTGAAACTAGAAACATAGAACGCCTTCCAAATAGCAATAGCGCTTACACTCTTAGCAGTGATTCGCTTACCGACTACTAACTAAGTGAAAAACATTCCATGTGTAATTTTCATTTCGCGTGTCAATCTCACACAACACCAACAGTATTTTTACGTTCAACATCAGGATACTATGCAACACACATAAAACGAACGAACATAAAAATAACGCGAATCTTTGACATGTTGACACATCACATACACAAGAAAAGCCCCCAAAGAGTTATACGCTAGCCCGTGCACTAAAGATTCCACCGACTAAGAACCACGCGCGCAGCTCCACACCCAACGAGCTCGCACAACAAACTAATCTTCTCCAGATTGTCCTCAAAATTAGCCTGCGACGTGATACGCGATCATGTCCAAATCGTGCAATCCACCCACACCACCACGGAAAGGATCCCGAAGCGCACAAAAGGCACACACCGGCGGGAACCACCGGCTTGTTCCCACAAATTTTATGACAGAGAAAGCAATGAACTGTTCTCTCGCCGCAAACAAACGTAGAGCAAACGCGAGTTGGGAGTTTTTTTTAAAATGTATTAGAGACCATTTCACAGGAGAGGCTATTTTTTACGTTTCAAAAGAACCGATCACTCAAAAGTGGTCATCCGTTTTGGAGGAGGTGTGAAACCGCTTTTTCGGCATTTGATATACAGAAAGGGGTTTCGTTTTGTAGAACTCGGTACCATTTCCGCCATGCAGGCAAAGCTGTCGCGAGATCCTGTCCGTGGGCATTTCTCCGTTTGTGTGGCACTAAATGTGTGGAAAATTAATTTTACACAGCTAGTATTAGTATTTGCACATTAGTATTTGCGATGTGTGTATATGGTAGTATGTTCGTACAGATAACTGTACTTCGTCGCCGATTCTAGTTGCCGACAACAAAATGTTATCCTGTTGATAGTGCTGATAGTAGAGTAGCTTGTTGCTCGCATGCTTGGAAAAGGGGGTGTTACCTCACAGCTCACAAACACGCATACAAAATAAAACGGTATTAACTATTATAAAAAAACTGTATAATAAATTCTCTCTTTTTGAAATGACAAGAACTCTCAACCGAAATAGTTCAATAGAACGATGGTGAGCAGATTTTGTTTACGATTTAATGCCTGCAGGGTTACACTAGACGGGCATAATTGTCGTCAATATAATTATGATTTTTTCCCCCCAAAACGAGTGTTTACGGAGCTTTTCAGCGATCAGCAAATAATTCCAAACGCAACCGGTCACGGCTGCGGTCACGTGTTTGTTCATGGAATTGGATTGGTGTAACAATCGAGATGACCTATTCTCCACATATCGGACTCGAACATCTAGCGCAAGACTATCGAAATAAAAGTGATAACCAGAATAGACGTGGCAGATTAGAATCGATTAATAAATGCTTGTATGTTCAAACTAAAGAAAGAGATTGCTCGTGTTGGGTTAAACAACTAGTCAGCATCCCACAAGCAGCTATAAATCTGATGGCAGACAGGAAAGCAATCTGTCTACGCCATGAAAGAGTGTAGAGTGACAACACAAATTGCAGGAAAAAAGGAATTACTTTACAGTGCAATCTTCCGAATGCGGAGATAGTTGCAAAGTCTGGGACAATTATTGTTGCCTTTGGTTTCATTATTGGAGCAATATTGATCACAAGTCCTAATACATGTATTGGAAGACGAACGATATTGGTGCCCTCTATCCTAAATATCTTGTACACAGTGTAAACAAAATCGTAACAAGTTATGATAGCTCATCAGGCAATTAATTAAAAACAAAAATGATGTGAATACATCACATTAAAAAAGAGCAATAAAAGTGGGGATTGAAGCAGATAGGTAACCAATTTCATCATTTAACTCCTGCAAGATCTAAGCTTTTAAAATGAGGACCTTGGCATCCTTCCAGGAGGTTCGAGACGCCTTTTACGACCCTTTGTGTGTGTGTGTGCGGTTGATTACTATTTTGCTCACCCTGCGGTTTAGAATTTTGCTCGTTTTTTTTATCTTCACCCGGCTAGAAAACCACCTTAAAAGAAAGCAATATCGTTCCAACATTATGCGAAAAAAAAGAAAATATAAAAAGGATGCATCTCACCCGTCAGCAGACTTCATTTATATCGGGAAGGGGATATATATTGTTGCGGTGAATGTCTTCTCCTTTAATGCCACCTAGTGGATCTGCACCTTCGCCTCATCGGGAACCTTACGCACGGTTGTCTAAGCTGCTGGTGGCGGGGCAGATTTCTGCAGCTTCTCCGGTACGACCGCATGTTGGATGCGTAAAGCAGCACACACGCGCACATTGTTACAGATGGTTTCAATGGGGCATATGCTGAACGCGATGGTTGTGTCGGGTGGACCGGTTGTACTGCTGCCGGTACTGTGTCACGTGGTTGTACGAGTCGACCGCAACGTCGCGGGATTTTTCAATCATCATCAGCGGGGTCTCACAGGAGACTATCCCTGAAGGGGGTGGTTGATCTCGTCGTCTCTGTGTTTGGGAGTGGTCTGTTGTTTTCTTTCCTATTCGCTTTGATAGTGGTGTGGCTTTTGATTGTTGAGCACGTTCGGAGATTGTTTTAAGGAGTGTGTTTTGAGTGGATAGGATAGGAAAGATTAGATACACGTTTTCGTCGGCGATTCCTTTTCGAATTATTCGAGTCCTCCAAGTTGTCACGCGAGGCTGGGAAGATATTGATAGGAGGCTGTGAAGGTAAACCGTGGTGGGGCGTTCGAAAGCCCTGCTAAAATGCGTCTTAGCGGACGCCGCTTACACTGTCCGACGATCCATCGCTTGGCCGTCCTTATTCACACACACACGCACGATCTGTTCACTCGCTCTTTGTCCGGCTTCAGGCTAGCAAATAGCACACATGCATGAACCGAGTGATGGCCATACGGACGCACGCACCCACGCAGCACACATACATCCGGGTACACGGGGTCGCACATAAACAAAAGGATAGCACTGAGTGAATATCTCGCACGAGCCCGCACACACTTACAGAGCGTTTTAATTTGCAGGTAAATTGGGAACAATAACGCATACACACTCATGCGTACATCATCCTCTGCGTTTTAATTTCGTGTACGGGAGCAATCACACTGCACGATAATCCGATTCCTGATCACTTGATTTGCAATTTCGTCGATCGTTTCGTCAACATCCGCTACCTGCGTCTAAAACCTGTCCCGCCTTTCGCGATTGTTCGTCTTTGTCTGGAAACTTAGTCCTCTAGAACCTTGTATCGCGAATGGCGTCCCGGGGCTTCTTCACACAACCGAAACAATTTCTGTGGCCATTTTTTGCCGAACAATTGTACCTGCGATGTGTGCAAATGTTGTGCCATTTGATAGCAGATAAAAGATTATCATTCGAAGCCAGCCAATAACAGCCACCACAACACATCATGCACGCACACACCGGAACACGAGAGCGACGCAGCGACTCGGATCTTTCTAGGTGTTTTTGTTGTGTCTGGTGCGTAGACGGTTCGCTTTTTTTTTTTACCGGCGTGCGTTTACAGTTCCGGTTCGGTTTCGCCGTGCGATTTCTTGTTTTGGTGCAAACCCAATGGGTTGGAGGTGGGGTTTTTTTTTGTATTTTTGGTAGCAGTGGGAGGGTGTGTTGTGTGATAACCAATCACGGTACCCTTCTACTCGATGATTGCTTTGCGTATTTTTGTCATTCATCCACTAATGACAGTTTCCGTAAGAAAATTCCGTACTGTGGTATTTCCACTCTTTCTTCCACGTTATTGTTTTGGAGGTTTTTTTTTCTGCTGTGCCGTTGTTGTTTCTTTTTGTTGTTGTACCGTTTCCCACCTGCATCACATGCTATTCCGCTTGTGCGCGTATGTGTGAGAGTGCGTTTTGCTTTACCTTTCTCTTTAACGCTCCGGTGTCTACCACACGGTATCGGCTGTGTATGTGTTGATGCAGCTGCAGCTTCTTGTTTAGGGGCAGCATATACTGCTTGCTCGTATTCTCACACATGGTACGCAAACACACACACACACGCACACACACACACATACACACACACTTATTGCCAAGAGATCACCGCATCACTGGAACGGTGCTGCGTACACCGCCGCGGCCCTTCTCCTCCTCGTCCTGGTGTGACGTCTTCTCCACGTTGCTACAGCAACCATCGACCCGCCCATCCGTAACAGAATTGGTGCAGTTGATTGGGGAAGATGAATATTTTGGTGATTGAATGTCACGTTTTGCGGATTCACAAATTCAAGAAACTCCCCTTTACCCACCCCGTTCACAACACAACACGCACACACACCCGAGACACCGGAGATCCGCTGCGTGTATCACTCACCCCCGGTGTGCTGGCGTTCTTTATTAGGAGGAAACTTTGGAAGGTTCTTCTCCACCAGCTCTGTGCCGTTTTGATATGTAGGATATCCGGAATTAAAGGATCAGGATCGAGGTGCCACTCTTCCCCTGTGTGGGTCGCGCCAAGATGCAATCCACCGTGCACGTTATGGCCAAAACACAAAAAGCACAACACACTACGAAAACCCCACTACGGTAGGGTTCATCATGGCTTGTCTCCACTTTTCCTTGTGTTTCGGGGTTTAGCTTTTCCCAACGCGGGTGGGCGGTGTTTAAGTAGTTTGTCCAAGGGAAAAATAACAACACCACTGGCGAGGGGAAAAAATAATGCGAGAAATGACGGCGAAGGGCGATTTCGACGGCGGACAATGACGATGATTTCGATCCAGATACTCCTGTTCTCTGTCCTAATCCCTTCACTACCTTCCCTTCTGCTCTATGAACTGAATATATACCAAATCGAAAACAAACGTTTCTCGTGTTTTTTGACAGCATCGTTTCGCCCCGAGTTTTTCGCTCAATTCAACACCAATGCACATCGTATGTTTCATCAATTCGCCTCGGCCTTGATATGACTGGGATTGCGCATTTGTGTGTGTGTGTATTTATGTGTAAAGCTATCAATCAGAAGTGTGTGCGGCAATAAAATAATACATATTGGAATTATTGTAGATGATTTAGAACCCTCCAGAGGGCGCCATGATTGCTGGCATCCTTCCTGATATAAAATCTGCATGCAATATCAAATTACCTGAGATCCTGTCCAAGGATTGTTGATGTGAGGACTATTCGTCACATTCGCCACCAACGTCCGGGTACGGGAACGATCCTCTCGGAATAGGCATCTAGTCGTCAGCTGAAAGAAGTTAAGCAAAGTCACATATCGCGAGGCACAACTCTATTGAACACACTCCTGGCAACGTACTTGGTAAATAGTGAAAACGAATATAAATTCTAAACCATTCACCTCCGCCCTCTCCTCAAATCGCATTACCGCTTACCTACCCTCAAGATTCGTCTTTACTTAATTTCCAATTTCCCAAATCCATCAACAGGCGTGAAAGACCACGAGAATCGAAACCACTTAATTATGTAACAACATCTTCCGGATATTCTACAAATCCAAATTCTTCCATATTATGATGATAGCTATGGGGTGATAATGGTAATACAAACTACTGGTACAATGAGTTTACTACTATGAAGATATCGTTTTTAACCTAAACTTATCTTTATTTATCTTATCTTCTTGTAGAACTTCACCTTAGGTGTTGATCTACATAGAACTTATAATTCTATAGAAATCCTTTTGAACGTCTCTCGCGTTTATTGTATTTACATGAGTCAGAGTGCATAAAAAGCTATGTGAAGATCAGATTTATTGTATGAATTGAGTGGGTTGCAATCGTTTAAATTCAGTGTAATTTGATCAGATACTAACTTTTAACGCAGCTCCTTTACATAGTTCAAAATGATGTGAATTACAGAATCGTTCAGGATATATCGAGCGCGCGAATTTGCTTTAGTATAGTAGTCGGCCCTCATCATTGATTCTATACATTATGAATCCAATCGACTTATTTTCCTTATAATTTGTCGTTCAATTAAAAATGTTTGCCTAGCCTAGAGTTACATTTCATTTAAAACTTGTAAATTATATAGTGTTCACTGCTCGTGCTATTATTACAATCGCATGAACAATCGAAAAGACAATCGAACAATCGAAATCGCATTAACGGAATGCCTTCGCTCATAAGGAATGTACGGTGTGAAATTCTTCTGCTAGTCGGCACTGCAGCTGTACATTAACAGGCTTAACGACTAAAGTCCTAAATCAAATAGCCATACGGGGCCACATATAACGTGTGTGTCGCTCTGCTATATGTTTAAACCTTATACTAAAAATCTTGAATGATGTAATATTGTTTTTTCAACTGATGATTCGTGTTGTGCTATTTCACATATGTTCGAGCCTGAAGTGTGATTTCTTATTACAAAGCTCGGGTAAGGGCAAAACAATGATGATGATCATTTCAGATTTTGAATTGAATTGAATTGAATTTAAGCAATTTTGTTATGGGTGAAAAATTGACTATTGGTTGAATTTCATTCACTTTCAGGCATTTGCAGGATTTATTCTAAAATTATTCAATAAGCTTTGTTGTAACGGCAGTATATTAGATAAGATCGGTATTCAACACTGCTCCTGTACATGTTTAGAACCTAACAATTCTGATTTGATGTTTTTGTTGAGCTACTGGAATCACCGATCGCTGTATTTCTGTACATCCATAAATAAACCATATTACATTATTGAAAGTGTTTTCCTTCCTCTATTGATAAAGTACTTCTCTCGAACATGTTACAAACTAAAAATTGAATTCGTAAGATTGACAACTAAAATATTTGATCGATATTTAACACAGCTCCTGTACATGATCCAATCCTCACAACTCGTCCTTTCAAATTTCATATTGAGCTACTGAAATAATCGATCGAACTTTATTAGTCCTCTTAAGGCAGCAAATAGAATTCTTTAAATCAATAAACAAGTTATTTGATTGACATTCAAAACAGTTCCTTTACACGATTCAATCCTACTAACTAAACATTCCGCATTTTATGTTGAGCTACTGGAATAATCGATCATTTTATCAAGATATTCGAAGGTATGAATCTCTTCTTGATGAAGAGTTTCTAATTAATAAGTTAAAATCTTAATATTGGACGTGTTTAACTCGAAAACTACCTTATTGATCGATATTCAACACAGTTCCTGTACATGATTCAATTCCAACAACTTATCCGTTCAGTTTACATATTGAACTACTGGAATCATCGAACATGTTACACTATCAAAATATTTGTTTTGCTTCTTCTATTGATAAAGTACTTCTCTCGAACATGTTTCAAACTAAAAATTGAATTCGTAAGATTGACAGCTAAAATATTTGATCGATATTTAACACAGCTCCTGTACATGATCCAATCCTCACAACTCGTCCTTTCAAATTTCATATTGAGCTACTGAAATAATCGATCGAACTTTATTAGTCCTCTTAAGGCAGCAAATAGAATTCTTTAAATCAATAAACAAGCTATTTTATTGACATTCAAAACAGTTCCTTTACACGATTCAATCCTACTAACTAAACATTCCGCATTTTATGTTGAGCTACTGGAATAATCGATCATTTTATCAAGATATTCGAAGGTATGAATCTCTTCTTGATGAAGAGTTTCTAATTAATAAGTTAAAATCTTAATATTGGATGTGCTCAACTCGAAAACTACCTTATTGATCGATATTCAACACAGTTCCTGTACATGATTCAATTCCAACAACTTATCCGTTCAGTTTACATATTGAACTACTGGAATCATCGAACATGTTACACTATTAAAATATTTGTTTTGCTTCTTCTATTGATAAAGTACTTCTCTCGAACATGTTTCAAACTAAAAATTGAATTCGTAAGATTGACAGCTAAAATATTTGATCGATATTTAACACAGCTCCTGTACATGATCCAATCCTCACAACTCGTCCTTTCAAATTTCATATTGAGCTACTGAAATAATCGATCGAACTTTATTAGTCCTCTTAAGGCAGCAAATAGAATTCTTTAAATCAATAAACAAGCTATTTTATTGACATTCAAAACAGTTCCTTTACACGATTCAATCCTACTAACTAAACATTCCGCATTTTATGTTGAGCTACTGGAATAATCGATCATTTTATCAAGATATTCGAAGGTATGAATCTCTTCTTGATGAAGAGTTTCTAATTAATAAGTTAAAATCTTAATATTGGATGTGTTTAACTCGAAAACTACCTTATTGATCGATATTCAACACAGTTCCTGTACATGATTCAATTCCAACAACTTATCCGTTCAGTTTACATATTGAACTACTGGAATCATCGAACATGTTACACTATTAAAATATTTGTTTTGCTTCTTCTATTGATAAAGTACTTCTCTCGAACATGTTTCAAACTAAAAATTGAATTCGTAAGATTGACAGCTAAAATATTTGATCGATATTTAACACAGCTCCTGTACATGATCCAATCCTCACAACTCGTCCTTTCAAATTTCATATTGAGCTACTGAAATAATCGATCGAACTTTATTAGTCCTCTTAAGGCAGCAAATAGAATTCTTTAAATCAATAAACAAGCTATTTTATTGACATTCAAAACAGTTCCTTTACACGATTCAATCCTACTAACTAAACATTCCGCATTTTATGTTGAGCTACTGGAATAATCGATCATTTTATCAAGATATTCGAAGGTATGAATCTCTTCTTGATGAAGAGTTTCTAATTAATAAGTTAAAATCTTAATATTGGATGTGCTCAACTCAAAAACTACCTACTTGATCGATATTCAACACAGTTCCTGTACATGAGCCAATCATAACAACTCGTCATTTTAATTTTCATATTGAACTACTGGAATAATCGAACATTATAAAAAGCGTTTTTCTGGTTTTATTCATCAAGTACTTCTCTCGTACATGTTGACCTCTTACCTCTAAAAATAGAATTTTTAAAATTAGCTGCCAAAATATTTAATCGAAATTCAACGCGGCTTGTTAATTTATACGTTAAACCTAAATATTGGATGTGCTTAACTCGAAAACTACCTTATTGATCGATATTCAACACAGTTCCTGTACATGATTCAATTCCAACAACTTATCCGTTCAGTTTACATATTGAACTACTGGAATCATCGAACATGTTACACTATCAAAATATTTGTTTTGCTTCTTCTATTGATAAAGTACTTCTCTCGAACATGTTACAAACTAAAAATTGAATTCGTAAGATTGACAACTAAAATATTTGATCGATATTTAACACAGCTCCTGTACATGATCCAATCCTCACAACTCCTCCTTTCAAATTAGATATTGAGCTACTGAAATAATCGATCAGCTTTATTAGTCCTCTTAAGGCAGCACATAGAATTCTTTAAATCAATAAATAAGTTATTTGATTGACATTAAAAACAGTTCCTTTGCACGATTCAATCCTACTAACTAAACATTCCGCATTTATGTTGAGCTACTAGAATAATCGATCATTTAATCAGGATATTCGAAGGTATGAATCTCTTCTTGATGAAGAGTTTCTAATTAATAAGTTAAAATCTTAATGTTGGATGTGCTTAACACGAAAACTACCTTATTGATCGACATTCAACACAGTTCCTGTACATGATTCAATCCCAACAACTTATCCGTTCAGTTTACATATTGAACTACTGGAATAATCGAACATGTTACACTATCAAAATATTTGTTTTGCTTCTTCTATTGATAAAGTACTTCTCTCGAACATATTACAAACCTAAAAATTGAATTCGTAAGATTGACAACTAAAATATTTGATCGATATTTAACACAGCTCCTGTACATGATCCAATCCTCACAACTCGTCCTTTCAAATTTCATATTGAGCTACTGAAATAATCGATCAGCTTTATTAGTCCTCTTAAGGCTGCAAATAGAATTCTTTAAATCAATAAACAAGTTATTTGATTGACATTCAAAACAGTTCCTTTACACGATTCAATCCTACTAACTAAACATTCCGCATTTTATGTTGAGCTACTGGAATAATCGATCATTTAATCAGGATATTCGAAGGTATGAATCTTTTCTTGATGAAGAGTTTCTAATTAATAAGTTAAAATCTTAATATTGGATGTGCTTAACTCAAAAACTACCTACTTGATCGATATTCAACACAGTTCCTGTACATGATCCAATCCTTACTTCTCTTCCTCGTGGTTTTAATATTGAACTACTGGAATAATCGAACATACTACTGCTATGGACGACTTTGCGAAGTTGTTCAAGGATGGTTCCACCTGTGATTGAAGTTATATTCTATGACTTTATATTCTAGAAGACTTTTCACAAAAAAACTAATAACGTTTAACTTGGGATTATTATTGATTGATGGTTGCTGCGCATAAAAACCTGTAGAATAACATTACGGTATAACAGTAGAGTTCTAGACGGGTTTAACAAGGGATAAATTATGTTGGAAATGTAAAAAGTTGGTAACAAAAAAGTGCATACAGTCAGATCCGAGACCGTGGATACAAAACTCAGCGAGGATAAGTAATTAGGAATCATTGGACCACTTTATATTGAGACCCCCCCTATCTTTCTCTCTCCCTCTCTTGCTCTCTCCTTTTTGGGATTCTCACATTTCATCACAAGGTATCTGTTATGGGTAGTATTCTAATAGGCTACTTAACTGTTCATGCAGCGTCCGGATATATGGCAAGATCTCTTCTTAGGTGGCATCCTGCTCGATTGAAGATAGGCTACCAATCTCCGGTCGAACCATGTTCGTCACCTGGTAGCAATTGATGATCTGGTTGATGAAGGACAACTCCAACTGGGCCAGTCGCCACAACATGCTCATGGTGACCGTGCCGTCCAGTAACATATGGATTAGCTGCACCCCGCACAGCTTCTGCAGCCTGTCGTACTGGAAGTATGTTGCCAACTTCAGCAACTCGATCAGTACCGGAAATTCAATATTCCGCCAAGGTATGTAGTTGGTGCATGAGAGCTGAACGAAAAGCGACATCGTCTGCCCAATTTCAGGGGAAACCATATCCGGACAGAACACCTGTCTTTCGGGAAAGCGGTTGTTCCAATCGTGAAACGGCGACCGGGGATCCAGCGTTTCCAGCAGTGCCGCCCTGTTCACGTAATACTCCTTCCCGTCACGGAACGCGATCGTGCAGTCGGGTTCCCACGACACGACGCGTTCCCCGAGCATTGGCCATTGTACGGATTGCAGTATGGTTTTGTTGTTTGCGAGGAAATTTTCCAAGTGCGTACTGGAAAATCTGTACGCCAGCGTGGTAGTTACGCGCACATGAAAGCAACCCTTCGGCAGATGTCCACGGTCATTCGAGGATCGGCGCTTGTAGTACGTTTCCGGGAACAGACGCATCTTGAGGTACAGGGCCTCTCCCGGCTGTATGAAGTACATCTTCGTCATGTTGCTCATCACGTAACCGTTGTTGTTCACGATTTCACCGTGCAGACCAGCCCACAAGCCGGACCACTTCTCCTTGTAGTAGTCCAGCATGAGCGCAATCGAGACCTCGCCCCGGTGGAACGAGCTACAGAACGTCCACTCCGCGTTGCGTATGTTCAGCTTCTTCATCGGAAGCATTTGGCGCGGTATGGCGGTCTTCACCGTGATGGTATGGGTGGACCGGGTGAAATTTTCACTTATGCACTGCATCATCATTTGAGTAGCGGCACCATCAACACTACGACACAGCACCTTCAACAACACACAACCAACATTTAAAGGTCCTTGCCTAGCCGCCTCCGAACACGCACTCGAAAGACTTTCGTTAACCTTCACTATTTGCACACACAGCACACACGGAGACGAGCGCAGGAACTTTCCATCTCCTTGTTCAACTACATCACACACATTGCGAGGAAATGTTTCACGACAACCGCAGATAACAGGGCTATAAAGCACACACAAAGGAAACAGCACATTACGATAGTGCTTGAGCTGGGTATCGTTTTCCCGGTAATTTTAGTATTACGCACCGCTTTTCCTTCGCACCTTCGTATAACTGATCACACACCACGCACAGCCGACTACATGTCACCACAATTCTTGGAATTCACAAGCTGGAACATGCACAGCACAACGGTAACTGTCGTTGGCAAATTCCTACGATACATTGCAAAATGGCGGATTAGGTTTTTACTCTAAACGGTGCAAAAGAGTAACGCGTTGGTTCGACGCACAAAGGAATAATTTTTGTTGCAAACAATGGCGATTATTGTTTTAACAATATTCAGTTAAGTTAACATAATTCACCTTACACGTTGAATATATGCTTGGAAAACCCTAACCAGTGCTTTTAGAGATGCTGGCACAATCGCGAAAGCAACACTTGCGTTACGAGGAAAATCCTTTATCAGCCACTCGAACACGTGCGCACCGGTTGCGTTTTTATCTATTCCACTGCTGTGCCACCGATCACCCTCTGATTCCTTTCCTGCGCAGGAAGCTTAAAACAGTTTGCAAAGCTTGCTTCCAACCGCGCAAAGCGTTACCCACGCGGGGAGACGCTTCAACATTCAACTTCACTATCAACTTGTTCACAAAATTTTCGCGCCTTGCACCAAAATGCCACAAATGTTAGAACAGCAAACACCAGTGTTCAATAACACAATGAACATTGCTCAGCCAAATAGCACAACGTTGTTCACTTTTCCACGCCCAACAAAGAAACGCTGCTCGTTTCCCGTATTTCAAAAGATAACCGATCGCTTCAACGGCTTCCGACGGAGTGATCGTCGCACCGAGGTGCAGCACAAAATTTGCCTTACTCGCCCCAATGCGCGATGGAGCATTCCGTTATAGACCAGGTTGGATCACACTGCATTCGTCACACCGTCGTCCGTTTTGCGCGGTTGCATGCGTCACACGTTGTTTGTTGCAGCATCGAAATGTGACGTTTAACCGTTATGTGCACAACCAATCTACAGGATAAATCATATTTAAGGTTCTATTTTTTTGTTTTAGTAGTTAATCGCGGAATAATCGAAAGTTTCCAGTTCAGCCTCGTTAGTTTGTTTATTTTTGTGTAGTTTAGCATGTTTAGCACATAAATAAAAATATAAAGCATGCTTTAAAAAATTAAGTATGTTTATGAAAATGTTTTAAAGCATGTTTTTTGCATTCTATGAATTTGAAGTTCGTACACCTTCCGAAACGAAAAATATTCCGAAAATAAAAGTTCCAAACTTACTCGAGTAAGTGGTTGCTAACATTAGGGTTAATGTAAATAATGTTTTATTACAGCAAGTCTCCGCAGTACGCAATACTCGATACACGCGATTTTGCAATATGAGACTATGAAGTCATAGATAATCAATAGAATTCTGCAAACGTCTGTTCTCCAAATTTGAAATGCAATGAAAAAATATAAATAATGGAAAGTTTATTAGTTTTTTGCATAGAAGGAATGAAAAGTAAGTCGATTCTTCTTAGTTCAATGTAATTTGAATAGGAAGTTTTCTCCGACCCCTTAAACCTGGTTTTAGCTCAACTCTTCAATACGAAATATAAACAACGTTCGGTCGAACGACAACGACAAAGGGTTTGGTCCCAAACATTAGCGTATAGCGGGGAGTTGCTGTGTAATGTTTTATCGTTATTTTAATGTTTAAACTTTGTTGTGTTGTTTCATGTGTCAAGTCAACGGTGTTCCTTCACTTAGATGACACAAGGATGCTTATCTGTATTGATTTTGCACATGGCCGCCAATGGTATCAATTGAGCGGGCCTGCTCGTTAGACATGTTGCAATGGATCGTCTGTGAATGCAAAACGGAAGGGGAAACTCTCCCCTTCCAAAAGGGCCACGATCAGACGTTTGAACCAACATGGCTGCGTTGAAATGTTTCAGGGCGATATGCAGTGTGAAATATTTCACGTAATTTGTTTTAGTACAGGAGCAAAGGATTTAAGCGGAAAGTATCGCGACGTATTGCGTAGGTGAGACGACGTACCGCAGGCTACAGCATCGCTCTACAATCATGCTTCCGTTCTCACACCTCACTTTTTGCGCAAGGAATCTGAAAGAACAATAAAAATATTAAATTTTGCCCTTAATCCACATCACCTTATCCCAATATCCCAATACCCAATATCACCATAAACCAAACAATAGTCATTTATCAGAAAAAAACCCATTTGTCTTGCTGATGTCTTGATTTGCAGCAAGCAAAGGAAACTAGATCAAGAAAACAGAATAGTTTCTTTTTTGATGAATGAAGAAAGAAAGTTTTATTTTCTTATAATTTGTTTTTGTTGTGTGTTAGCTTGCTTGCGATGCCCTTTTTACGTTTTCATTATAAACATCTAAACCATACACGTTTTGCGGCCATGAGAATATAAACTAATTAAGTATCTTTTCATTTTGTTTGTGTGTGTATTTTTTTTTCTTGCCCAACAACCGCTTCCACTTAACATTTTATGCTACAGAAATGTCCCTCGGATGTAAGTTTACCGTAGTATTTGTTGGATTAAAATAGAAGGAAAACATATTTATAAAAAGCAGTCATTTAGAAGGAAAATATAAAGTGGAATGCCACGAAAGTATTGGAAACAAACCCTCAGACTATAAAACAACCTAACAAATAATACATTTAAATAGTTCTATACGTATTCACTAATACACTCGAATGCGCTTTGCTTGGCCTGGGTTCTGGCACGCCATGGTTTCCATTATTTTCACGCAGTATTGCTGCCCAACCCGCTGCATTATTTCAATTTACGTGCTTAAAACATACCATTTTGCCAATTTTACCCCTCTTCCCTTTTTTTATGCGCCTCCCTACGGTTTACCATTTACAGGTTGCAAATAGGTTGGCAACAGTGCTCACTTCTACCACGATGAGGGGGTTTTCCATGGTTTTTGTTTTGTTTTCTTTTGCTGTTCGCACAGAGGAACTGTGGACTTTAAGTAACCGTACCATAATACCAATCAATGCTTGTTTTTTTAAGTACCCAAAACATAAACAATTATATAATTGAGGAAAACATGGAAAGGAAAAATAACCAATCGTGAAGGGTCCTGACTAGCACACCTTGATTGACGCCGATACACACATACACGTGGCGCGTCGTGGACTTTCCATGGGGTTTGGATGGGTGATGTTGTAGAGGAAGAAGCAGGAGGAGGAGGAGGAGGAAGAGGAGGAGATGGAGTAGGAGTAGTGATTTCCTTCGTGCTCCTGCTCACCTTTTGCTCTTATACCGTGCAAGTGTTTTGTTGTTTTGATTTCTGAGGGGTTGTAACATATGAGCGAAGGGTCCTTAACAATCCTTACACAGCACATTTAACCCCGCTATTGCTAATAGATAAGCTGTTTTTTTTTTGTTTTCATTCTCCTACATTTTAAGATGGCTTTTACGAACTCGCTCCATAACTAGGCGCGTGTGCACACTGCCCGCAAACACAACTGCACGAAATGAAACAATTCTAAAGTTAATCATACTAATAATAATACCGCAAATATACACGCACGTGCACGCATCCTACCCTGAAGGAAGAAACATAAATGTCCTTCCCTATCCCCCAGTTGTGGACCACCATTGGACCACATTTAAGTGTGGGTGTGTGTGTGTAACAGGGGATGGCTTGATTTTTGTGTCTTTATCATCCGACTACTCGGTTTTTGCTGTTTTCCCTTATTAGCTTGGTTACTTTCTATCTCAGTGGTTTTCTTCTGCTTCATATTTAATAATTAATCTACAAATGTCCAATAAGTGCACAAACGTGGGTTGCACATAAGTTCCTCGGTATCAAATGCTAGCCTGTATGTTTTTTTTTACTCTCTTCTCTTGCTTTTTGTTTTGGTACAAGCCTTTACGCGCTTTTACACTTTCATCACTTCCACTTCCTATTTTCTCTCCGTTTTTTTTTTGTTATCTCGCTAACCCTTTTACTGCTTCTATTCGTTTCTGTTCGTTTTTTTTTATATTCCCGTCCCGTAGCTTAAGACGTTTAATTAATGTTTTTTTTCTTTTTTGCTGTTTTAAGCGTTATCAAACTTATGTTTTTTTTGTCATTTTTTGTTTTGCATTTTTCCATTAAGTACTTTTTTCTTGCTGTTGTTTAAACACTACACGAGCACATTTAGGCAGGATTTTTGTTTTTTTTTTGTTGTTGTGTCTTTCATTTAATGTTTTTTTTTTGCTTTGCGTTTTGAGTCTGTTAGTTTTTTTTTGTTGCATGCTTCCATTTTTCCTCTTTTATCTTGTATGTGTTTTGCTGCTGTGTTACTTATTACGTGTGTTTGTTTTGCTGTTTGCTCACCCCTAATTCATAGCTGCTGATTTCTTTTTTGATGTATCGCATCGCCGCCTTCCAAACGTTCATTTGTGTATTGTTTTTCTTTTCTTCTTTTTAATATTGTTCTATTTAATATTATTTTGGCACGTGAAATAAGGTTTTGCGTTAGTTGCATGTTTTTTTTTCTTTGCGTCCTCTCTATTACACAGTTTTCTCATTACCGCTCTCCTTTTCACTTCTACTACGTTTCGGTCTTACGTTTTTAAGTGGCGATTTCGGTATGTGTGTGTATGGTTTTTTTTGTTGTTGTTTGCTTTTTGTTTTGCTTAGTTTACCGTACGCGTACTTTTGTTTATCTTTGTTTGTTTTTAGTGACAAAAACAAAAATAGTGCGCACTATTATGGAAACGCTAAACAATATTCAAAACAACGAAAAGAAACAAACACCACATTGGCGACCGGGTTTGGAGAGTACTGCCATTTTCTCTGCGCACGCACTGAGCACCCGGTTTATTAATTGCTATTTGCAAACACGACTTTTCGGGCCTAAAATGGGGTTCTGTATGTGTGTGTGTGTGTGTTTTTTTGGGGGAGTGTTTTGTAGGTTTTCATCATATTAATATTTTTTTTACGTTTTTCACCTTTGGTTTCTTTACTCATATGTTGTTGTTTTTTTAATCCTTTGTATGTAATGGCTAATGTAAATATTCGCGGACGGATAACCTCAGAATGTTGCATATCTCTCTATCTCCTGCGCACCCATCGTTTACTTCTCTATCCCCTCCCTCCTTTTCCCCCCCATTTTGACGTCTGTCTCATTGCCTTTATAGTACTCTACTGACTCCTTGCCACTAATTACGCACTGTTGCATCGCCCACATCACCCCAGGGGTGGTAATGCATTTTGGCGTGGGGATGTGTCACGCGCCCACAATCAAAACACACTCACGCACAGAGGATACGCACGAGGAAGTCGGAACTTTCCAACCTTGCGCTACTCAGGCCCCCTGATGGGGGCCTTTGCGTTCTTTTGTGTATGTGCTGGTATGTGTTTGGGTAGGATTGTTTTTTTTTTACTATTCTTGCACTGCTCTCACTCTTGCGTCCGTTTAATGTAAATGCAGCGGTTTTTCATTTTTGTTTTTTACTTCCTTGGTTTACCACTAGGTGTACCAACTTTTCTCGAATTCCCGTCATACTAGCGGCAACCTCCTGTTAGCTCAATATATATATATATATGTATATATATATATACTTATTTGTTTGTTTTGCTTTATATTCGATTTTTTTTAAAAGGCTGTTATTAAAATCTTTACAATTTGGCATTCATGTACTCAATGAACTTGCGTAAATGTATTCGGTGTTCATGTGTGGGTTTGCCTGTATGTGTTTGTGTGCTATGTAGTCTAGGTAGTTAATCGATAATGATTACAACTAGGTTATTGCGTTCTTTTAATTTCTTTCCTCCTCCCCACACTTCACCCACCGTTGCTATAGGTATCACCGTACCCGTGGTAAAATCAAGTCACACAGAGGACAAGCAAGCCCCAATACGCAAGTTAGCCCCAACCCAGAGACCACCCACGGGTTGTTGTTGTGCGAAATAAGAAGTAGAACCTTTTTTCCCCCATCCGTCCCGCATTAGTAACGATGTAATTCGTTTTTTGTTTTTTCACGGTAAGCCGACAGATTATTAAGCTAATTGTCACACGTTTCGAGTGTTATGAGTGTTTGCATATATGCATAATATTACACCAACACAAATTGTACAAAACATTTATCCAATCCCTCGCCCAGAAAAAAAAAAAACCACACACATTATCACGATAAATGGGTTTACGTGCGGGAGGAGGGGTAAAATTGGAATGATAAAATTACATTCAACCACACAGAAAGAGTTGCTGTGTCCTATGATGCATTTATACACACATACGCACACAGACACACATGCATGTAGTTGCGATAAAACGGTCCCCATATGGCGCTGAGGATGTGTAAAACAATCAGTGGTGTTCAGCGAAAGTTCACCTAATGCAATGCAAGATAAATAAAACAAAAAAAAACACAACGTACGGATACACGCACGTGCAGTCCCAGCAGCACTACCACCCACACAATCAAGGCGTTGCGTTGCACACAAAACTACACTGGCCTTACTACGACAGCTGACATCTGCTGCAAACCTATCCTTCATTTACCCATTTTCAACTCCTGCCAACAACTTTTCTCTTAACTATTTATCTTAAAGCCGCTAGGCTTGTTCTACTTTACCCGGATGATCAATCGATCCGAACGTTCAATGCATGCATCCAATAAAGGCTGGCCTAAATTTTTTGCGCCCTTTTCGCAGTTTCGTTACTTTGTGTTATGTTATTGTGGGAGTGTATGAGTGTGTTTTTGTCATATCATTTTCTTTAAAATGCTATTTCAGTGCAGATTTCCACAACTGACGCGTCTGTTGCTTCTAAGTGAAAGCAATTGCAGTAAAATTGCATCGGCGAATGGGGTGAGTGGTGACCTATGTGGAATATTTGCATATTATTATGCTACTCATAACCTCTTTCCTCTCTCGTTTTTCTCCGCGCAGCTCGCACTTAACTGGAATGCATTCGTTTCCTTCCTCACGCTGCGTCTGCGTCTTAAAGTAAGAATTAAGTACAGCATCAAGTACGCTGCCGCGCCTGGTCGTTCACACTTCGTATCTTCGCTTCTCACATGTCACACATGCTTGGCTAAAACTATCTCAGCGTTTAGCGAGGGGGTTTGCAATTAATTGAGTTTGGCAATTTTCTAAGTGTCGGTGCAATTACTGTGGCGGCACACTTAAAATCAGTACAATACGCTGAATATCGTAACGGGGGCTCAGCGACTGTGAGATAGAGAGAGAGAGAGAGGGTGAAATGGGACACCCCACGGAATGGATTCGTTTTGTTTTTCTTTCTTGCCAGCAAATAGGATTGAACTGTTAGGCACAAGCGACCGGCGCACTCTGTCGTCGCTGTTGCCGGTTTACATCCAGTTTGACTAGCGCGTACGGTACGGTGCCGAGGCTGGTTCGGTTGCTTCAGTAGCGCTGCTGGTACTCGTGGTGCCAGCGGTTGAAATCGATGTGAAACACGATGATGGATCCAGTTGCCAGACCGGCTAGCAAATACCTGGTGAGTTTAAGGGACAAAAACATTACTATCGCATTCTACAGTTTAACAACAAACACTCACTTCTGATCGTGCGTGAGAGCTAACGAACGTATTCCACTGTTGCAGGCCGGGAACGCGTACAACGGTGCGAGATTAAACGTTCGCCACACTTCCACGATGCCCTTGTTACCGGCAGTCATCAAATATTCGCCATCCCGCGACAGAAGCATGCACTGGGGTTTGGTTGAATTTATGAAAATGAACGAATGAGTATAATGATTTGGTTACGTTTTATGATAAGCAAACAACTCCAATTGAAACTGTTCACAGTACCTGTAGGTTATCGTTGTGTGACTCATAGCGCAGCAGCTTCCCGTTGATGGTGTACGCGGCAACGCTACCTTCGTCGTAGTTCACCACGATGAAACCCTCGCGCGATAGGGTAATGTTTTCGGGCGAGATAAAATCTTTTGGTGCTTCTAGCGACCGCAACAGATCACCGAACGTCGTATGTACCAGGACTGGTCCGTCTGCAACAAAAAAAAACGGTACGAAAGCAGGATGATAAGTATAGATTGTGTCCCCGAATTCGACAGACAACGCAAACGTACTTATTGAACCAGATACAACCAGTCCCAGCTCAGCACTGATCACCACCGACGTGACGGCCGTTTCGTGTCCTGTGAGCGTAGCACGCGGTGTTGGTATCTGTGAATGTATGGAAGAGCAGTGTTAACAAGCTGCCACCATCGAAACGATGATTCGTTTTGATTTTCGGTCATACCTCACCCTCACCAACGATTGACTGCGTGCGTGCGTTCCAGTGCCACAGCAGTATTGTGCAATCAGCCGAACCGGACGCAATATAGCAATCGGACGTAATGTTACATTCGGACCGTGACAGGCACGTCACTACGCCGAAATGGCCGAAAATGATCTGCACAATCTTTGCCGTTTCGGTGGAAAACACGCGAAAACTGTTGTCCCAAAAGCCGCACGCGATCAGGAACCGGCTGTCAACCGTCGTAACGTAGCAGTTGGATTTTATCTGCAACTTCTGGCTAAAGTTGTCACCGAGATGGCGCCGGTTCTGTTGGTTGCTGCTGTTGTGTCCATTGATTTGAGCTGTTTAGGGGTGACAAAAAGAAAAGGAAAATTCAATTAATATAGCTTTTTAATCAATAGCTCGTATAGGCCCCGTGAACTGACAAAAGCAGTGAGCATACTCAATACTCTTTAAACGCATATCGCTCTTTCTGGCTTTTCTTTACGGCTGGTTGCTCGCGCTTTTTTTTATGCTAAATTGTACATGCAGAACAAATCAAACACTAAACAATTATTTGCAAACGAAATTATTACCACGTTTTGAGCAAATGTCAAAATCTGTTCAGCGCTTTTGTCAGTAAATTTGAAGAAAGCTCATAACACAATGGTAAAAGCTCCGATTTGATAAATTTATCTGCGTTTTGTCAGCTCTCGTGGCATCTAATGATTTAATTCGCTCGGAAAAACTTACATAACAAAGGATCCATCGTGAGCGGTAGATTAGCGTTCATGTTTTGCGTCGATTCCGCGTAGCTCGGGCTTTGGATGCTGGCGGTGTACTGACAGTTCCAACGGTTTACCGCAAACTGGTGGCCCGCGGTAACGGTAACAACCGATGGCAACGGTAGCTGCGGGTACGTGTTGGCCGAGATGTGTATGATGGGCGAATTCAGATGGAATTTGAGCGACATGCACACATCGTCCGGCATCGTGTTGAACATCATCGGCGACAGGTGCATCGCCGACGAGCGTGGCGGATGCGGCTCCATTAGCAGCAGGCTGGGCGTTTGACCAAAGTTGCGGATCTGATTTTCGATGGCGTCCCGCGTCACCGGATCACCGATCGTGTCCAGATCGACGCTACCCTCGTACGTGAGGTAGTAGAACACGTTCGTCGCACGCATCGCTTCCGGGCCGCGCTGTTTGTAGCCGAAGATTAGATCGATCCACTGGTGCAGCTGGCAGGAGACAAACTCGGACTCGAGTGCCATCCGGTTGATGCGTACGAACTCTTCGGGCGTTTTCGCCCACGGCGGTAGATCCACATCCCCAACCGTGCTGCCATCATCGCGCTGTCCCAGCCGATAGTCGGACGCGTTGTAAAACATCTCGGGCAGGAAGTACCATTCCGGTATTAGCTCCTTCACGTCGGATGTGTCGCGCTGACAGTTCTTCCACGACAGTGCCACGGAGGAGAACAACCGATCGGGATGATCGAATTTGCCACCCTGCAGCGCAAGGAACATCGTCGTGAACGGTTCGATGCGTATCAACCAGTTCAGCACGAACGCGGCAGTGGAGTAGTGCGTGCCGTAATGGAACGGTGGTATACCAGGCGTGTCCCACGTTTCGTACCGCTCCTCGAAATACTCCCGTCGGCTCGGATTTAGCGCACCGATCGGTTTCGAGAGGTCGCGATAGTTTGACGGTTGGCTGAGATCGAGCTCGCGCGACTCGTAGTTGGTGATGACCCACGGGAACACCGGATACTGGTTGAGATCGTTGTACGTGCGGCCCGCGATCGTGTTCAGAAACATCAGATACTCAAAGTTGGAAATTTCGCGCCGCTGCCACTTTTGCGTCATGTTCGAGTTGCGCATCAGCTGACGGGGCGACATCATCGATGCACGGCGCGTCTGCGGTATGCCATACTTGATGCCAACACCGACCCGGGGCAACGCTTTGATCACCTTCTTCACGGTGTGCTGGTCCGGGAACGCGAACAGTATCGATGTGCGACTGGCGAGAAAGATCTCGAGCGCTACGTTCTGCAGCAGATAGCGCCGGGAAAAGATGGCCCGAATCTCCGAGAAGTACCACTTGCCGTGCAGGTGGTCACAGTACTTGAGCACCTCCTGGTCGATCTGCTGAAACTCACCGTTCTCCTCGTCCACCTCGAAGTACATCTCGGTGGAGGTAATTGACATGGTGCCGGGCGCCACCAGCCCGGGTGCGATCAGTTTCGCCTTCGTGCTAATGTTCACCGGTCCGGTCAGGTCGAGGTCTAGCTCGCGGTCCTCTATCAGCAGCTCGGAATCGTCCAGCAGGTCCGGTTGCTGCGAACGGGGCACCGCAATTTGGGAGTAAATTTCCTCCCGCGCAACACCGGCTGGCCGGGCACCACCGGGGGCGGTCGTTTCCGCACCGACCGCATCATCCGTACCGGTCGGAGCAGTCGCTGACGTCGTTGTTGAGCCGGACGTCGCAGCGGTACCATTTTCAAGCGATGCTTTCAGCGTCGCCTGCGGGTGGCTGGATCCGCGCGGGTTCTGCACCATGCGTTTCCGGCGTCTCGCATCGTCCTCCCACGCGTCCAGCTTCCAGAAGATCTGCTTCTGATAGTTTGCGTTCATATCGCCCCACGCCCCGTGCCGATTGCCCATTATGTTGCGCACCTTCTCCAGCAGCCGGCTCGCGATCACGTTGTCACGACGCCGTGCCGCTGTAATGAGATGGTCGCACATCCGTTCCTCCTCGCGCCGTTCGAGCAGCGTCTGGGCACACTGGGACTCAAAGTCGGCATGCTTCAGCACATCGTCCGCCCGCATCCGGTTCAGTATGAATTCGGCCTCGTTTGCCACCCGCACGATGTGGTCCTTCATCGCGTGCGACAGCAGCCGGCCTTCGTTGATCAGCTCGATGAACGCTAGGCCGGCGTGCTTCTGGAGGCTGTTCTGCCACTCCTGCGAGCAGAGCAGCATCACCAGCTCCACCACCGAGTGGCTGTTCTTGAACGTCGTCAATCCCTTGCCCTCCATCAGCAGCTCCTGACCGTGGGAACCGACCAGCGTTTTCGACAGGAACGGTGCAAAGTCAACCATAATTTCGCGCAACAGCGGACAGACGGGTCCGAGCGCTATTTCCAGCTTCTGCGTCAGGCTGGCCTCGCGTGACGGTAATGCCAACGGGAGCTGGCTCACGAACGGTGCCTTCAGGTTCAGATCCTCCGGTCGGCCCCGTACCGAACCACCGCTCGGTACAACCTGTCCGCCGTATCCGTCCGGTACGCGCACTACTGCGATATCGGATTCCAGCTTCACACCACCAGCACCACCAGCTCCACCGCTGCCGAGATCGACATTCACACCGCCACTCACACCACCGTCCATTCGACTACCGAGCGTGCTGGCCATGGAACTGAGACGATCTCCACCGGTTCCACCACCACCACCACCATTGCTACCCGCAACACCACCCACACCGAGCGCACCGTCCGGACGCGGTGGTTTCAGTTCGCTCGCCACATCATCGTTTAGATTCACATCCGTCCAGCTTTCGTCGTTCGAGTTCGTCGGCTTGTTGTCATCCGGCATGATCTCGCTCGATGTTTCCACCTCCTGCGGGTCGTTTTCGGTCGAGTTCAGGTTCAGCGAACCTCCGTCAGAGTCCACACTCTGCGCAGCACCCAGTGCAGGACAAACATGCAAGAAGATACGAAGGGTAACATTAGTGAAACATTGCTTTGGTCGCGGTAGTTCTCCCCCCAACCCCGGGAAAAGATGGTCGATATCTTATTGAGTATATCGCGCTATCTCCTTTTGCATGATGGGTGCACATTTTGTGGCAGGTGTAACACAAGCATCTCAGTAACCGCACCAGGTCTAGAGAATGAAATGCTTTCTCAGCTAGGGACTTTTCACACTTGCAGATGGCACAATTATATACGATTTTCTCGACAGAATAGCCGAAGCGGTAGACAATGTTGATGGATTCGTCTAAGGTGACATATTGGAATTGGAGAACTTTATGTATTTTAGCACACATGCGTTTGCTGCGTACAGAGTTAACCAGATTAATACGATAATAATGCCATTAGCGTTATTAAAGATTATTTTGAATTTTGTTACATGCAATAAACACATGTAATATGAAATTTAGCAACTGAACTAATTAGTGTTGTGCTTAATGTATCTTTTGAGAAAATTCAGTCATATAGCTCTTTTGCGAAGAGTCATTCAAATCAGGAATCAGGAATTCCAAGACTACATAAATCTTAAAAGTTTCATTCTTGAAAGACATTTTGAAAAAAAATAAGTTTGGAATTCGCTTTGTCAATATTATTCACAATTATATTTATCGTTTTTGCTATTTAAATAACAGGTGGGCTGATAATTGTTTGGCCTAACACATTTATCGCGCTAGAAGATTTTTATCCATATCATATTTCGTTTGTACCAACCTTCAAACGAATTCTGTCCAAATTTGACAGCACTCGGGCCACAACCTAATGAGCTAGAGCATTTTGTGTGACGCAACTTTTGTGCTTTGAGTAATCATGGAAAAGAAGGAATTTCGCGTGATGATAAAATATAAGTTTTTGAAGGGGAAACATATAGTTAAAGCCAAAAATTGGTTTGATGAAGAGTCTTTGGACACTGCTCTACCAAAATCAACCATCAGATATTGGTATGCTAAATTTAAAAGTGGTGAAATGAGCACTGAAGGTGGTGAACACAGTGGACGCCCAAAAGAGGCGGTTACTGACGAAAACATTTAAAAAATCCACAAAATTATTAAGAACACCCATAATGTGAAGCTGATCGAGATAGCTGACACCCTAAAGATGTCTAAGGAACGTGTTGGACATATCGTTCACGAGTATTTGGATATGAGATAGCCCTGTGCAAAATGACTGCCGCGCGAGCTCAAATTTGACCGAAAACAACAACGAGTCGATGATTCGGTGCAGTGTTTGGAGCTGTTTAAGCGAATTTAATCCGAGTTTTTGCGTCAGTATGTTTCTGTGGATGAGTGTTGGCTTCTCCACTTCACACCAAAGTCCAATAGACAGTCATCCGAGTGGACTGGACGCGATGAACTTGCTCCAAAGCGGGGGAAAACGCAACAATCATTTGGCAAGGTTATGGCCTCAGTTTTTTGGGATTCGCAAGGAATAATCCTCATCGACTATCTCGAAAAAGTAAAGACCATTAACAGCGACTATTACATCACATTTTTGGAGCGATTGAAGGACGAAATCGCCAAAATACGGCCGCATTTGAAGAAAAAAAAAAGTTTTGTTTCATCAAGACAACGCACCGTGCCACAAATCAGTGAAAACAATGGCAAAAATTCATGAATTAGGCCACGAAATGCTTCGCCACCCTCCGTATTTCGTAGATCTGGCTCCCAGTGACTAACTCCATTTCTCAGATCCCAAAAGGATGTCCTCTGAGAAGAAATTTTCGTCGGATAAAGAGGTGATCGCCGAAACAAAGACGTTTTTTGAGGCAAGGTGCAAATATTACTATAAAAATGGTATCGAAAAATTGAAAGACCGCTATAATTGGTGAATCATCCTTGAAGAGACGTATGTTGAATACAAAAAAAAATTTGGCCAAAAAAAAGTGTTTTACTGTCATAGGCCAAACAATTATCAGCCCACCTGTTACTTATAGCTTCAAAAACTGAGAAAACAGTAGCAAAAAGAATAAACATAATTTTAAATCATATTTCCGGAGCGTTTTATAAATTTTAATCATGGCTCTTTGGAATAGAGATTAACATTATTCAGTTCAAAGATTCATTAAGATTTATGAATCTGAATCAGATTCACCCAACACTAGTACTAACGGCAATACTGCACTACAGATGAATTAATTAGATTATAATAAGCTTGTTAGTGTGTGTGAGGTTTTGCACGTACGATAGGCTCCGATGCGTTGTTTTTAGAAACCAATGTCGCCCAAACTCACTTGGATGACGCTCAGGGGTGCTCAGCAAAAGTGGTATATGTTAAAGGAGCCTATCATCAGTACAGAACCTTAAACCACGCACAATGAATAAAAAACATACACCAATACTACACCTCTAAACAACATGAATTAAGCATGAAAATAAATACTAGAGCTAAGGTAAGGATTGTGTGGCCGCAAGAGAAATTCGAAGCAGCTATAAGCTACATCAGCTACAGGAAACGAACAAACAAACAAATGTAACAAATGAACCATTGCAACCACCGCGAAGCACGATACGGCAAGCGGACGAACAGTGAAGGCAGGGGATATGTATACACTCGGGACTTGTCGCAATCTCTAGCGAGCTGCAATCGGGTCATCGAAGCGCACAGGGGTAGGAGAAAACAACAACAACAAAAACATAAAACGGAACCGGATTGGGTGCTGTGCCATCTCGCTGTGTCGCTGATTTGTCCCATTTACCTTCGGTTGGCCCTGCGCCACCCTGTGGACAACCTCCGGACGCTGTTCGTTCACGGCAATGGTAGCGGTGGTCACGGTCGGTTCCACTGTGGCCGTGGTTGCTGTCAGACCGGAAGATAGCATCGGCTGCTGGTAGCAGGACTGTAGACGAAGATCGCTTACGGTAGCAGTACCAGCCGCCGAAGCAGGTGACACTGGATGGTCCGGTTGTTTGGCCATCGATGTGCGCCGCGAGTTGCTTGCAGAGGTAACGGCCTTATATGGGGGATTGATGATGATGCAACATTCATTTCAACAGGGTAAAGTGTAACGGTTATAATTAAAGGTTTTGGAAAAACGGAAGGGGGGAATTCGTGTAGTGAATATTGGCGGGGATAAAGAAGAAATCGTTATAGAATGAGTTTAAGGTAGAAAGAAAGAATTAAGGGACGGTTCAAGGAAGAAGATAGGGGGAATATAGGTTAGGTGATCCAAATATTGTTATAACTATGGCGGGCATCATATTCTCCATATATCATATTTCCGAAGAACATACGGAAATACCCAATATTCCCAACTCACATATACATGTTAATACCGTAAAATCGCTATATTGATGCCATATTATAACCCTAATTGGATTATCTAACCGTAATTAAGAGTAAAAAAACAATTATCCATTTTACGTTACTAGAGCCATGCAGCGTAAACGTTTTGTTTTTTTGTTTTGTTTAGATTGTTTCACATTAAACGCCTCAATAAAATCATGCATTTCAACGCTAATGCAACAAAACGTAAAAAGATTTCCAGTTATAGCAAAATGGTAAAATAAAAGAAAACAGTTAGCCACAAAGAATACAACCGTGAACGTGAAACGTTGAGAAACACAATCAAGCGATTGCACTATTTTAACAATCGATCAAATCAATTCACTACTGGATGAGTTAACATATTGTTTAAAGTTGGTTAGTATGATTAACGTTAGGGAACGCGAGCCATAAGAAGACGAGCGAAGCAAATATTCCGATCCGCACAAGGAATATGTATAATCTTGGAAGCTTTCAGCTGATGCTTTTCAGATCCGCACCAGGGACCGATCGTGCCACGAGCGAGTTTGCCGCATTCGATCGATCCAAAAAAGAAGCCTCACCTTTATTGACAGTGGACCGCTGGAGTGTGAATCGTTGTCGGCTATGACGGAGGAATTGTTTTCGTCCACCACGATCACCTCATAATCACCTTCCTGCATCGATTGGGTTCCTAAAAAAAAAACAGAGAAGAAAAAAACCCCGAATAGCATTAGCGAGATGGTTTTTTGTGTGGAAATCCTGCAATTTGGTAAAGAATCGTGTCTTAATAGAATTTACTTCTTCCGTTTCATTTTTTTTTGTAAGTGTCTGGCCGGTCGTATAAATTGAAATTGAAAATCGGCGCAACAGTTTAAAAAAAAAACACGGGAAGTAAAAACACAACAAACCACAATGAAAAACGCATGAAGAAATACAACAACATAATGGCAGATAAATCAGGATAACAACCAAAGAAACACGCAGCGAACGAAAAACTTCTAAATCAAGAAACGCAATAAGCAGAAGAAAATAGAAAGGTACGAAATCAAGGGGATCAAACGAAACTTGCAAAACAAAACCACGTACGGAGCAGCAGAAGAATGGTAGGCAACACAGGTTAGTAAAAACTAAAAAAGTAAACAAAATGGCGCTTGCAACAGAAGTGTAATGGACCGAGGCTCTTGTGCGGTGGTGGTGGTGTGTGGATGTGTGACGGCGCATGAGTACAGTTGTGCGTGCGGTTTAGTGTACAATATCACACTTAACAGTATTGACATTTTACATTGTCCTGCCATCCGATGTTGGATGGCGATTTCCGAACCCTTTGCTTTACTACAGTGATTTTCATCGATGTTTTCTGCTGTACATCGACAGAAAATTATTGTACTAAAACAAATCAAAAAGGAAGGCCGTGCGCGTCTTTATGTGTGTGTATATGTTTGTGCCGTGAATGTGTGTGTATTTTGTATGTTTGTGAAAAAATAAAAATCCAGATAAACCAGTTAGTGTAAGTGAGACAGGAACCGTGCCTTTCGATAGCTTGCCACCAACGGTATGGCCGACGACGCCATTGTGCAGACCGGTGGTCGCAGTGGTTGCGGTTGCCCGTCCGACAACACCACGCAAATGCTGCTGTGGTGCCAGCCCACCGACCGTGGCACCGCCCGCACCGTATGCACCGACGCCGCCCGCATTCACCAGCGCCGTCAGCGAGTTGTTGTTTAGACCGTGCTGTTGTTGCTGTGCGTACTGTTGCTGTTGCTGCGGTGCCGGTTGTTGATGCTGATGGTGCAGATGGCCACCGGCGATGGCGGCGGATGCAGCTGCTGGTGAGTAACAGTTGAGCATTTCGCTGGTAAAGATACAGCTGCCGGGGCCGGCTCCGAAACTTTGGCTGTTGTTGTTGTTGTTGTTGTTGTTAAGCGTGTTGTTGGTGGTGGTGGTGGCAGCATTTGTTGTCGTTGCACCGACCGCTACATGCCCGTAGTACATCGGGAGTGCACCACCGTTTACGCTACCACCGCCGACATCTTTATGGTTCAGACCGGCCAGGTTGTTGTTGTTAATAAGATTGCTGTTGTTGTTGTTGTTCAGCAGGTTGGTACACCCACCGGCCGACGACGAACCGGACGAGGATGAAATGGTTTGCGACGAGGAGGATGTGATGGTGTTGCTGCTACCGTGCACTACCGTCGGCTGATGGTTCGGATGGGATCCGGGCAGGAACTGTGGGTAGACGTGGTGCGACCATTGCGGAAACAGTGGCCTATTGCTCGACTCTGCATACATTGCCATTCGTATCGCGCGTTGCACAGCGATCGTATCGCCGGTAGCGACAGTTTGGTTAGTGTTTTGTAGCAGCAAGTATTAGTAGTATGTTTCAAGCATTGGCAATGGTGGATAAGTACATTAGCGTTTATATATCGAGCAAAAGGGTTTTTTTTTTAGTAATTTGTAAGTGGCGTGAAGGTATACATGGTAGCATTGTACATAATGGACCGCATGTTTCGTTATGATCGGTTTCGAACAATGGTGAATTGCAAATCGTTCGTGGTAACGATGGACGGTCACACGGTCACCCAGGATTGGTTTATATACATATATATTTTATATATATATATATATATATATATATATTATTTTATCAAAGCAGCATGAGAGAAAAAGAGGGAAGAGACAGAAGAAAAAAAAACACAAGGGGAGAAAGAATATTTTCTTGTTTTAGGTTGGCATGTAGAAAAGCTAGAGAAATTTGTTTGATTGCTAGCAGCGCGGATTTAGGTTGAATGCTTATTGGCTAAAAGGCAACAAAACAATAAAGCTAAAACTATTATACATTGGAAGGCTAAAGCAAAGAATACTTTCAAATTGCATTTATCGAAAGAATGGTTGCCTTTCTATTCGACACGCTTGGTTTTTGGATCGTTTGACTAATGCGTCTTCTGACTACGAAGGGGTATGGTCGTGTGTGGCCTTTAATTAAAAGAAGAATGGGGGAAAATGTCTACTTTATTAAAATATATCCTCTACGCAGTTTACTTTAAAGCTTTTGTTGGTGTTGTTAATATCCTTTCAATTTCTAAAAGCTATTTGCTGTTTTTTTTTTGTACAATTGCATATCGTCTCTTACGTACACGAGTAAGACTTTCTGTGCATCATATTAACCAAGTCGGGTATGAACAGTGCACGGTTTCGATCCGCCACTTCCCGTGTGTTATCAACTGTTATAAAATATAAAAGTGTCATAAAATCAAAGAATGCCAAATGAATGGAGATTTGGCTGTTGACCTCAAAATGCTAGCTATTACTGAACATATTTTCCCCCAAATGTACTACTCCCCTTTCTGCACGGGAAAATACGGTACTTGAAATCCGAAATCAATTGAAACGCTTGGTACAACATAACGAAGGCACGGTTCAACAGACGTAACCTGAATCAGAGCTCCTCAATAGAGCGCGACACTGAATTTGAAGCAATAACAGAAAAGCTGAACATGAAAAAAGCTTTCCATACATGCAAACACACACACACACACGCGCGCGCGCAATCGTCTGCAAATGGTGCAGGTCGGAGACGGTGAGGTTTAGCGGGAAGCACCTATCTAATGTCCTGAGTGGTTCATAAAACTCTCACTGGCACTGTCTACATCGGGAACTGGTATTCCCAGGCGGAAGTTTCATCGATTAAGTTTGTCGTTTTTTTTTATGCGTACGTTATTCTATTGTTCTGTGTTTGTGTATATATATAGTTCGTCTAAAATTTCCATTTTCGATGGAACTGCCTCCAGGGACGGATGGTTTCCAGTGTACACAGTGATTCAGAAAAAAAACTCATCATAAAAAGCAGCGGTCGAACGATGTTCGTTATTTCGCACGACCCATTCCGCTTCATAACGAAGCTATCGGTAACAGAAACAAGGCACTGAGCATGAAAACAGAATCAAAGAAATTATCATAACCGAAAAAAAAAACGATAACCCACAACAACAAAAAAAAAACAAACAATTGCCCATTCTTTTTTTCTCTTAATTACCCGTGTACCTACCCTGTGTGGGCGTCGACCGGTGGATGACGGGCGACGAGTTGCGGTGTATCTGCAGCTCAACCGGCGGTTCCAGTATATCGCGATACTTCGACACCATCAGCACCGAGATGAAGTAGACGATCGCGAGGGAAAGGAACTGTGCCTGCTTTGTTTCCTCCTGAAAGAGTCGTTTCTTGAGATTATAATTAGTCGCACTTGACGCCAGTCGACTAGCCAGCCCGTGTTAGGCGGGCCATCGGGTGTCCCGGTGGTGTCGTACACTTACCACATCGCGGTAGATGACCGCCCGCAGCCGGTTAATGTCCATGTCCTGCAGCAGCTTCTCCGGATCCTTTACCGGGCTCATCGGGCCGGACAGTGATTCGATGATTGTCTTCGAGGTGGACTGTGCGCCGCGGATGAGCGCCTGCAGATGGACGCCACCCGGGATATCCTTCAGCGACATGCCGTTGTAGAGACCGCGCGTCCGTTCCTTGCACTCGAGACAGTTGCGCACCGCGCAGGTACACACCAGCCTCAAGCACTGCCGCAGTATGCCACCGGACGACATGTTCTTTTCCGCCTCGAGTTCGCTAAAGTTGAGCGAACTGGCAAATATCAGCACATCCGCCATATTGACGAGCCGCTGGAGGAAGGAAACGGCCACGTCGAGCGGCATGCCCTGGGTCGGTTCGAGTACATCCAGCTCGGAGTTGGGCGACGTGGCACTGGCAAGCAACGGCAGCAAACCACCGCACGCAATGATCAGATTGTCGGCGAGCTGCGAGATCAGATGTACGGTGTTCACCACGAAGATGGCATTTTCCGCCGAGTTGACAAAGTCCAGTACGCTTTTGGTGGAGTGGCTGCGCCACACCTGGATATCCGTTTCGAGCGAAAACAACACATCGGACAGCAGGCGCTGATGAATGTAGGACCATTTAAACTCCGGTATGCGGAACGGGGGCCGGGTTGGGCCGGGCGAAAACATTGGACGTGTCGAGGCAGATTTGGAGCGCTTGCTACCACCACCGGCCCCACTACTGCCCTCATAACTCATCGATTGTACGGCCGCTTGTGAGGCGGTAGATTGTTGCTGCTGGTGTTGCTGTACCGGTTGGCTTTGTTTTGGGTGCGATTGTGCATCGAGATACTGTTGCGTGTTGGTCGACACACTGACGGCACGTTTCGATCCGGCACCGATCGTACTATTGCTGGCCGGCGGCTTCACACTGACCGCTGTACCAGTGGGACCATCCTTGCCGGTATCGTTCGTACTGTTCGCACATTCCTCACCCTCATCGGCCGGTTCGAACCGTACCTCCGTTTCCGCCACCAGCACTTCTCCATCATCCTCTTCCTCTTCCTCTTCTTCCTCCTCCTCTTCCTCTTCCTCGTCAACTTCATCTTCCTCCTCCTCGATCAAACTGCCACCTGCAGTGCGCTGCTTGTCATTGATTGCCATACCTTCCATCGCATCGGACACAACGGAAATCCGCTGATGTTCCTCACCCTCATGCGCATGGTGATGATGATGGTGATGATGGTGATGCGGATGGTGCCGATGGTGATGATGATGGTGATGCATACTACCACCCTCCTGCTGTCCAGTTTGCTGCTCGTTTCCTTCCCCACCTTCACCCACGGTCGTGCCCGACGTGCCAGCCTTTTCCACCTTCTCGACCGCGTCGGTAATGATCGACTCGACGACCTCCTGCATCTCGGTGGCTAGTGCGCGCGTAGCGGGCACATCGGCGCTACTCTCCTCGGCCGGGAAGCACCGATCGAGCAGTTCGTCCACTATGGTGCCAACCGCAGCGTTCACCTTCTGCGGATCCGGTTCGTTTTGCAGTACCGGTGACATCGGCGTGGGTCTATCATTTGATTTATCACTGACACAGGCAACCGAGGGCGAACTACTAACAGTGGATGATTCCGATGTACTGCCGACCGTTTCCACGCTACCCCTGGTCGCCGGATCGTCCCCTATTTTCTGGTTGTTGTTCACGTTGTCAACGGGCGAGCCACCGTCCAAACCGACGTCTTCGCCCTCCACAGGCTTCAGTGCGTTCTGGTTCATTTTAACCACTTCGTTAACCGCTAGCTCGATCTCTTCGTCCTTAATCACCGGCGAGGATGTAGGTTCGGCCGGTGCCTCTTTGCCATGCCGCTCGTCATCGTCTTCCTCCTCCTCGTCGTCGTCGTCGTCGTGCATGGATGCTTCACTGTGCTCCACCAACATGTTGGCCGATTTATCGATAATTTCATCGACAATTGTTTTCACCACTTCACTTTCGGTGGTGGTTGCAGTTGTTTGGCTTGCAATGGTGACGGTTTCGTTGCGTGGCTGATGCTGCACGGCTGCACCAAACTCACCCTCCTCATCACCGTCGTCCTCATCCTGCTCTTCGTCTTCCTCTTCTTCCTCTTCTTCGTCTACACCGTCCGCATCTTCTTCCACTTCGGCGTGCGGCGGCAGTTCGTCCTCCTCCGTTAGATCCGCCTCGCCGCCCCGCATGTACCCATTGCCGGTTGGTGCGTCCGGTGCCGAGCTTGCAAACCCGATCGCTTGCTGCTTCGCCATCACACTCGTGTCGATCATCGTTTCACCCGTTTCCGGTTCGCAAACACAACCGGGCGTTACCGTAACGCCGGCACCGGCCGAACCCGGCCCAATCTGCTTCACGCACTTGCCGTGCATGTCCAGCTCACCGTCCTTCCCGGCGCCGGTTCCATTGCTACCGTTCGCACCGTGCTCCCAGCCACTGATCGTGCTGATTGGACGCTGCTGGCGGAGTGCCGGATCGGTAATGTTATCCGTCCGATGCTTCTCGTAGTGTTCGTACATCTGGGCGAACTGCAGCTTAAACTCCTCGTACGACACCTTCGAGTGTACGATTGCGAGCGTATCGACCCACACGCGCCACCCACCGTACTCGTACTTGATGGCATGATGCAGCAGCATGCGGAACAGCGAGTACACCATATCGGACAGCTTCTGTTCCTCCGAGTTTTTCGGGTGTATGTACGCCATCGCGATTAGCCACTCCTGCCATACGCTCATCTGCAGTACGGTGCGCCGGTTTTCGCGATTGTTGTTGCACAGCAGTGTCATATCGGAAAGAAACAGCTTCTTCACCTCGATCAGCTGCTCGGACTGCTTCGACTGACGTATTAGCGTTGCGACCACCTTCAGTATCATGGGATTCTCCAGCCGGTAGTGACTTTCCGGCTCGGGGTGCTTCGCGTACAGGATCTGCTGCGAGATGTGCTCGGTCATGATCTCGTACAGCACGTTGTAGGTTGGCAGCGAGACGGACTCTTCATACAGCAGCAAACGTTCGGCGAGCAGCGTATACAGATTGTGCGGCGACATTACATCATACTTTCGCCTGGTTATTTTATTTTGTTGTAGCAAAGGTAACGGAGAGTTGAGTCCAAAAAAAAAAAAGGAAAGAAAAACATATTCATATAAATATAGTTGATAATCGTGCGGGAGGTAAGGTCATCCATACTTATGCGTGCTGCGTGACAGGAAGAAGCCGAGCAGCTTCAATGCCTGCAGCCGTATCAGCTGGCTTTCGGCGGCGAGCAGTTTGAAGATTGTGCGCACACCGTGCTTCACATCGAACGCCGGCACCATCGAGCTCGGATGTTCGGACATCAGCGAGATGAGCATCTGCAGCACGTCGTGCAGATTTTCATCCTCGTGCATCGTCATCAGGTAGTTAAGGATGCTCTGCAGCTCGTCGTCCTTCACGCCATTACCGATCATGATGAGCTGCTTGAGGAACAGCAGTATGTAAGCACGGATCGCCAGTATGTCCTTCTGGGCCGGTCGGGGACCATCGAGCCCTTTCGGCGTGATGCCGCTCTTCGCGCGCGGATTCACCACCCAGTAGTAGAATTTGAGCGTGTGCACCGTCTGCAGGACCGTGCTGACGCGGCGCACGTTGCTGTAGATTTGCGTATCGCTAAGAAACTCCGTCGCCAGGTACGCGTACAGGCGTGCCTGTACTGTCGCCGGTGTGTAAATCCACAGCGAAGGATTGAACAGCACGTGATCTAACAGCTGCCAGGTGAGGAAAGAGAAACAGAAGAGCTTCATTTTAACTTTGAATTTCATCTGCCCTGCCACAAGCCGATTCAATTTAGGCATGCAGCAAGATTTATAAGATAAACATCAACGTTCCAAAAATACAAAACAAACAAAAAAAAATAGATTATCAAACTAAATAAAATAAAACGAAAGTAAAACGACGTACAAACATTCTCTAACAAGACGAACAAATCACAACCAAGGCACCAAGGCGAAAACATACAGTTGTGCTACATAATATATATTCACCGGCACTAAATCAAAGCATTTGTAGAGCGATGAAACACCAAAATAAAAGTCATTTCAATCGGTTACCGCCGAGAAACTCCACGATCATACAACAATATTCCATACAAACTGTATATATAAGTGTATTGGAATATACATGAAAACTTTAAATAAAACCGATACCTAAGTAAGAAAAAGGTTACACAGAATCGAACCAACACAAGTAGAAGCATGCATGCGTAAAACGAAAAACGAGCTGTTGTTCACGTTGGAAAGTTATAATTTTTCTTGCTCCGCTTTACATTTTCTTTGAGATTTTTGATTTATCATTTGGGTTGGTATACTTTTTAACTCAACCTATTTATCAACGGATTAACATGGAAACCTAATATGCAGTAAATATGAGCTCTTTTTAAAAATTGAACGAGGAACAACAATCAATAATAATCGTTAAAATATAAATAAAAGAATACAAATACGACGGGAAAATGGTGGATGCTTATTATGAGTATAGCTTATGAAGAACAATCATATTGAATCATGCATAATTTAATAGATCCGTTGCTGCTGGAACTGTGAAATGGTATGTTTGTTTTGTTGTTTTTTTTGGGGTCGATACACGATTAATTGCAAATTTCTTGTCCGGTTGGTCATGTCGAATACAATCACGAATGTAAGCTAAAATGTTCATGCACTTTTTGGCATAAAGTTTAGATTTAGAAAAAAAAACACATGATTGTGTATTGTACGGTAGCGCCTCCCTCCTACGATGAAGGGTAAAATGCTAGTGGCATATTTAGTGATTTTTGTTCGTTCTTTTCTCTTCCTGTGGATCCTGTGATGATGATTCCTTTACTGACAATATCTCGTGCTACGCGTCATCCGAAGATTGGGCACCGCGAGAGCGGGAAGAAAGCCGTACCAGTTGCCGTTAACGGAGCCTGGGCCAGACGTACCTGTTTGAGCAAGAGATCCGAGTTGGCGGACAGGCAAGTCACCAGATACTTGGTAAGACTCAGAAACGATCCCAGCACGTCTAACGATAGGTGATCGCGGGAGGAACGTTGCAGCATGAAGGATATCACCAGAAATCCTCGATTCTGTCCGTGAGAAATGGAAAGCAATTCATGAGCGTGCTGGTGGGTGCCCTTTGTATGCCCTTCCCTACCTGTATCATGTGCTGCTGTACCGTTTGTGAGCTTTCGACGAGCTCACAGATGAATCCAAGCAGCTTGGCGCTGGTAAGAAAAAGGAACACAAAACTTTCGTTAGCTCGCCTGTTAAATATTATATCAAGAAATATTAATACTTACCATAGTGTTGGATCCTTTCGCACATCCGTGCCTTCGTAAGGCATGTCAAGTTGCGAAAACAGTGGAAACAGCACCTGTATACCGCCGATCGAGTTCAGCGTACAGTGGATGGAATGGGTAACAACAGCCTTTACGTCCTATAGAGCGAAGAAAACGATGAAAAAATATTACATCATGCACGAATATATATCCATAACACTGGCAGAGTTACGATGTTATGGTTACGTATATGCTTACCTGCAGCATAAGCGAGTGCGGCGTGTGGACGAAGTACGATAGATTGCCCTTGGGAGCCGATTGTAAACACAGTTGACCGTCCGTTGCGACCGGATTGTACATGAAGACGATGGCACTTGAAAGTTTCCCGTCGTACAGCACCTGGGGTGGTTATATTGATTATTGCGGCCAATGGCAGCAGAAGGATAAGACAGAAACATGTATTGAAATATTGAAATTCGTTGCCGTGATTAGGGCGAATTTGACGCATGTTTTTAAGGAGGGGGAGCGGAGAGAACGGATGAAGATTCCCTTTGCAAATCAACTTTCGGCACCGCTTACGAATTCTGGGGTATTATTTCAAGCGAAAAGCTTAGGAATCAACCGAAAATAGAAACAAACAACGGGGAGGGCACGAGCACGATCAATGTTTGCGGGCATGGAAAGGGGGTTAGAATCCGGTTCGGCATGGCAGGGCAAAACGGAAAAAAACGGAAACTAAATTCATGCATTCCACGAGCGACGTAGACGAATATCGTAATTAATTTTTCATATACCTACAATTTTGTTAAAAGGGTGGGGTTGTAAATAAAAACAAAAAAAAAGGTCACCATCAAACAAATCAATTCGCTCGATACGCACAACACAGCACACAAGCGCTAATGCTAAAGCGGGACGAAAACACGAAGGGAAAAAGGAATAATGGAATACACATACGTAAAACAAGTTTTGGAAAACAAACTTTCGAACAGTATACAGCGCCTGCACTTACAAACTAAACACTAGAGAAAGTGGGAGAGAAAGAAGTGGAGAGACGGAAAAACAGAATCAACCATATACAGAACATAAAAAACAATAAAAGCATGCTTACGGATACTAAATCAAACGGTTCGCCACCGGAGCCCGGGGCAGCGGAAGCAAGCGCAACACCGGAACTGGCCGAAGCCGCGGTCGAGGATGAGGAAAACGAGGACGGGTGGTGGTGGTCGGCAGCGGCGGCACCGGTAGCAGCAGCAGCGGCGGCAGTAGCAGCAGCAGTGCTGCCGCTAACTAGATTTCTATGGATAGTTGACTCGGTCGGAGCCAGTGGCGTTGGAGAAAGCGACGAAATGATGGCTTTCGCCTCACTCACCCGCTTGTGGTTGTCCGGCAGATTCAGATAGCACTCGTTGTCGAAGCGAAACTGGGACTGTAAAACAAAAAATCACAAGCATATGAGCACAACATTGCGCATCGGATGCACCGCGTTGCAGCTTCCTTCATACCTTGTAACCCGGCCCGAGTCGATGCATTGCACAGATTTGCTGCGTGGTGAGCGCCTCCGAGAAGAGATAGATTGCGGCCATCTGCCCGCAGAACACACGCTCCTCATCCAGTTCCGGCGTGGCACCGACGTAGCACTTGTCGAACGGCTGCGGAACAGTATAGAGCGGATTAACCATGGTGCTTTCGAATGGTTGAATTGCTCAGTTAAATGTCTTACATCATTCGTTGACACTAGCCAGGCCATTTCCGTGCTCGACGCTAGCTGGCCATTCACCAGGCACTTGATCTCACTCTTCGTCCACCGGTTGTAGATATATACAATGGCAATCATGTACCACTTGCGCGGCTGAAACTCATACTTCACGCAGTGCTGGAAACCCTTGCCCTTCACCTTCATGGACGTTAGTACCAGGCAGTTACCCACGAAGTGTGCCGTGTACCCGACTCCTTTGGACGTTTTAAAACTAAGTGCGCGCGTGTGTAAAAAGGAAAACAAAAGCAATTAATCGCGAAATTCGAATTTAAAAATAAAAATAATTCTACATACCAGTATAGGTAGGGTTTTTCACGCTCAATGTTAACCGAATTGATCGGATCCAACCGGAACCAAGTGCTGAAGGTAAAACCGTTCTCGTACGGCCATTTTGCCAACGGAGGCAGCACAACAGCCTACGTAAAAGTAAGATTAAAAATAGATTAGACAAAAATATCATACCAGGCATACTCGGATAATTTGTAAAGACATAATTATTTGTAAGGCGCACGAAATCTTCTTCAGTATGTTTCATCTAACATATTTTGCAAGTTAATAATACAACTATGCGACTACATGTTTATGTTTGAAATTTAGACTATTTGAGCGACAGGAAGCCTTTTAGGTAAGCAACGGTTAACCTACCGAACCCTTGCGTCCGGGAAAGCTGAAAAACACATCCGGCCCGTTTCGGTGGGGCATCTGTTTCAACACGTTAAGCAGTTTGGCCGAATGGCGGGGCCATTTGCCGTTGACTGCTTTCATAGCGCCGAACAGTAGCTTTAGCTCCTTCACCGTAATACTGTAGCTAGCGAGCACACCGAGCATCTCGATTAAGAGATCTGCAAAAGTGTGAAACAAGAGATAACGTTTGTTGGCGTTTGTGTTCTGCTCTGCGTTTGAAAATCATCGCATACGTACCGGCCACGATCGGTTCGGCCTGCTGCAGCCGTGCCAGCACATGCTCGATCAGCCCGATCTCGGTACACGCCTGCAGGTTGCGTACGCTCTTTTTCAGGATCGCGATAAACACGCTCCACACCTCAGCCTGCAGGTTTGCCGGACAGTGATCCAACAGCTCGAGCATGTGTTTCACGTTTTGTGCGTCCTGCACGACAAAGTTCAGCTCCATGTCGAATTCGCCACCAACAAGCTGTAGAATAAGAAAGCGAATAAGAAGAAAGATCGTTAATAAGTTGGGCATTAAATCAGTACGGGGTGCCACTGCTCCATATCTGCTGAGCAAGGTGAATACTATCGTAATAACATTGTAACAACGTCACGGCAAAAGCTCATAGCCCCCAACGCAGGGTTTTTACCCTATATACGTTGCGCTTGTGGACGACTTATCAGCAAGGTTCCTAACGTAACGTTGTTGAACATTGCAATCGGCATACAATTTGCAACAATATGTACCATTCAACTGTTTATCCTGTGCAATTGTTTGCCGTACAATCAGTCACGGTAGTTTCATTGAAACATTATGCATATCGCACAGGTAACTCGTATGGAAATGATATCTTTTCGATGTATGCACGTGTTTTGAGTGTTTGTATCGACGACAATGGAAATCATAGTCTCAACGTTCAAATTCAGACGGTCTGGCAGATTGCTCTGCGGGAAGAAAAATAGTCAGGGAAACCAAAAAAAAATACGAAACTCAATTTCTTTTTGCTTGACAACCGCATCGCAAGGGCATATCGTCTTTGAATAGGTTAGAGATAACAACGCTCACAAAAGTCCGACAACTACCGATAAACAGGCAAAGTGGGACGATAAGGTGTCATAATATTAGGCGAGAGAGTAACCACTAACAACACTTGACTTCGTTTCCACGATTGAGCGATATGCAATCGAGATTAAACCGATGTGGAAATCAAAACGTTTTTTCTTGGATTAATTACGTTAGTATGTGGAAAACCACATACAGGTTTTGGAATTATACTAGAACGCGTGCAGTAGGTTCATGCCAGCTGAACCAACAACTTTTGTTAACGTTCTAATAGATCACGTTTGCTGTGTGTAAATCTAGACAGTTTTCTTCCACGTAGTCTTCCGATCAGAGAGGAATCGTAATGCGAAACATTGATGCGTTTTAATGTTGGTAATGATTCCCTGTGGCAATTTGGAAATTGTTGATATTACTGAGCTTTCGGAATTTCATCATTGAAATGATGAATAGAACGAATTATTTTTGTTTTAAAGATTAAAAGACCCCACCGCTCCATACGACAGTGCCGGTACCAAGTTCTATGAGAACCATTCTCACGTAGTATGAAATTGAATCTCCGGCTACGTGTTAAAACTAAGTCAAATAACCCATTGGTGGGAAGCATGATCTAGTAGGTCACTACAACAAGAAGACTATTTCATCCAGATATTTTGTTTGAAACGATCCAGTGTATATCGGTAAAGCTATCGCTTTCGTGGTTTTTGTCGTTTCCAGTCGACTGCCATTCTCTTCTCTATGTTGAAAAGTGTTTCGTTATCGAGTTCATTCTAATTGTTTCTAATTTAATTTGGCACTTCTGGCACATTATTTGCTGAATTACATCTGTCGGTATTGGGGTTCGATGCCGCAAAGTGTGTTTGGTGTGACGTTTCTTGTTAGCACTATTATCGTTGTTATTTCGTGTCTGATGCTCTATCGCTTTGCAATAGGTAGCATATTCATGGTAGCATGAATATTTCAATGTTTTTACATAATGAGAAAAACAAACACGATAATTTTACACTGCAATCATAACGTGACCGTCGGTTCTATGTGTTTCTTTGCATGTTCATATGCATGTAAGAAGTGTAACTGAGATAACCTCCTATCAAAACATTGGGGTTTTGAGTCTAACCAGATGTAACCAGAGTTCCAGATGGATATTGGTTTTTTCTAAGGACTATGGAAGAGCCGCAACAATATCGAACCCTACTAGCTGAACGATGAACTCGCTGTCGTGCAACGAATTGCCGTGTTTCTTCTTACCAGATGCAGCACCGTGTTGACCACCTCCCGGTTTGACACCTGGCCCACCTCAATTAGCCCGATCAGGACCGCGAACTTGAGGTTGTCCGTCATCGACATTTTCACCACTTCCTCGGGTCGCTTGATGTCACACAGGGGCGGCCTCGTTAGATCCGCCATGGTGGGTGGCGTGTTCTAAAATGGTACAAGAACAAACAGGCTACAGTAGGCGTTGATAATCCGGATTTTTAAACCATGCATAGAAAGAAGAAGAAGAAGAAGCAGATTATTGTATCCAGAATGGAGGGAGGGGGTTCCATGTATGCGATGCATGGAGTGATCAATGGATGATAAGTGTTTTCCTACGTGTACTAACGGTATTGTTCTCCCGGATACGTGATTGTTTGCGTAGAACGTTTATACCACTACTATCGACGAAACGTTATTCAGGTGTACCTTGCGGCGTTAATATTGACGTTTTTTTTTTTTGCAAATGTGTCGTTTCCGTCACCGCGACAGGTAGATATATGTATGTGCAACATATATCGTACACATGACAAATGATAAAGCAAACACATTCCCCCCTGCCCTCACATTCTCATGTATACAAACGCACACACGGAAAAACAACCCCCAAGTCGCTATACAACCCTGAGATAAAAATCACCCCTTTCCCCACTCTAAAAAAAACTGCACCGGTTGGGGGGATGGTGCAGGGTAAAGTTATTATCACACACACACACACACACACTCAGGTACTGGGGGCGCACGGGTGTCGTACGGAGAACCCTTACGTCACCACAGCCCGAAAGGATTGAATGCTATCGGAAATGGTCCGAAATAGTTGGTTGTTGATAGTGTTGATTGTGGTTGTTGGGTCGGCTAGTAGCAACGCTGGGCTTCTACTGTGCGCTGTTGGTGTTTTCGCATACATCAAACAAAGGGCCTGGAGAGTGCCCTACCGTGTGCAGTCACCCGGTGGCGGCTGTTTCGTAAACAGAGGCGCCTTCTCAAGAAGCACTTTAACTCTCACACACACGCACAGCATAACCAAGAAACGGGGTGCATGCGTGCGAGCTTTGTGGCTGATTGTGGCGAAACGATGGATGACTGAATGAGAATGAGTGCGTGTGCCAATGTGTGCATGTGTGTGGATGTTTGTGTGCGATACACACCAACGCTCAGGCGCACACCAGCCCATCCCGACGATGACGGTGCTGGGATGAGGTTTTTCCTGCATCTTCTTTTCTCCCATTTTCTTTTCGCACTCGGATAATTTTGGTTGTACGCAATCTTATTATCGGCAAAGATACACGTCCATAACACCCACCCCCTGTGCGAGGGTTGGCTTTGGGCGATAATGCATTGGAAAGGATGACGTGCTGTAAAAGGATCCTTTTTCAGGATTTTTTTTCCCTTCCGAACAGGAAGCTAGCGAAGGGAAGGATGGGTGTAGGGAGGGGAGGCAGTACAGGGGTTGGGAAAGAAAATTTCTCATGCACACGTGCGCTAATACACAAGAACACACACACACACATATATACAGACAGGATAGCACACGTACATCGTACATACACACAGGCGCACGCGCACACCTACACTTACAACACACTTATGTCACGGACACACACATACAAGATATACGATCTTTTTTCCTGTGTATCGCTTCATTCATTATTCTTTTCCATTCGTCACTTTTACTTATTCCAAGTCACGCACTTTTCAATGACAGTTCTCTGTTATTAGAGGGGTGGGTGGAGAACAGAGAAAGTTGGCAAGGGTGAACGTGGGGTACATGATAACTATTAAACAAAAAAAAACCATCAGACAGCATTAGGGCGGATGTGCCACTGTGTGTGCGCCTGTCGGTGTGCGCGGAAGAGGATGATAGCAGAGAAAGAAGGGGGCTGATGAGGGCACAATTCTTAGCAGCCGGTATGAAGGATTTTCACTCGCTTTTCCGCGACTTGGGAGCCATCAAAGGGACATTTAGATAATGGGTTTTCGATAAAAAAAAAATGAAAACCCGGGCCACGCAGTAAGTCCAGTGGACGGAATTTGGGCTTGACGGGAGAAGCTAGAGAGGGAGAGATTACGGGAGTTTTACAAGCTCCCAGGTTGAACAGTGAACATATAAAGGAGGGCCTTCCGTTTTGCTGGAACGGTTCTGGAACTTCTCGTTCCGCCGGGAGAACCGTTTTCCCAGCTGCACAACCTTTTTCCGCTTAGAATTGTAAAAAGATTGCACCACCTTGTTTCCGGTTCGCACCAAACGCTTACGTTGTGCATGTGCAAGTATGGTGGGTGCATTTTTCCCGTTTTATCCGTAACACTCTGCACATTTGTTGTTCGGGACAACACGGAACAACGGAACGGTTCGGTTACCATTTTGCCCTCCAAGAGCTGGGGGCTCGGGAAGATGATCGATTTTCACTTTTTCACAATGCTTCTTCTTCTTGCTCCTCTCCCTCGTTGGTGGTTCTGCTGACGAGGGGGTTTTTTGTATTCCGTTCCTATGGGTTGATACTGGGATGGATAGCAGACAACACGACCGAGAATCCCCTTTACCTGGTCTAGCCGATGTGGGGGGCGACCCGCCGTGCCCTGTTTCCCTTCTGTTCGACCCACTGGTGCACAGCTGTGGCCACTGGGTTAGCCAACATGTAAAACTTTCCGACACACTTGACGCTATTACCTTCCCTAATTAAAGGTCGAGATTTATGAAAAAAAGCTATCGCGTTTCGTTGACAGCACCTGTCAAACTAGTTTTTTTTTTCTCTCGATGGCACTGGGTGCAGGTTCCTTGTACCGGACCGCGCAGAAGAGAAAAGCGAGCAGGGCGAAAAAGAAGAGTTGACAGATCAGCGCCCGTATACGTACACGCTGCGAATGTGTAGGTGAGCCGAGTGCTACGGCGAGTTACAGGGTTTGAGAAATCACTTTCCCATTAAGGTTAAAATCATGACGTTTAAATTAATTTTATTCTTGCTGAACGAACACTAGAACACGGGACGGCTGAATGGGGATTCTATTGATCCTTTTCGCTAAACAAGGATTCAAAAACAACTAAAAATACACCAACATACATTTATACCGATTCATTGAATAGGAATGATTATCTTAAAAAAGCGTGCTACGAACCCTGTAAGTTTGTATCATCACACCAATTCAATCAAATGTGCTCGAAACGGCCGCTGTCAAATTATTCCTAACATGACGAAATACAGAACTTTATTTTTGCATTATAAAGCAAAATATTCCACTTGTAAAGGTTTGATAAGGTGTTGTTGTAGTAATATTGTATTTTATTATAGAGACAATTCATTTTCAGAAGTGATGTTCACGGACGTATCCGTTAATAAAGTTGCGAGTTTGCTGAATACATTTCCCCTTTACTGCTCGAAAACCGAGAAGCTTTCAACGCTGCTCGAATTCTGAAAGCATTATGTTCGTAAAAGTTTTTAAAAGCTTTTCTTGCGAACTTTTATCAACAGTCACGTTGCTTTAAGGATGAAATCGGTAACGGACTTATAATGTTTAATGTTTAATGTTTATTTCATCAATTGATCACTCCGTCCGTCATTGCGTAGCTGCATCCCGATGATGCTGTATTCGTCGTTGCGATTTTTGCTGGGTTTGCGTGACTTCCAGCATGCGTATATTGCTGTTAGTAATACTAAAGTAATACCGACAGCGCATCCAGCAAGCGCTGCCTGATGACCAACCTCTAGTAGATGTAGCAGCTGCCTAAGCTTGGCAGCTTTCGGCTCTCCCAGTCGGTAGTAACGGTCGAAGCGAAACAGCGGTACGCGAAGTTCTGGTACGTTCTGAAACAGTGCGATATGTTCGTTTGGACGAAGATCCGTGTGATACGCTAGACCGATGTATGACTCTAGCACCGTCCCTGTCGTAGGCTCCAGGACGTAGTACAGTTGACGTCTATTGCCATCTGACTGGTTTGAGTAAGAACCCGGCTCTGATTCGTACAACGGCAGGCCGTTACATTCGTTCGAGTTAAGCATGCCGTACCTGCCCAACCGAATGGACATTTCCGGACAGCTGGTCATGCCGCTTGCTTCCACCATTTCGGTGCTGAACGGTCGAATTAGATGTGCCGTGTAGCGGTAACCCATGATACCATCCAGCAGCAGCTCTTCATCATACTCCAGCGTTAGTCTTCGGCACAGTTCCGGCAGAACAATCGTGATCGGTTTACCGCGATCGAGGCGAGACGGAAATAGCTCTCCGGTAAGATCTTCAAAACCATCACAGGGCTGAATTGCGTTGCTCGCCTTACGATGAACTGTTGAGCCCCAGGAGCGCACTATACCGTATGTCGAGCGATCATGCATCCCGATGTCCATGCTGTAGATTTCGCTCGGTCGTCTGCTGACGTTGAACGTACGGAAGTATGCCAAACGCTCGTCCTGACACAGCGCTCCGAGATTCTTGTCGGTGCAGAGCAGCTTGCGCATCTGCTCCAACATCGGTTCGCGCTGCCCGGAAAACAGTAGATGCCCGATCGGTCTAGTTACCGTCACGTCCTGACGGTAGTTGTGCAGCAGAAAGGACATCTCCCGTTGCAAGGAGTAGTCCATGTTGCGGGCCAGATGGGACGTCAGCAAGGCGACAAAGTTAACGCTGGTGATCACCTGCGGTTGTGTGCCGATGAAGTTACGCCGGAAGAAGGTTCGCTTGCGGTATGATAGAGTACCATTTCCTTGGTGAAACTTGACGTCTATAACTTCGGTGTATTCTGCAAATAGCAAGATATGTTGTTAGTATGAGAGATAGACCTCGCGGGCTCTACAACACACCATTATACGTATAGGGTCCCAGCTCCTGAAAGCTAGCCGTCGATGCCTCCTGCGGAATACTTAGAAATGCCTGTGCGTTACTCCAGTTGTACACGTAAAACTGCCAGCTAGGGTGCATCGTGGGTCGCCGCCATTCTTTGTAGAGTGCTGAGCCCGGCAGTAGAGATTTCTCCTTCGGAAAGTACGACACACGAGAGGAACATTTATCAATTGCAGGAAGTTAATTGGGAGAATTTAATGACACCGTTACGCCACACGCCAAATAAGGTTTGACCCATGTACGGATGTTTGTTTTGCACGGTAAACACCGTCCTCTAATAGAGATACCGGAACTATCAGGAGAGAGAGAGAGAACAACCTGATCATCGTACACGGTTGACCCTAGGTGCTCCGCAGGTGTCAATATGGGTTTTTTAAGATGCTGTGACAACCGGGCGCCATTACTGCTGCATACAGAATGAAGCTCGGATGTCGTCATTTTGATCTGGTTTTGAAGTTTGAATTGCGCATATCACAGGAATAATTTATTGCTTGTGAATCCCACCCAGACCGGATGAACCCCATTGTTCTGGAAGAGTTTCATCAAACTAACGTACTTGGACATCCAGTTATGAAGAACGCAAAATATTCCCCTTTTGAAGTCACTTCTGCTCGAGTAGCGGCTAAAACACCCAGTTAGTCGTTGTTGTTGAACAGCGAAGAAGTGTTCGAAACCGATAGATATGAATGACTTCCTGAAGTCGTAGCGGCGTCGAGTAATTCGCTTGCAATTGACGATTCAAGGTAGGCAAACCTGTTGACCACCGTGAACTCAACTTGGTGGATGCTAACACTTTTTATTAGACGACTCGGACCCTTGTCCGTGGACTAATGATGCGTGTGTATCATAAGACTTGGAAGGTAGATTTGCATATCAGTTGTATGGACGATAGTCATACGTGAGATACATCCTACTGGTGGATGAAGATCCTTTATCACACGTGATGGTTTAGCACTTGCCCAATTCGTGTGCTCTGCACGTTACACGTTACATAATCGCAATCCCCGCCGAAATGGATATCATCACTTACCTCAGACACGAGTATGTCAAAGATGTTCGGCCATGCCAGTATAAATATTAATCCCGTTGCAGCAGTACCTAATCCCAAACCCACCACCAGATACCACCGGCAACAGCCCATCGTTGTCCAGAACACCAAGTGTAACACTTCCCGGCAGGATGTAACACCGCGTTACGTTTGAGGTTGGCTTACGTTGCTTGATGGATGCTACAATCGAATGATCGAGGTTGTTGAGTGGTGTGTCCAGCTAGATTTCGCACAAAACCGTTTCGTGACGCTCACTCATCGATACCACACAGTCGAATGATACGCTCAGCCAAGAAGTGCTTCCAGCAGCAACCGGGCAGCAGTGCAACTTTCGATCTTAACCGGGTGACGCGCCGATGCACCATAGCGGCAAGGTTGAGTAGCGTTTTTTTCATCCCCACCGGTTCACCTGGTACGAGCTGTCCCTGCAATGTGCGTCATATATCGAGTACAATTTTCGTACTTCGACTTTCATACTGTGTACCGTTGACGTATGTAACGATTGTTGCCGATGGATAGAGCACTTGGCTGACTACCGTACTATCAGAAAGATAAGCAAGAATTCTTATGCCTTTCCATATTGTTCATTATCGGAATTCTTCATCAAACTGTTGAACTCCGGTCTGTAGCATCTTAAATAGGGGGCCCTCTTTAGGTTCTCGTATCTAATGCCCGGAAGCGGTACCAAACGGAAGGTGTTCCCAAGGCGTCCGCATTGGATAAACCTTGATCTAGTGTGTTGCGCCGCTGCAAGTGTGTCAGTGATTATCGAACATGCTCAAAGCGAGATGTGGCTCTCTCTCTCTCTGTTTCTTTTCTGCCTAATTTTTTCCTCGTTCCAACAACTGGCTAGAGCTACCGTGCAACTGCCGTACCAGATCCTGCCGACCTTGTCACCGTTCTCACCATAATGGTGCCCCTTCTACGCTGTTTACCGATGTCGCTGTGCTTGTATTAAGCAATAATTATTCTTTCTCGCAGCCGGCTGTCCATTCTTGGCGGCTGAAAAAGGGAATTGGAACTAATTTTTGTCAGTTTGCACAGTGCGTTCCTCGTCGCTTATCATCGATTGTTGTGTTTTGTTGTTTTATGTTTACAAGTTCGTTGGAAGCTAATAGATCATTTAAAGGGTTTTTTTCAAAATGATTGCCTCTAAATAATCGCGTCCTCTTTCATCCATCCCATCGACGCTCCAGGCTGTTTGTGGGGTTCGGTTTCGTAACACAAGTGTTTCATTAAACGTAACACATTATCAACGCAACACCAAGCGGAGGTCAAACGCAAACAACAAAACAAAACAAGAGCAAACTCAGATATTCCAATACAATCGTCAACCGGTAAGAGAACCGAACAAAATGGCTATGCGTTATCAAATCTTTTACAGCAACTTCTCCTTCTTTATCAGTAACACATAAAAAAGCACTTACACACAGGCAACAAGCAGATAATCAATTGAAGAACAATATTTATTTGGGAGGAGGGGGAAAATTAGTACTGCTGATCGTCTTTCAAGCAGTGAATTAATGCGCTGTGGCGTTTATTTCGTAGGATACACTCGTGAAATTCGCCATCGCTTAAGGGCTGCTTTGATTACACTAGAACGGTCTGTGTAGCTTTACCTAACATATAAATTATCGTACATCTTCACGGATGAAGCCATACATTTGTCGACAAGCGGAGGAAAGAAAGCACAATGCTAATACAGCTGTAAAATAGATTTCGACATTATTTCCGACCGCCATTTAATTCCTACCATCGACTGCTTCATCTACACTGGGTTCGTGTTTATCTTCCGATTCCTTCCGAGCGAGCACCGGCGTGCGTCGCCTAAACGTAATACTTGCGTAGTCAGGTGTAAATAATAGTTGAATAATATATTAAAATCGATAGGAGCGACAAAATAATAATTAAACGAGATTCTATACGTAAAATGTAATTAAAATCAAATACACGCAAAATAAAACGAAACGGGAAACTGTTCATCAGAGAGCTGCCCGTCTATATCTATCTCTATATCTTTTTTAAAAATGATTCATTCCTAAGAATCTCCGGTAGAGAGTCATTCAAATCATGAGTCGACTTTCAAAATATTCATGATTTATCATATATTTATGATTCCTCAAAGATTCATAAATCCTCAATAAATTTAAAGATTTCATGAACTTCTCACAAAAATTCATGGATCCTTAAAGTATCGTGAATCCTTATAGATGAATCACTAAGTTGTCATGATTTTGCATATTTTGTTATATTTTCCGCTTCTGAATAAGAATTTATGTTGAAAAATAATATGTGATTTCGTACCGATTTATGGATCTTTCAGATTTTATGAATCTTTGGGGTTTGGTAAAATCCTTAGGAGGTGATGAATCTTCCGAATTAATATTCAGAGTCATTCATGCAGATTCATCCAAAACTACAAAAAAAAAACTGAACCTCACCTACTGGAAGCTCTGTCAATATATCTCCACACAGTTTGTTTTGTTTGGCACGCATTATAGTATACTGGCGCATTTGGACGCGGCTAGGTAGTTGTCCGTACATTCGTACCGTTTTGAATACACCATCGAGCTAAGCGTTTTTGTTTTATGATTTCTGTCTTCCGCTCTATCCACCCTAACACATGTGCTCAAGCTAGACGTGTGCTCTATAATGAGTATTTACATAGTGGCATAGTCTTCACACTAGAAGTACAATTAACAGACCCGTACGATAGCTCTGTCTGACGTGGTTGTTTATGGACAATGCAATGTCAGTGCATCTCAGGGGTTCAATAAAATATGAATTCTTCAGCTCGCTAGGTGGACAGTTAGAGGGACACCTAGCGAGCGACTAGTCGTTATAATTGACTCACTAAACGGTAACCCAAAATCCTTGATTTTGTTGGATTCGGCAAGCACTAGAAGGCACTGTCATACTATCACTGTTCATTCGTACTGTTTTTTTTTTCGCATGGGCATTGTACCTTGGCGACGTTATCGTTTTTGATTTGCCTCTGCCTGCATGTTACACTGTCTCGCTCACTCTAATCCATATCTTAACTCATATGACTGTTCACTAAGTTATCTAAAAACCAGTCGTTGTTCCCTGCTTTACACCGTACCGCTATCGATCCTCGCAGCCAGGGTCTTCCCATCGCGCACGGCGCACCAAGCTCAGCTTCTTGCCTCGCGTTCCTCGCGTTCGATAATACTACTACTGGTAGCAGCATCCGGCGCGTCTGATTCCATCTGCTGATGGCAGTCTCGGTTGACGTCCGCACTATCCGGGAGCAGAACCGAGAGGTTCGGTATGAGCACCGGCAGGTTGGGTTGGCCCAGGTTCGCGTGGCGTGGCAGGCTGTTGCTGCTGCTTGCTTCGACGAACTGTCCACGGGTGTCGGTGATCGGTATCTCATAACCATTGTCGGTGGGCATCGATGATATCGGACTGGCTCTGTCCGGTGGTACGCAGAAGCCATCCGGTTGATCCTGGTCGCCACTGTTCTCGTACACCAGCTCCAAGTACTTTGGGGTGTTTGGTCCGGGACCTCCAGTTGCACCGCTGCTGCCACTGCTGGATGTCGGCGGTGTGGCGATCATTCCGACATCGTTTCCACCGTAGCGTAGTGAGCCTGTGTAAACAGAAAGTGGAGATGAGCTTCAGGTGGTCACTTGTCACAGGCATCACCCCCGAGAAACGTATTGCTTTATAAGCTTTAAAGCATGGTAAGCATTACAAGCAGTGTTAAACAAGCAAGTGAGGTTAAAATTATTCAAAACTATTATCTAACGTCTAAGACCTACTACTTGATATTGTAATTTAAGTATGCTCTTGCACTCCATATGGATTGTACAACAAGACTATAACTTCCAGAGACAATTAGAAAGCCATGCAGAAGACATGTTTGGAATGCCTGAAGATGATAATGACTACGAGAACGCATAGTAAAACGCGTGGATGATTCTGTTTCCTGGGGAAATAATCATGAAGGTGTGAGGTGCAACGCTATCGCTATCTACCTGACAGTGGTGAAACCTGGCCACTTTCGGACCCCAAGTATGTCGGATTCGATACGGCCTCTGTAACGAAATGGATGAGTTTGCTTGATTGGCGTGCAGTGCTTAAAAGTGCGCGTGTGGTTTTATCTTGTGAAAAGCGTTGTTCAAACGTTCTTCCCTACCTTGCTGCAGTTTTGCCGGGAACGGTGCTATGATCTGCGTATCCTCGCTTGTATTTTCACGCAGTGCTCTCAACACCTCCAAACAGTATCGGAACGTGGGCCGTTCATCCGGTGAGAATCTCCAGCAGTACTGCATGAGCTCGTACCTGGGAAAGAGTCAATCGTACGCACGCTTACAAAGTTGCTCAGGGTGTAAAAGCATCTCCAACTCCTATATCTTACATCTCGTTCGGGCACACCTTCGGTCGATCGAGATGGCCACCCTCGCGCACATGGTTCAGCACCTCGACGTTGTTCTTCGCCTGATACGGTTGCTCACCGAGCGTCATTATTTCCCACAGCAGCACCCCGAACGCCCAGATGTCCGACTGGGACGTGAACACACCGTCTACCAGACTTTCTGGCGACATCCACCGCACCGGCAGCAAACCTTCACCTTCCTTCCGATAATAGTCGTTCTTGTAGATGTCTCGTGCCAACCCAAAATCTCCAATCTTTACCACGCGATCGCGCGGATCCGTTGACGACACCAGACAGTTGCGGCATGCCAGATCGCGGTGTACGAAGTGCATCTCCTCCAGATACCGGCAACCGGACGCCACGTCCTGGCACATCGAGATCAGATCGAGCATCGTCAACCGTGCGGCCTGGCCCGGCAGGGACCGGCTGCGGCGCAGATAGCTCAACAGATCGCCACCTTGCATCAGCTCCATGATGATCAGTAGTGCATCCGCCTCAAGGCACACACCGAGCAGACGCGTAATGTGTTTGTGTTTAAAGTTACTCATCAGCTGTGCTTCTTGTAGGAACTCTTGTTTCTCGTGCAGTTTTGCACCTTTTTTGAGAGTCTAAGATGCGGAGGAAAGGGAGAAAAGCATGAATATCAGCATCGAAAGGATCCGGTCAGGTTATGTTGCCGCTTACCTTTATGGCCACCCGTGTTTCCGCCTCGCCGTCGACGCCTTTTACAACACCCTCGTATACTTCACCGAATGCTCCACTACCCAGCAACGAGGAACTTGCCATAAAGATCTAGAAGAGGGAAAACCAGGTTTTGTAGATGTGCCAACTACTGTATATCTTCTGTCTGTAAGTACCTGGTCGAGACGTATACGGGGCAACAGCGTTATTTCCGCGTCTGTCATTGAGCCGGAACTGTACAGAATGTTGGTGGTTTGCACAAAGTTACCACGGCGCGGAAGCTCTCGCAGGTTTGCCAGCTCAACATCGGAAAGTCGTGCATTGGCCTGGTTCATCTTCTTCATTCGATGTATTGCGCGCAACACTAGGCTCACCGTAAGAGGGAGAACGTCATCGAATTAAGAAAAACAGTTCGGTTGTGGGTCCATGATAGCTAGCTATACTCACCTAATACTACCAGCAGTGAGACGAACATTATTATCCCGGTAATGGAAAAGACAAAGGTCCCGATGTAGACGAAGGTACGCTGCACCTGTAGTTTTCCACTGGTTGCCCGGCTTTCATCACTGTATGGGCCCCAACCGTACGAGTTGCGTGCCCGTACCCGAAACAGGTTGCTCTGGATGGTGTGCTCTACCGGGATGAACCAGTACACATCCGTACCGTTGTACACCTGGCTCCAGTGTTCATCATATGTTTCGACTTCAGTAAACGATTCAGTAGCATTGCTACCGTTCGTACCAACCACCAGTGAGTTCACCACCGCCGGTGGCATCACTAAACGAGCGGCCCGCTTCGACTGGGTTACGAGTGCTTCCAGGGCGTACTCCTCAATGGTGGCACCATTTTCCTTTGCCGGATCCCAGCTAACCTTGTATATATCCTGTCCCAGTTTTGTCACTGTGGGGCGACCGGGTGCAGAAGGTTTGTCTGCCTTCGTTTCGAAGAGTATTTCACGGTCGTTCGGCCACTGGTACGGTTCCGTTCGGTTTGGATAGTACAGCAGAATCTTAAACCGATATTTAGTCTTCGGCAACAACTCCTTCAGCTCGTAGTTGTACCAGATTGATGACAGCGTTGTCGAATCGTACATCGTCGTCCAGATGTTTTGTCCAGCGATGGAGTACTGAATCCGGTAGCTGTTGAGAAAGATTCCATGTTGCGTTTAGTTACTGCGTACGAGCGGAATATCCGAATGCTACATACCTCGTACAATTGGCAGGAGGGGTCCACTGCAACCGAATGCATGTCGAGTTGATCGTTAGCAGCTGTATAGCGGTCGGCTCCGGAAACGTCTGTATCTGGACCATCTCACTATCGCTAAACGCATGCGAGGTGGAGTGCGCCCGTACCCATAGAATGTACGTCTGGTTCGGCTGCAGTTTCTGAATCTCCGCCGTCATCAGTTTGTTGACTTTTTTATTAACTTTCGAAAAGAAACAAATAACGATGTGACATTAGTTCATACAGTTCTTGTACTCTATTGGCAAAAGTGCTCCTAAATACCTGTAATATCGTGCAGTTGTCGGGGCGTGCCGTCCAGCTCCGCACGATATATCTCATACCACAAAAACTCGCTGTTCATCTGGCGCGGTGGCAACCAGCTGACGAACGCCTCGGTTGGGCTGATCGGGAACGCCGTAATGTCTTCGGGGCGCGATGGTGGCCCGACATCCGTTTTGAACACGGCCGGCATTTGTAGCTTGGGTGTTTCGGTCGTCTCCGCAACGACAAACAACCGCTCGGTCAGTGTACCGCTTGCTGCGAGGTAGTGGTTGGTGAGCGATATACCAAACCGGTAGCTAGTGTACGGCCGAAGGTTACCGATCGTGCGGCTCATCTCGTACGAGTAGTCCACGTACAGATCGGCAGTTGGGTCACTCTCCAGCTGATACATGATGCGATACCGTATTGCCGGTGGCCGTCGTTTACAGCCGGCGTGCCGTTCCGGTTCGGGCAGACCGAGTGTGATGGAGTTCTCGGTGCTATTATTCTGCTTAGGCAAATACTGGATGTGGTGTACGACCGGGACGAGGCACCGCTCGGGAGGATAGCGCTGCTGTTGCTGTACAGGCAGCAAAGCGACAGCTCCTGCTATCGGGAACTCTTCCGCCTCGGTGGTGGGTGGATCATCGCGGGCTCGCACATTCACCGCACCATTCGTCCCGATCCAATACAGATAGCCCTCGTCCTGCACGGTATCGCGCGGTCTACTATCGTTGATTTCGTGGCCGAACTCGTCACAGATCTGCTGTATCCGTTCGTCTACGGTCTCTACCGCACAGTTGAAGGAGACCGGTTCCCGGTCCGGCTCATCGAGCGAGATAAGGTAACCGGCACGGGATGAGCGTGACATTGCCAGCAGCTCGGCTGCGTCCGGCAAGAATTGCAGCAGATCGATCGTGCTTGGCTCTGCAGGTAGACTGAACGTGCGCTGGTGCGGCTCCGAGCCACCGCTCTCGTATCGATTAAGATCGTACGCATGCAGTGTGCTTCCATTGCCGGAGGATGTGTGAGTGCGGGCGTACACAGTGCGCGAGACCCAGTCGACGGTGAGAGCGGTAACGTTCCCTAGTACCTGTGCCAGCTTACGCTTACCATCCGCATCGTCGTGCATGAACAGTTCGTTCCTATCGTTCACCCAGAACAGTTTACGCTCGTGGCGTAGTTCGGCGAGATGTTTGGCCGGTACGGGTGTGGCCACGATTGGCGTACTGTTGCCCAGATCAAGATCCAGCAGCAGTATCTGCTCGTGGGTAGCAGCGTACAGCAGGGGCAATGGGCGACCGTCGCGCAATCCAATCGAACGTATTTCACTCGGATCACCGTTGTGGTCGACATTGCATACACGCACCTGCAGATAGTAGGTCATGTTCGGGTGTACCGCTTCCGGTATCAGTAGCTCTCTGTTGTGCACCTCCACACCATCCAGTAGCACCCGGCGCTTCGTGTCATCGTAGCTGGACCAACAATCGACACGGTATGCTACGATCGGTCCATTGGGCTCGGTCGGTGGTGACCAGCGGAATACAATGCCGGTGCTCAGTTCGTGTGTGCCGGGCAGATAGTAATGTTGAATGTACGCACGAGGTGCAACCGGTACCGATGGTTTGCCTGCCGGTGTGTGCCGTCGCACACTTGAAAAGCCCGACGATCGCCAGTAGGTGAAGGCATGCAGCGTAATATCAATCGGTGTATACGGTGCGATCGGTCCATGTTCAACACTAGCTGCATCATTACTATCGTCACTACCATCATCATCACCAGCGGCACCGTACGTGAAGAACGGCACAGTTAGCTCCTGCACAATGTCCCGTGCGTCCGGCAGTTTGAGCGTGAGCTTGTAAAATACGGTGCTGTAGTTGACGTTCTCGACCGGTGTCCAGCTGATGTTAAAGCGTCTCCAATCACCGGTGACGCGGATCGTACTAGCATTCACACTGGCAGGCAGCACGTTGATGGAGGCGGCTTTCGGTGTCGGATCGATCAGCGCTAGCGCTCGCGTACCGTTCAGATGGTGATTGCGAATGTACGCCAAATTTTCACCCTTCACATCACCGACCACAACCTGGCTCTCCTTCAGCCACAGCAAACGATCGCTGAAGTGTAGCAGAGGGCCTTGCGGCGTCTGGTCGGTGAGTTGCAGAGAAGGAAGCGTGCCGGATCCAGCTCTACTGCCACTAGCGGCCGGACTCCCAGCGAGCGGTGCCCAGTAAAGATGGGAGTGGGAGTAGCTGCGCACGATCCAGAACAATCGTTGCCCGTCGTGGTCAAGCGTCATGCCGATGATCTGTTTGCCGGTGAAGAGTTTCTCGCTGAAGTACTGCACACGGCTCTTGCCGTTAAGCCGGAACGCCTCAAGTATGAGCCCGGACGAGCAGTAGATGTAGCCACGGTACGCATCGAACCGTATCTCGCGCACGTTCATCACACTGTGTATTGGTTCGGGCTGTTCACCGAGCAACCCTGACCGTACGATCAGCTGCTGGGCCGGATTCGAGTAGTACAGTCGTTCGCCGATCCAATCGATCGCAACACACTCGACCGATTCGAGCTCGCGCAGCTTCGTCCACTCGCCACCGGGAGCGCTCGGTTCGCGGTACAACCGTAGCGTGGAATTGCTCACCACGTACAGTACGCGGGCGTGCCAGGCAAGGCTCGTGACGGCTGCACCGTCCAGTTCGGCTGAACGCGGTATGAGCGTAGCCACATGCTCACCGATCACGTCACTGCGCACGATACCGTCCGTGCTGGCCCACACCAAATGGTGCTGACTCTCGGGGCGCAGTGTCCGTACGCGGAACTCCCGGCTCCATGGTCCGCGACCTGCCGTGGTAAAGGCGGCCGCCCGCACAGTGTATACCCGGTTCGGGAGCAACCGGCCGGCAATGTCGCAGGCGTAGCTCGTACCATTGACCGTAGCGACGTGTAGCACACCGTCAAACTGCTCGTCATTAATCTCCACCAGGTAGCTCCAGCTCTGCCACGCACCGCGCCCTTTCACGCCGAGCAGATACGGCACATCCCAGGACACTTTAAGCTTATCCGGTGAGGCAAGTGCTTGCAGGTTGCGCGGTGGATTCACGGGTACCGGGATCGGTTGTTCCGCTGTCAGGTTAACGCTGATGCTGAAGTACGTATTGTTCGCCGCTATTGGGAATGCGTTATGGTAGTAGCTGTTGTGCAGCCGGTGATAGTCCTCGGCAAACACCTCGGTACCGTTCGTCCAGTAAAACAGCCCATTCGCACGCGCCAACGATTTGACGCGCTCGAACCGTGGCTGTTGCGTGTTGTTGCGGATGTCTTCCTGCTTGCTACCATCGAACGATACCGCCAACACCGTGTTATTGCCCTGATCAGCTAACAGCACACGAAAGTTGGCATGATCTAGTGTAAACGCACCCAAATTGCGTCCGCTAACCATCTGCAGGGGTCGGATTTCGTGACGCACACCGTTCGAGATGTCACCCAAATCTAGCCGGAACAGTCCCGAGTCCGGTCCGGTACCACCAACAACCCAGAAGAGATAGCCATTGAACGGATCCACTGCGAAATGGTCCGGCCTGCGTTGGAGACCCGCGATCGCCACCGTCAGGTGGCCGCCGCTAAAATCGCAGTACGCAATCTGCCACAGCTTCGTCGGACGCGCCTGTCCCAGCACATACAGATGCTCGTTTAGCCAATCGACAGACAGTAGCGTTGGGCGGAAGTTATTGGCGGCACCGGGTAACAGTATGGCGACCCGTGCCTTCTCAGCACCAGGATGCGATGGAGCGCGATAGATGTAACCGGCATCGTCCGACACGAACAGTAGCCCGCGCCGGATGTGCGTTGCTGTGCCACGAATTTTGTGGTCGACGCTGGCATACACGCTGGTCGGGGGATCGGAGAACAGGGTCAGTGAGCTCTGCGCCAGGATGGAACGTTCCGCACCGAGAATGAGCGTTGGCAGTGGCGCTTCCTCGTGGCCGGTAGGTTTGGGTGGTGTGGCAACGAGTGTCACCGATGCCGGACCTTCGCCAGCGGGATTGCGCATCGCTACCGAAACCGAATAATTACGCTCGGGTTCCAGCTTCTCGAACATGTAATGGCGAGACGTATTCGATTCCGGGATTTCCTACATATCAGAACCGCAGCAGAGAGATAAAGAGAGATAATTAATCAATAAGATATCAGGGTAAAGTGCGACGAGTGTCTCTAGACATGCTACTAGCGACATTCATCAAGAGATGCCAGACATTCAAACACGCATAGAACAACACACAACAAAGAAGATGTATTAGTAAGGACACTGTGAAGAGATTAGTTGTATAGATGTGCTGAGAGTTGAAGGTGTAAGTTGTAAAAGCAGTGAGATAAAACAGTGTAGACGAAAGCATAGAGAAGAACACAAGGCAAACAACACCTGACGAACATCAAACTCAGGCTGTAAACTAGCATAGCGTTAAGCACCAAAGCACACCCGCCCTTGATTGCAGAAAGGGTACGGGTGAGTTGATCAGAATGTGGAAAAGGAAAAAGAAAAAAAACAAATCAATTGTTGAAGAGATGGTAGAACCTTGAGGGCACTGTAGCCGATCGGGTGCAGGTCTTTAATTTGCAGTACGTATGACAGTACGGGACCGTTCGGGAATGGGCCCGGTTCCCAGGAGATGGATATGCGCGAGTGATCTACTGCAACTGCACGGACGATGGTGGGTTCAGAGGTAGGCACACCGGACGGTAGCGTGCTGATGATGACACTCTGCTCAGACGTCAGGACCTGGTCGTGGTGAGGCGACAGCAACAACGCGACGCGAAACTGTGAAGTATACCGTAAGACCCCATGTTGTAAACATCTTCAGCTGCAATATCCTTTCTGGATCCCTTACCCGGTACTTGGTGTATGGCTGCAGGTTGTCCACGCGCACAGTCGAGCTGTCACCCATGCTCTGGTTCCGGTAGTACTTCCAGTCACCGGCCACCTCCTCGTAACGCCACTGTACGAGATAGCTTCGTGGGCCACGGTTACGATGCCGTGCCAGCCGTACCAGACGCTCCGGGATTTCCCATTCTAGTGCGAGTGTCGTGGCGGTAAGGCTGTCGGCGACAAGGGCCGGCGCATGCGGTGTACCGATCTCCGCCTTTAGCCACCGAAAGTACCGGCTCAATCCGTCGTTGCATCCCGCAATGCAGGACCACTCCCGTGCCTCAAGCAGCTCCTGATCGCTGACGTTCTGTACGTAAGGCGTTCGAAGAACAAGTATTATCTTTCGTAAGTCAACTAGAACCTGCTGCTTTGTAATAGATAAGGTGATACTTACACACGCATGCTGACAGCTGGACTCGAGCGCAAGCTCCCATTGCCGGCAGCCAATCGTACACTGGAAGACGGAGAAATAGGAAATATCGAAAGCGTCAAAGAGTGGACGCGCAACCGTGCCACAAAACATCCCGGCGAAAAAAAACGAAGTTAATAGATTTAATGGGCCACCGTCACCACCATCTCTGGCTGCGCCGCATACGTCCCGCCCGTGCTTAATTCAAGCCGGAAAGCGCGGGCGGACTAGCCAATGTGGACGTCCACACGACCACGGGGTATTTGTGGGTTTTGAATTTGTCCAGCATTTTGATTTGCTGTGCAACGTTGGAGGGGAAGGGCGGGAAAGGGCACTTTGGGAGGCGCACCGTATGAAGATGAGCCGACGACTCGTTCAGGGGTTATGCAGGGCTAGGCGAGATGGAGCAAAGCCGCATCTTCTTCACACTCTCTTTGCTAGATATCAGAGATTTGTGCAGCGTTTGATGGGCAGAGTTGGAGTGGAGTGTATGAGCAGTGAGATTTACGTGCCCAGCTTGGGAAGATCTTTCACTTCTTGATTAATTTTCATGGTTCCCAATCTAGATCTTCACTCTGGTCCGATGTTTCAAGGTTTTGCTCTGACCGGGATCCCCGTAGCGGATCCGGATCCCCGGAGCGGATAGGTAGTCCGGCAAACTGTCAAATGTCGTCCTGTCTCAAGTGACTTGTAGAGGACATGCTCCTTAATGTAAGATTGGAGCGGTCTGATACTGTTGTGGTGTGGGCTCTGGTGCTCTGGCGAAAAGTGATCCCCCCGCGGGCCGGGGATTAGGTAGAAGCAAAGATCCAACGCAACCCGGCTAAAGATGCATCAGAGTGGGCGATCTTTGACCCGGACGAACCAATACGTCAGGCGAGATTTTCAACTCTACCCAGCTGCTGGCCGGGTGGCGGCCAGCCTTTGGCACCATCCTGGCAGCGTCCGGTGTTGATGTTTTCTACCGCCTCACCTTCCCCAATACTCCACTCCACCCAATCCACATGCTGCTATCTGCCGGTTATGGTACATGCGTGCGTAATGCTGGCTCTTTAATGTTCGCTCATAAAGCGCGCCGTTAATAAAGGCAATAATTGTAAAACATTAAAACATTCTGCCTCTGTTTTGTTTTGTTTTTTTTTTTCGTTCCCCATGCAACATCGGGTCGGTGCGATTAAGGTTTCGTTCGGAAGGTCGCGGGACTGTACATCCCGTGCAGAGTTGCTTGTTGTTTGGAAACAGAAAACAGAAACCCAAACAACAAAGCGGTAGTAGCAATCCGCTATAACCGCAACCGAACCGAAATGCCCACAAACACCACCAGAGTGTAAACGCATTCGCGAGCGCATAAATGTGCGCGAAAATGTGTACACATACACACCAAACAATCGCAGGAAGTGCATCGTTAGTGGCTTGGGTGAAGAATATGCGCGCGATCCATAAAGTGCCCATCCAAGTGGCGTGCTGTGTGTTTTGGGTGTTTGCCGCTTCATTTCTGCGGCAATATATTCGCTTCAATTGATTTGTATGTGTGCCCGATTGGTCGCGAGCGGGAAGAAACGAAAGAAATCTTTTGCAGCCAAACAAAAACAAACCATCACGTCGAGGGTGGGTGCTTAAGATGCGCGTAATCTCGCAAGCTGCACCGTGACCGACGAGGTACAGGGGGCGCTAATCGAACGGTGAACGATGCTACGGCACGCAAAGCGATAGCACATACGGGGTTCGCAGTCAAGGTCTCAATCGATCAATCGTTCGGTGCATCTACCGTGTATGCCGCGTCAGGTTTCGCGTGTGATGCTGGTGTTGCGTCGGGCGGTTTTTTTCGCAGACGGGTACCACGTGGGAACCAACGAATTCTACGCAATGCCAGTGGACGACGAATGAAATCGATATTCTTCTAATCGGGCCACATGTTCGTCGCAAAATGCAGGGTTCGCTATGCGTGATTATGTTTAATACTCGAAGTAATATTGCCTCCATATTCTATATACTAGATCTGTGAGGTCGTAGAGCAACAAAGAAGGCCCAATAACCACTAGGCGACTGTATTCTGTCATATTTTTGTGTCAGAAAGCTGCCAAACAAGTAGAATGCGATTTTACAAAAAGCTCTCCAAAAAGAGTGAAATAAACCTGAAATGAATAGCTCAGATATTTTGTTATTTAACGCCATAACGAAATAATCAAGATGTAAATAATTGACCAGGAAATGATGTGTTCTTTCAATTTCAATTTCCACCAGCGTAAGCATTTGCTGTTCGACAATGAATTCCAATACCAAACTTACGATTTAAGTTTAATCCTCAGTAAAGCTCCTCTAGTGCTTACTGGAAGGAACGAGATGTAGAATGCAACGAAGTCACCCACCATTATTTGTCATCGACGGTTTCAAGGTTCTCTATTTTGAGTCATTTGATATCATTCATCACAACGGTACGGGGCTTACGCTCCCGACTCATCAAACCACCAGTACACGTGTGCATGCCAATCGGCATTCAGTCATGCTGCACAACCACTGCAAAATCGTATTGCATTTGAAAACGCCATAAAACGTCACGTCATCCAGGTTGTGTGAGTTTTGCTTGTATCTGTTTCCGATTCATGCGCAAGCGATTGTACATTTGTGCCGAAGTACAGCGGCAGTTTCCCATTTGCCCACAACGCGCGACATGGAAAGTAATGATATTCTAACGATAATGTTGAATTTCGTATATTTTTTTTGTTTGCTGAGAACCCTGCAGCATAGAATTCCGTTACGATTTTATGTTGATGCACACACACACATACACACAAACACGCACACAGAGATGCCGAGTTCGAGCGGAGTCAAAGGGTAAACCGTAGCGAAACATTTGTCACGTATTCACCAGGAAGTGGCGTCTCCAAACCTCATCGTCAAGGGTGGGAACTAGAACACTTAAACACGTACGGATCGAATGGTACAGATCAAGATACGTAGTATCGCTGCCGGTTGATCAACAACAAGTCAACAGCGTTTGAGTTGTTGTAGCACCGAGTCTTGCAAGTTGCTAGCGTATCTATTGCTAGACATTGTTGGAAGAAGTTTTCAATGCTTCAGTGATATCAAGACACATTTGAGGCATCTTGAACACTTGCTTTGATATGACGCGCTTTAAAGCAATTCAATATGCATCATTTGAGGGGTATAACTTTAGCTACTTTCTAGAAGAAGCTTCTAGAGCGTGATGATTATATCGCGAGGGTACTTGAAACATCAGACATGAAACCACCTATCAACAACGTAGACATTGTTGCTCAGGTATGTTTAAAAAAAATTCAGCACATCTGCCCCAAACATAGCATCCCATGGTAACACATTTCGCTACTTCAGCTGACCGAAAAATTTCGCTCCATTCTCGGCCCAGACATTCCACCGGGCAGGCTTGCTGGAACCATCGGAATGGCACCAGCGCGATCGTTTGGTTCTAACCCTAGCGCGAAACATTAACCTGCTGCCTAGTTTGTGCCTCATCTGTCCGGCACGTGGTTTGTGGACGATGCGACGGGGCCAAGCGATCAGAACTTTAGCACAAACACACACACTCCACTCGCTACTGGCTAAGCGTGGCCGCATTGCTGGTTTGCTGGTGACACATCCCAACAATTACATCACAATGCAGACGCTATGGGAACTCGTGTTCCGCAACGTTTCAAAATATTGTTCGGGCGCATAAAATTGAAATTGGACGAAGCGGAACGAGGGATAAAAAACTAGTAGCAGATGGATTTTGGTAGATCGCATTAGAGGTCAATAGTGCACAGTTGGACAAATGGCTTCAAATAGTTGGATAAAATCGTTAATCAGCTATTTCGTTGATTAAATTGTTTTGCAAATGATTTGATGACTTTTGTGTTGTTTTTTTTTATTTTTTTTGCCTGGGTATTTATATTAATGGATTGATTAATAGGATTGATCGCGCAATCGCTTAATTTATCCATCCATTTAAAACTATCATTTAAAGGGAGGTTTAAAGGGTAAAACATCTTTCTGAAACAGTGCAAATCATTGAAATCCTAGTTGTAGTTTAGGAAATATTATCGTTCACACTTGCTACACTTATTTGACAAATTTCACAGGTTCGGAACCATTTCTTTAGTTTGATGATTCATTTCACCGAAAGTACGGATTTGCAAGACCACATTTTGTGGCTTTTGTTAGACATTAACAAAAACTTTATCTACTTTAAACCGAAAATACTGAAAGTAACAATTTTAAAAGATAGAAACATTTTTGTCCTGGTTTCCGGCCACTGTGCACTGTGTATGATAGCGTCACCATTTGAGATTTTTTTTTCAAAGCCTGAAACTAATTAGCTAATAGACGCAATAACTTTACTGAGACGTTGAAAGTAATTGGATTTCGTGAGGAAGTTTATGCAGGCGCCTTACCGTCGTTGAACTTATTGGAGATCGATACGCTACGAGAATTCTTCAGAGCTAGACCACAAAGAACCGCCTGAGCATGGCTTGGAAACTTGAATTGGAAACGGCAACGAACAGCTTGCCATGTTGATGTCATGCTGCCCGTATGTGAAACCCAGTAAGATATACATAGGGCAAAACACCAGATAATCCTTAAATCCAGCGTTGGCATTCAAGTACACCACATGATCATTCTTAGCGTGAAAGCCACATTTAAAACAAAAAACAAAATAAAAATGCATCACGCTCATAAACACCAAACGGCCACAGCTTCGGTCGTTCGGTGGCGACGATAATTGAGCGTAATTAAAAAGCCATCAAAGATTACGAGCAGCAGTGGCATAAACAAAACACGCGTGTGCATCGCATCCGATGCAGTTTCGGCAGCGCGGCAGGAAATTGAAACGCTTTTCCGCAATGGTCAAACAAAGGCAGTGTAAAGTGCAGTTGGGCAATGCGGTAAGCCACAGCTGGCCGCAGCACGGGTTTCAGGGATGGGGATTTTGTGTACAAAGATTTGCTTGCTTATAATAATTTCTTTTTATTGCGCCTGGTTGGCAAGGATGGAAGGATGTAGCAAAGAATTCTTCACCCAATTTAATCACCAACAATAAATCTAAATATTTGTCTTGGGCTGAGTCGTCCAAGAATTCATTGCACAACGTGTGCGGGATTGGCGTCGTAGAGCTGCTGTAACTATTGCAATTGGCTTGTAAAGTGTGGTATTACATTACAAAACAATCCTCATTGCAAGTGTTCCAAAGCTGCAGCAAGGCGGATTAGGGCGGAAACAACAGTTGGTGCGTTGGTCTTGATAGGCATGGCGACCTGCATGATGTTGGCATTTAAGCATGTCACGTATGCCGATTACTCTAATATTAGAGTGCAAGAAATTCGTATTCACTGTCTGTTTATGCGATCTCTAGAAAGGTTTCATTCAAATCAGGAATAGGCTCATATCCCTTTGGAGGGCCCTGATCCGCCTAATGATTTACAGCCCAATGTGAAATGGTGGTCGTTGCCGCTTTTGGCATCTGTTGAGGTTGGGGCGAGAGGAGAGGAACATGACGGTCAAGCCAATTTTAATTAGTTCATGAATCTTAGAGGATTCATTAATATTGGAAAAAGCAATGCAAACTAATTCATTCCGTTCAAACAGTCTTTCAGATTCATGAATCTGAATCATATTAATCAAACACTAATTACGATGTATCCTGAAATTGAATGAGTAACCCTGTAAAATTTAATTGTATTATCGTTGTAAACCTGCGATCATAAATCAGCATTGGAGCTTTTACATTCAATAAACAAAGCGATGCAGCAGCTTAATACTAAAATTAGTCGACAACAACGAAATACACCTAGACCACCACTAAAGTCTCTATAGCATACATATATCACATTGATGAAAACTGTCTACAATATCGCTATTAATTCCACACCGTACTAGGTCTAGTACGAGTGTACTCACATGTCAGCAAATATTTCTTGCTGCTTTCCCCCTGGTGCGGAAGTACGCTTGACTTCTCACCTCGAGCAAAATCGTTAGTACGCAACCGGTGTGACGAGGAGCTTCAAATGTGTGTGTGTGTATTCTCTTTTCGTACGCCACACTTGCAACCGATGAAACTAGCAACCATACTGCTCCGATCAGGATGCGTCCGTTACATTTCTACTTTTAAATGTTGGTTCTTCTTATCTCCACCTTCACACCGGCTGATGAAATGAGTAATGGAATGACAATGCACAACACGAACGAACACAGAGACCGTAAAGGACAGCGCACACGGACACCTGTTGTCTACTTACCTGCTTGATGTAACAATCGTTTCCACAGCTGGCGTCGATGTGTTCGGTGAAGCTCGTTTGATTCTGGACGATCCAAAACCCCCGCAAGAAAGAAAGAGAAGAGTTAAGAGAGAAAAGGATTAGAATACGTACGAAGCACCTAATGTGACATAACTTATCAGTGCAATCGGTTCAGTATCAAGCGAGAAACACTAGTGCACGGTTGTGTTTTTGCTGTGACGCCCATCACACAGCATACACAGCACACACACACACGCTAAGCCACGTGTAACAGTCGTTAAAAGACAACAAACAACCCCTAATCGCAAAGAGCGTAGGAATTTCTGCATAAAACTGTGCAGCGGCACAAAATGGCCCTGCCGCTGCACTGTTTACAAACACACAACCGATCCCAACGGCAAACATCACTTTTCGGTTGCGCGAGGGCCCTGGAATTGCAGTGAAAAGGGTCTGGTTTGTGTAGGTGCCTGGCGTTACTGAAGTGTGTCGCCCTAGGTTCCTTTTGCGCTGAGCGTGTTTTGTTTACGCAACAGGACAAGTGCATCAAGTGTGCCGTGTTTTTTTTTTGGTTTTGTTTTTTGGGAACATTCCATTGCCCGAAATCTCCCGCTGTGCACGGATTCCGCCAGGCGCCGAATTATTTTGCCCCATTTACGATCAGGTAGGTTATGGTTGCGTTCTTTCGGCGTTGCGCATTATTGACGCATTTGTAGTTTATTATATTTTGGTTACTTTTTTCGGTTCCCCCTGGTGGTATTTGCGGAATTATTATGCGCAATATTTCCTGGGAATTTAATGAGGATCATTATTATTACGAATGGAAGTGGATGCTCAGAGGTATTTTTGGTCCGGTATATGTGGGATGGACATGGGTCACGAGAACTGGACCTGTACAGTTTGAGAAGTTGTTTTAAGTGAACGAACGAACTCTGTTCATTAAATTATGCTACTGCAGTTCGCGAATAGTAACCCCAGGCCCTAGACCTAGATACGGCAGGTTGAGCGAACTATATCAAATTTAAGAGCATTTAGTATAATCATCTGGAGCACCTGGAGCGGCAGGTTGTAATGAATACACATCTTTTTATGAACGACAAAATAACAAAAGATCTATATAGTTCGTTCAATTCTTCACAAAAGATCGACGTGGTTGGCCCCTATTGAGATGGAGTGATGGTGTTGATCCGTTGAGCGGTCTAGAGGTACTCCTGCAGTAGTTCAAGACCGCGTAGCAGTTGTAGCGCCATATAAGTAGGTAAGTTACTATTATTAGAAAGGTATTAAATTATATTTATTTATTTCAGACTCATACATCCAAAGTTAAAGACGCAATGAAAAATTGAAGAGCATGTCTGGATCCACTATCACTCATAGTTTTAGTAATTATTGTTCAATGGCATATTTGCAAATACATCTTATCAACATATTATTAACGGTGTTCATTTTATTATTTTCCTTGCTTTTCGGCACATTTGATATGCGCTATTGACGTAAATGAATGAAGCCCGACACAGCCCGTTAACGGTTTGCATGGATCTGGTGCAGTTAATGGTAAAAGTGCACTCTTTCATGCTGGAACCCCGACGTGACGGGGCAAATTCGTGTACAAAAAAAAAAAGTTGATCGTTCATTAGGTGGCAATGCTGGTGGCGTTAGCTGCACTTGTAAGCAGCGTCCACATTCATTAAAGCACCGGAAACGTGCCGGCTTCCGGAGATGAGGTACCCTCTCCCCATGCCATCCCAACGATTGTCATCTTTTCATTATTACCTCTTCATTCTGTGTGTGTGTTTTTTTATTCTGTTCCTCTATCCTCCTATATTCTACGTTATTTCCCTTGCGATCTTAACGTCCAGTGCACATCATTAATACAAATTGAGGGAAAATCTCCCTTCACGTCCAAAACCAGATGAAGAGATGACAGGAAGAGGAAGAGAGGGAGAGAGACTAAGGGTGCAGGGTGGGTGGTTTCGAAAGGTTGACCATGTAACTCTTCTCTGCTTCTCGCTTGTGTTTCGGTCACTGTGCAGTCAAGTAGTGAAATACGATCCGATGGTTAAAAAAAAGTCACAATCAATCCCAACCAATCCAGTGAGGGCCAAACAAACCCGAACTAACCGCTCAAATCCTGTCAACTAGAATCCATAGAAACAAAAAAACAAAAGGAGCATGGCCCGAACATTCCAAAGGGATCAAGACGGCGCGCGTCATGCGAACAAAAGCAAAGGAAGGATGAACTAATCCCAACCTAAAAAAAAGTCACAGACGCGGGGCCCAAGTGCAAGACCCACAGGGAGATTAATGGAAGTAGCGGGCGGACACACGGTGAGAAGCCTCGGAAAACATAAAAACAACAGCATAATTCCCTGTGACTCCGGCTTCACTGTACTGGTTCGGCGCGATTATATTTGTATATTACTTGCTGCTTTGATACTCGTGCTATGTTTCTGTTTCTCTCGTACCAGAACTCGTCCTGGGGTTCAATTTAATATGATTGTCCGAGCGAACCAATTCATCCCAATTCTGGGACACGGAACGGCGCTACGGTTTCGTGGCTGATGTAGGTTCCTGGTGGAGGCGAGCCTTGGCTCGACAGATACCCGGAAACCGGAAGCTAGCCAAATTGACTATGTCAATGGCAATTAGAAGGCACAGTTCCAAAAAAAAAGACAACCAATTGACCTATGGCTCAGAATGTCAATTAGTCAAAGGTAGTTGTGATTTGAACTTGTCGACTATTTGCGGATTGATTTTCACCAAACGATTTATGCGTATTCTACACAGCATCACTGCTTTGATAATAAGTAAACAAACAAAGCATATTGTCAGCTTGAGTCGACTACTTTTTTAAGTAAATCCACCGACTTGACGTGACAGTTATAGAATTTGAAATTGTCTGTTACTGGCATATTATTTTCACAGTGGCGATAGAACGTCCATGAATGGGAGAGTAAAACAACAAACAAAAGAGTTGGAAATGAGGAAAACGAAAACACACACACATACACGAAGCGAACGTAATGAGAGTGGACACTGAGATGAGAATAATAAGAGCAACAGTAAGAATAATGGGGGAGAATGGATGAAAAAATAAAAATTACAAGTGAAAAAAGCTTCCAGCACACAGTCAACGTGCACCGACGATCGTTTGCATTATGATCTCCATCTCTTTTCGTTCTCTCTCTATCTCTCTCTCTCGCTCTGTCTCTCTGTCTCTCTCTTCCTCCCTCACTCATAACTGGTATGGCGGGGATTGACGAGTTGGCGTTTGCGCGCCCATGCGTTATAAATTCTAATTGAGGCCCTAAACTAAACCTTCCGGTCTGGGGCTAGTACACCCCGGAGGGGAACCACTGTCCAACTGTCGGATATTGCACTCTCTTTCGTGCGCTCCAGGGCAATGCGTAGTGCACGAAACAAACCGGGCAAGAAACGCAAACAAAATGCAATAAAAAGCACAAGGTGGTTTTTTTTTGTTTGCTTCTTTTGTTTTGCATGTGACCGATACGATATATTCCAGCAGGCTGCAGATCTTCGCCCGACGCGCTGTCTGTCAGTACCCAACTGGTTTGCGTTCAGCTACCGAGCCGAATCGTTCGTATCTGACCCGAAGGCGGCGGGGTTGACTGAATTGTTGACTGAATTCGACATTCCGGGGGCCCGCTGCTCGCCATTCCAAAACCTCGCCACGGATGCCGGTTTTGACCTGTATTTAGAAATAGCGAAGAATGTGCAAACAATTCCAACAAAGCACACACGGGGGATCCGGCAAATCTGTCACTAGGATATAACCCCATGCGGCATTTCATAGTGTGAAATTTTTCGCGAATTATTATTGTTTTGCTTGCCACTCGATTCGTATTTCGCATTTTTTTTGTTTTGGTTTCAAATGCTGTGCTCTTTCTTTGCGTTTGGGTGACATTTTTGCACCGCAACCGATCTTGCGTCACTTGCAGTAATTAGGACCATCGGTGGGACCTGGGGGGTGTAAACTGATTGGGGGTTAAGAGCACGCAAACGCTAACCGACACAGTTTATGCATTTTTACGCGAATTTTGCGCCATTTCTATTTTCCTTTTGTCGTTGCTGCTTCATTCTTCCTTTAAATCGTGCTTGGGTTTTTTTTCTCCTACGGTGCGTTGATTGTTTCAACTTCGTTCTATTGCTTTTGTTCTTCACGGGAGGAAGCACAGTATGAGATGGAAGGAAGACAGGCTCTCTCCCGAAATTCGCATTCAAACCTACCGGTATCCCCATTATTTATAGATTAAAGTACGCGCAGGGGAAAAAAAACTCAGAAAGACAAGAAAAAACAAAAATATGGCGTGCAACAAGTCCCCTCCTCCCAAAAAAAAAGAAGATAACACACTTGACAGAGGCAAAACAGTGGGCGCAAAGTAGAAAACCCTCCCCACTGATGGTTCGCGTTATTCCCTTTTTTAATAATGCTTTACGCGCCTACTACAAACCGGGCCGGCCACTACTGCTTCGGTCGTGCGGCACGCGAATGTACAGGCAGAGCGCAGGGACATATTTGCAAACATTTTTGTCTCGTGTCGATGCCTGCTGACAACAACACCGTTTTGACGATTTTGTTCTTGAGGAAGGATCCGGAATTGGAGCCAGGTAGTGTAGCAGTTGGCGCGGAGTGTCATTGGCTTCTAATCGCCAAGATCGTGTCGGATAGCTTTCTTGATGCTTTTATTGAACTTCTTTCTTTCCTCTCACAATCGCTCGTGGCGTTGCAGTCGCGAATGTGAATGTGGTGTTGGCGGATGGAAAATGAAATAGGAGCCAAGAGCAAGTGTATAAAATCTGCTCACCCGAGACAGAGCTCGATCTGATATGAAAGATATTATTTTTAGCGCCTTCATTCGATTGCAGTGCATTCCAATCTGTCATCTCTAGCGTCAATGCATGATGGCGGGCGGATAGCACTGATAACTGTCAAGCACAAGTTCGGAACAATTTTTGGAGTTGGTTGGGAAGAATTAACGGAGGGATGGCAGATTACTCGCTTGGCGATACTCCTGGGAATGCGGTGGACATTTAACACTTTACACGCCCAATTCCGGCTTTGCGGTTAGCAAACGTCCGATACCGTACGGGTATCGATGACATGCCAAACGTTTACGTCCGAAACGTCACGTGAAAAGATCAGGTGTAGTAGCAGTGCATCGTCATACGAGACAGAGCATACCTTGCTATCCCGCTTCTGGCCAGTGCGTCAGTCCTTACCTTCCCAGGCTATCAGATTCAGCTGGCTACACGGAGAAGCATCTATTTCAACGCTATTAATTCAAGTCGTGGCGAACGGTGCCCGAATGTGCAAGAGCTTCCAAGCGTTGCGTGCTTGTATCTGTGCGCAATATAGTTGCCCGGCCAAATAGCCAACCGGCTGGATGTGCCGTTTCTGACAACAGTGTTTGATTGAGATTTCCGTGAACTCAATTTGCAACTTTTCTTCTCGTGTGCCGCCACAACGCCGTGACTGTTTGTGTGGCGTTGTGGTACCGACGTCCACTGTCGCTGTTCACGTTTTAGCTGACTCGTTCATATTCGTTACTTCTTCAGTCCCGCAAACGAACTTATCTCTTCGGCGCATTCAAAAATCCGCGAACATGAATGATTTTGCCATGCCTTACAGCGCCAGCAAAAGCCGAGCTTCTTATCTAACCTTTAAAATCTACCAGCATACTGTCATTTGACACTATTCCCTTTTTCTCCTTCTCGCTTTTATCCTATCGTCTGTTCTCTCTCTCTTTCTCGTAGTGTAGTTGTTGTGCATACTATCCATTTCTTTGTCACAATCGCAGCAAACGCAGCGATCATCGTGCAATCGGCTAGTGATCGTCGCCGTCGACACCGCCAGTTCCAGCACGCGAACAGTATAGTCGATTGTTAGTATGCCGGCTCCGAGCCTGTCACAACCGTTTCCGATGTTGGAACGGCATTCTATGAGGCTCGACACACACGCATATGTGCAGCGGACCGGAACGACAGATTCGGTGCCATGGAGTCGTGTGATCTTACCCAATTGCTGGTCGCATTATAATAACAAACGATTTTGCGGATGAGGTACGGACGGCAAAGGGTTTTAAGCCTTGTTTCACGTTCTTCGGAACATAGGGCGAACGAGAACAGGGCGAGACACGAGGTTACTTGTGGTTGAGGCGTGCGGTTTGTTTAGACTATTGTGCCTCTGTTACGCTCCACCTTGGCTGGAGGTTATGGATAGCTATGTCACCAACTATGCGTGATGGTGAGATCATCGTGATGGTAAAGTTCCAATACGATCTACTATAGTGCCTTCTTGGCGTACAATCAACAATCACCGCAAAAGTAACGCATCCCACCCATGAAGGTGTTGATGCACTAAAGCATCGACCGAAAACGGTGTGATGCGAATTCACTCCCCGGGACACCCATCAGTGATTTGGTGATGGTTTGTGAAGTAACGCAATCACTGACAGTTGAGCTGACAAGCTTAGCTGAACCGTACTGATACCCGGGGCAATCATGCTGATAGTTACCGGCTTCTGGCGCTTCACCGTCAGGGGTTTACCTTCACGAGGCGGTTTACCTAGCCGGCCATTCGTGTAGCTAGCAGTGCTGTTTGGTGCTGGTGTAATCGGCAGGAACAATCTGCCGCGGGTATGTACTACGGCAGACCGGAACGCCAACAACTACGCTACTCCACCCGGTAATGCATCGGAACGAGAGCACGTATAAACAACTGCTCAAACCACTGACGGAGAGCGTGTAAAGGAGAGCATAAATCTTTAGGCAGCAGCAGTACCTCCGGACCAGTGCCGGAATCACGACGCGCTCCCTGACTTGACAACTTGAAGGGGTTGCACAGGTCATCGCGAGTCACCGAGATAGCGGGTCGGTTGTCCGAACCCGAAGACGGTACACACGGTTGCGTCTGCTTCGTCTTGCCCGACCGGGCGAGATATTTTTCAAACCACGCGTCGATAAGGCGTCAGACGCATCGAACTAAGCAACCAATTACGATCAGTGACTCTATCGCTTACTGGCAGTGGTTGTACGAAGCAGAACATGCAAATCCCTGCAGGGTAGTCAGCGATAGGGATTCTCGAATTCTGGACCGTACGTATATATGTGTGTATACATTTTTTTTTCATTATTATAGCCGTTCAAGGTTTACTGACAACGTTGTTTTTGTAGATGGGGGGAAAATAACTGACATCCCACGCTGTACGTTAGACATCATCTTTCAAGACCGCCGATGAAGGTTCTTGCGAGATGGGCTTTCTTGCTGTGCAACGTCGAAGAAGTGTAAGGGTTTCGAGACAATGTTACGAAGTCTTCGATAATGCTATAATGTACTTCATGGTGGTTGGAGTACTGACAGCTTTAGAACTCCGTCAGGCTGCTTCCGCAAAGGACTGATCGGGGTCCAGATGAACTGTTAATGTACGAACCAACTCGCCAAGCCACAACTTCCGAACTATATGGATGTACTTCTGCAGTGAACTCCATAGACGTTGGGGCATCCACATTAGCCCGCCGATGGGCGATCATCTTCAATCCTTTCCCTTCTATGTCCCATTCGTGATGCATCGGGATAGTGTCGTCTGGAGATGGAACGAATCCTTTCCCAGCCCTGTCCATTCAAATGGTGCCGGTGTTTGCGTCGGCACACGTTCGCATTGCGGGAACCCTTCGGACACTCAGCGACGGTAATATGGCAGTAGTAGCGAAAACCATACACCAGCAGTAACAAAAAACGAATGTCAAAAAAATACGGCAACAATAATGATTAAATAACTGCCGGATGTAGGTTTCCTGCTTTTTGGGGTTGGTGGGGAGGGGGAGGATGGAGGGAGGCAGGGGGGGGAGGGGGCTTGGGAGTGTGGAGGGGTTTTAGGAGTAGTGGGGGAGGATAGCTCAGGCGGAGGAGAGAATGCGCTGAAGATTCCAAACAACTCCGCTCCCGTTCGAGATTTGCCCAACGGACCAAACTCCACCAACGGAGCATCCACTTGCATCGCGGTTAGTTTATTATTTGTTTTATTGTTGCTGTTGTTATTGGGTGTGTGCTTTTTTTGGTTGCTGTTGTTGTTGTTTGGCTTTGTTTTGGTAGGTACGCCGCGACGCGCGGGGTCCAGTAATTGGCCATTGACGAGCATTGCGACACGCGAAATGCTGCGACAAACCGATGGTAGATGTTGCGTTTCGATGCTGCACGCAAATTACTCGCCAGAGTGAATCAGAGCTAGGTAACAGCCCGCACGCTGTCTCAATCGAAAACGAATGGATCGAGGGGTTTTGGAGATGTTCTAGCTCATCAGATCATCAGTATCGGTCGCAAAAAAAAACCCCAAAAAAACATGTATCAGTGCGAATCTCCACATTGGGAAGGAAGTTTGGGAACATACATTCGTGCAAAAAGGGTTGCGGATTAGGTAGTGATAAGAGGTAATGGCAGGTTATCATAGACCACCCGTGTTCTCGCCTTTCGACGTTCTGTTGGGTGGTAAACACATCGTACACCACATGTTTCCAATGGCTGGAACTTGTTTTGGAGCTTTGATTTGTGTACCAACCAGAACAGCCATGGGTCTGGGAAGAAATTTTTCGGTAATTATTACATACATCACTAGATTTAATTTAGAGCGTCGCGTTTTATAGCTTTATTTTTACGACAGTCGGCTGAACTTCGGCAACCCCAAGCTGCGGTGTCAATCGTCATCCATTGATTCGGAACGGTTTTGCGTCGACGCGGGTCATAACCTACTAGTATCACGTTTTCACCATTATCGGCGGCTCTCGGTTAATAGCTTACCGAATATTCTAGCAGCATGGGTCCGTTCGGAACCTGCCGTAATGCCTAGCCGCATCTCAATCCCTTTGCCGACCAAAAAAACCCAGTTCTAGCAAAATATCGGGAAGGTTGGTAAGAAATTAGTTCCGTCGCAAGGACTGGTAATAAAATAGTTTGGAGAAAATGTCAAGTGTTCAAAGATGCGACGAATAATACCCACTGTTCGATACATTCTGCCGCGTGTCTAATCGGAGAGCTACTGGTACGCTTTGACACAACCCGCAAGTGACGTTATTTCAAAATTTGACACGCAACATGTGTTTTCACTTCACGCGTACTCCGGTGAAAGTTCTTTAGAATCTACACCGAGCGTGAGGGCGTTAAACCATCAGAACGGAATGTGGATAGCAGAGGAAAAGCAAAACAAAAAGGGAACCAGGGTAGGAGGATCCATGCGACTGGCGGTCACAACACCGTAAGGCACCGAGATGCTGATCATGTGTCGATGGTATTGTTGCGCAATCGGGTCCAGAGCTATCGATCGCAACGGTTGCGATTGTGCCGCGGCAGGCAGATGCAGGCAACAACAAAAAAAAACCCAGAAAGAAGACTGTTAGTCATAATCGCCGTCACCGTACAGAGCAACCTGATAGAGGCCGCGAGGTCTCTGTGGGAGATGTGCTTTTTTCGCTACAACAAAAATCGATTCTTGGCGTTAGCGATTCGATTTCGACGAATTCGACGAATTTGAATGGTTCCGAAACTCGAAATCTCACTGTTCACTTGCTGCCTTTGCTTATCTATCTAATCTCGTACATCAAACGATTTTAATTGTACGACTGTAGGTAATTGCTTGCATTTAATTGCACATTTCCTTTGTTTTCCGTCAGCCCGCGCATGCAAATCCTCCGATCGGTATGTTTTTTTTTTTCGCTTACTCGTCTTCCAAAATGTTTTACTTCATTTTACTTGAATCGACTCATTTTATAGGCACTTTTTGATTCTCGCTTTCTTTTCCTTCGCGGGTTTTAACTGATTAGCGACGTTGTAGCGGGCACCAAGGGGCCGTATTAAATAAAAGCGCACTATCTAATCACCGAAGTGAAGACGATTAGGCTTCACTAAAGGCCCCGGACGAAAGGGAAGCTGTTTGAAGAGGTTTGGGTGGACGGGGAAAAGAAACACGCTGGTAGTTGTTTTTCGACATTTGTAGCGTAAAAGGATTTTTTTTTTCCTGTTTGCGACTTCCCGAACGATTCCCTCGATTCCCCATCGATCGCGCTGTGGCGAAGCAGAACTAACGGCCATGTTCGAGATAAGGAAGAAATAAAATTGGCTTTTCGTTCAATTGACTGTGTAACTATGGGTACGCTGAACGACATTCCGTACACGTACGTAATTAGAACAAACTAAGTATTGGGTACTGGGCGGGGGACACCGAAATAGCATGGACCACAATTCGTCTAACGCTCCAACCGGGTTGATAGTCAATCAACAACGACATCAGACGAGATGGCTTTTCTACACTGATAGTAGTTGAAGTTAGAGCTAAGTAAACAATGAGGATCCAAAGAGAAGTTCGGGATATGACATCTGACAGTCAACTTCATAAAGTCCTGTCGAACGCTGTCAGTTTTAAAGCACAACAAAAATACTCCGTCGGTACGAGCAAAATTTGCGATTTAAAACAAAAAATACAAGCAAGCAGAAAAGCGACTAATCCATTCATTCTACACCAACATTTGCCTACACCGATGTGCGTTCTGATATGAGCAACAAGTGCGTGCCACATTTCTACTGACATGGAAGAATGAATGGTGTGTTGCGAGAAGGGCTCGCACCGTGCTAGAACCGTGCCTAGAGCACATGCGAAAAAAAAATGGGTACGAAACGGGTAGACAAGATATGTTGACGCCGCAAGCGGAGGGTTTGTGAATAGAAAATAACACGAAAACCATATTACGGTCCGCCGCATGCACCAGAGAGCATGGTGGCCAATCATTTTTCCAGGTCAGCACCAGGTTCCGGTAAGCGCGAGCGTTAAATTCCTTCCTTCCCATTCTTACCCTCCGTGGGTCGCATGCATGTGTATGTGTGGCGGATGGCCGCGAGGTGTTGGGCGAAAGGGCGCACATGAAAAGGGTGGGTGCGAGTGTGACGGTAAAGGAGCAGAGGTACATCATTGTTCGCTTGCCGATTGCGGAGGCGCAACCCGTGCACGGTAGTGGAAACGCAACACCACAAATTGTCACAGATAAGGTCAACAGCAAAGGGGGAAGGTGGAACAGGCGCGAATGGCGCGAGAGTTCGGTATTATAATTTTGCCTCCATTATGAGTGTATTAGCAGCGGCTAAGCCAACGGCGCACCACCATCGCATAAAGCGAACGTTATGCTATGCGTCGCTACGGTCCCTGCGTCCAAACCTTCCAAACTCCAATCCCCGACAAACGATCGCTTCTAGCTGCTAAACGTAAGTGAGATTGCAACAGGGAACTATTTAAGCGTCACGCTTTTAAGGGTACCTGTTGACTAGGTTTGTGTTGCATCCCAAGTAATTAGCGCAGATGGATGCGCATGTAGGAATGCATCTTAACACGCATCTCCTTTTTGCAGCGCATGATTATTGTTGTTTATTTTGACTGTGCAAGCATAGATTGGAAATCGTAGTGATGCACAATGCGGCATGTCACTGCCGCTTTTAAATCATACGTTCAGTTATAAAGAGATAAGACTGGTTCACAATTAACGTATCATTGCGCAGTACGCTTAACGGCCTCATCGATAGAGCGGCCCTTCTCGAGAGAGTCAGGAAAAGCACAGCGCAACCTTGAGTTCGAATCCTATTAAAATAGCAGAATGATAAAATTGTTAACACTAATCCTCTCTCTGAGAGAGAGAGAAAGAGCAAAATAGGATATAGCGAAGAACACCCCACAGTTTCAAATATTTGAGAATTGAGAGTGATGATATCATTAATTTTGAAAGAAGAGCGATCGATGATAGGAAACCGCTTCTGAACAGATAAAACCCGCAAACGCGGGATGGGAGCAAAAGAGAGAGGTGTAAGAGTGAGGAGAAGTTTATTGCGAATGGGAAGCTAAAACGAATGGATGCTTCTCTTTAATTCCGTGTTTTGGTCGCTGGAAGGTGGTAAGCCTTGAAAGAGATTGCACCTCTGGATTGGTTATGCACTTGACAGTGCGACAGACACAGAAACGGACCGTCGGCTGAAGAAGAGACCGAGAAAGGCGTAACCCCTGGACCGTTCATGAATCGATGAGTTACGGATTTATATTCTTGGACAGAACCCAAGACAGGAATGCAACCGGGGGGGGGGGGGGGGGGGGGGGGGGGGGGGCTGTTAAAAAAAATGCTTGAATCGTAAAAGAAATGATATGCGTAACCCTGAATGTTGGTGTGGTCCTCCTGATCACCGGTGAGAAGTTAAGGTGCTATCTTTATTTGATTGTTCTCATTTGGTGGCCACGATTCGCAACACCAATTCGTGTGGTTATTATGAGAACAAAAACCGGTTCAGGGCAAAGTCCATGGGGGTTTGCCACCCAATGTTGATCGGTTTTCATCATCTGCATGAAGTGACGATTTTATAGCGTATTTTATTTTTTACCAAACCGCTCTCATACAACCTGTCAAACATCGATCTGAGAGGATCCCGTGTCCCTCAGACGGCATGAGCTTAGATCTTTATCGGCTCTAGATGCTACGATTAATTTTCCAGCAACACGGTTTACATAATAAAGGTACCTCAGGGAGGAATGATAAAGGTAAGCTACAAGTTCAGCTACAACCCTAAAGGACTGCAGAGGGGTTGTACAGAGTTCGCAAACTCCTTCACCAGTTGCAATTCTTCCCGTCATGATGGATCAAAGTTCAGTATAACTGCATAGGAATCCTACATCAAGGTGCGAATGAAATAGTCATTTTCTGTGCATAAACACGATAGAAATGAAACACTCTAACGCACCCGTACCCTGTGTACGCTGTAACGTTTCCAACCGCTTCACAACGGCTTGTAAAATATTTTTTTCTCTCCACCGATTAGTCACATAGTGCAGCTTCGAGTGGACAGTACGAACGTAGACGTGACGCAATTAACGTTCAAGGCTCATCCATCCCTTCGAGTCACCCGAAACCCCTATTGTCACATTCCCGTAGGTGCAATCGGCGCCGGGGGATTGAAATCAATCGCAACGGGCAAATCAGTTTTATAGCGAAAATTTTGCTCGCTAGAACGCTCATTAAAATCCTACTAACTGTTTTGCTGGGCCGCGTGTGCAAAGTGTGTACCTTTTGTGCAAAAGAGAACGTGTTCGTTCCAGATTGAAGCGTTGGGCAAGCAGTTTTATTGTTGCTGCAAGCTTAGAGCCACCTTAGTGCAAGATGGGTTGAGAACGAGCTAGCGAGCTTTGATTAGTGGAACAGATACCCTGAAGCTTTCGAATTATTATTATTATTATTATACGTAAATAATTTGTCCGCCCAACAAGGCTTAACAAAAGGAATCTTATAGTCTAATCTTAAATCTAACAACGCGTCAGAGGAGATTAAACTAAACATAGTGGATTATAAGAAATCATTAATTAGCCGGGCCCGAAAAGCAGATTTCAATCAAATCAAATCAAAATCAATATGGTTATAATCAAAATGGTTAAAAAGTGCAGTTAAATGATATCATAGCGCACGCAGAAATGGATCGTTTTGGCCGTAAGAAGGTAAGACACAGGACGACAAGGAACATACAGGTTAAGCATAGATAGTCAGGATGGGGCATCAATATTGTGTGAGAGTAATCTTAGCAATGAGAAATAGCTTGCGTATGTGAGTGGAGTGATTTTAGATCTACAATTCCCAGCATCCTACCTACGAATAGAGTAGGGGTCGAATCAATGATCCGATTGCAATTTGAATGATGAAGAATGCGAAGATTACATGGATGTAAATAGTATGGTGGAATATGGGAAGTGAGTCAAATAGATCTATTGCCCTGAGTCATAACCGTTATGATATACTCAATCAGGAGTGGACCTTGAAGTAGAAGATAATTTGTGAGAAGATCAAGCTACTTCGGTCTCATTCCTTCAAGCTACGCGTTATAAAAATAAAGCAGGCGTTAGCTATTGTAGCTGGTATGACGTTATTAGAAGTAACCTTTTTTTTAACAGCACAATATTATGAACATGTAAGGATGTGAGTAATCGATCTATTACCTGATCGGGGCAACGATTGATGCAGCCCGTTTCAAGATCCTGTATAGCCCCGGAATAATCGTGCTCTCCTGCCTTTGTCGCCGGTATGGTCGATCCTTCCGCACCAGTTGATAGCAGGGCAGTTGTCACGGCAAGTGTTACCACCACCAGCAACTGCACGGTCACCGTTGATAGCGGACGGTGGGATTGATTGATGGGCGGTGCCGTACCGCCACGGTTCCGGACCCTTCCGGTTCCGGTTGGCCCCGGGGGCCACGCGTTAGACATTGCGCAAGAAAACACTAGCAAAGCACAGTTCGTTCTCTTCGATAACTATTAGCGAACTATATTTCAGTACAAAGCAATTCAACGACCGTTAAACCATCACCCACAAAATCACACAGATCTCAGTAACGATCGTAACACAACTATCACTTCCAACCACTGCTCAATATGTATCCTCACCACGATACGCGTCGGTTACAATGTTTTATGCTTATTATCGATAATATTTAAAATTATTCTTTTGCACCACTAGTATTACATTGTAGTATTGTTTTGTCCCATCTATTATCCGCACTGGTCAAGTGTTATGTTCCAGAGCACAACCAAATCACAAAACAGAATGCTACACAAGATCACACACAACACACGCAAATGTTTGTGCGAATTGTAAGGCGTGTTTTCTGCAATCAGGAAACGACACGATCACACCAAGAGCACGGAGCAAACTGCGCTCGCGTCCGTCTCGATCAGTTACAACTGCTCGAATGAATTGTTCCCGTTTGAATGCGTTCCCGAACATTAGCGATGTTCATTCCCGTTCGGTGCACGATCCACATTTGCTCTCTTTCTCTCTCGCTCCCTGTCTCTCTCGGTCGATCGTTCCAGCGTGCTTTGCACTATATCACTGGAAAAGAAATGAGCACGAGCGAACACTGCTCGAATCGATCGCTCATCTGGACAATCGTATCGTTCTCGCTCTTTCTCAACGGACGCTTAATGAATGAAGCGAACGCATAGGGTTCATCCCGGAATGGGCTTCATCGGTGTAGGGGTGAATTAAGCATTCATCCACTGCGTCCAGATCTGCAGCGTGCTCTACACTATGGAAACCGCATGGAAACAATAAAACCAAATAAAAGTCAATCCAAAATTAATCCATTCGGTGCGTTGTTTAATTATGAAGTATTACTTGTGTCCATTAATATGATAAGGACGAAGGGATGAGACAAAAGATCCATCATTCACACCCAGACCATCATCTCGATTTTACTAACATATGTGACGCTTCGGTAAGCTGCAGGAGTAGTCTAAACCGTTCACGATCGAACTCCATCATCAGTATATCAATAATTCCGGCCTTTCTGAACCTACCATGCATGCTCTGTCCGTTTGGGCTATGATGGCTTGGTAGACCGGTGGCATACTAGTGACATGGCCAGCCCATCGAACAGGACTGAATTTAAACTGGACTGATTTTAGCGTTTTATCGTACGAGTTTCCCGTGGGCAAGTAAATGCTTTTCGTTGCTAGGATGGAGAAGGGTTGACATTAATGTGATCGTTTAGAAAGAGTGAAAACCCCTGCATTCTAGCTGTTCATCGCTACATCGGGTGAATTCCATTCCTTCCTTTTCCCTTCCTTTCCTATATGCTTCATCTGCTCGTTTGCTCTCGTGCGATCAATTGAACTTCCCCACCCGGCGAAAGTGAGCGCGAGCGAGAGAGCGACAACAAATCTGACTGCATACAACAAACGATTGTATTGTTTACCGTACTGCGCATTTGGGTCCGATGCGCGGAAAATCAACGATTACTTGACCGTTTCCGCCACCGACCAACAGATGGCAGCACCGTAAGTAACGAAACGGAAACAGTTGCTCCACTCCGGAACACTTTCGTGCGATCACAATTTGCGACATGTGGCTTGTGTAAATGATGTTTTTTTTGCATATGTTGCTTTCACATTGTCTCTTTTACCTTCATGTCACCCAAATGAACACTATTCAACGCATGCCAGAATTTCTTCTCACCCATCGATATCGCATTACCGAGGCCCAGGAGCCATCCGTTTGAGTATTGATTTCATCCAGACCTTTGTACCGCTTTGAACCGTGCCGTGTGTAAGATCGGAATCCTTTTGAGCATGATCGGAAACCGCCTGTTGACGAAGGGATTTGATCGAGGAGCGTGCAAACCGGCCCGGAAGAAATAGAACAGACTTTTTTCACGTCACTTTAAGCGACACTTAGCGCTGTGATAGATTACAGCAAAGATTGATGCTGATGAGTTTATATCGAAAGAATTTAAAAATTCGTTTTACATGTCCGGTTCGACAATCTGTTTGGTTAGGATCTGGCATGCAGCTCATTGTTTGTTTGCCTCGCTGCCAAAAGGGTTGTTGGTTGAATTTGTTTCTTTTCTTCATTTTGTTTGTCCACAAGCAGAGGCCATCGATGCATGCGGTAACACAGTAAGACTGATTAAACAAGATCGCTTTTATTGTATTTGGGGTTCCTTCGTGAGTACGTTTACTTTGTACGACGATTATGAGTCGGAACAAAACTATGCAATCCGCAACACAAAATATCGTTTGCAATCAAATCTACATTGTTCTTTCCAGCGCTCAAAAGAAATAAACTACGATATATATCCCAATAGATACTGTTTTTTTTGTCTATTTCTCCATTCTGTTCCATGGGTCTCTGTATGTGTGTGTGGTTGTTGTATTTTGGTTTACCAAATACCTACAGTACTCGCCGGTATCTGCCCACCCGGAACCGGTAAGTGGCATTAAAAATTTTCTATGCTGTATCATACACTTTCGAGCTAAATTGTGTTTATGTGTTCGGTATGTGTAAATGCAACGTTATTTTGTTTCATTTTTTTGCTTGTTTTGTTAATTCTTGTCCATTTCCAATTTCCATTTTAGCAATCGTTGGGCGGTGCGATCTTAACAACTGGACAAGGTATCCTCAACTCTGTGCAACTCATTAACACACCAAACAGATCGTTACCATACGGGTCGATGTGAGGGATTTTATTTTCTATTTTTTCTTTAAGAATCGTTTCAGAATTTCCGTTCTTCGTAATGTTTTTCTTTTAAATATCTGAACGTTTACTGTTGTTTTGCCTTCATGGTCGTTCCTTGATTCGAGGAGAGCAGGATAGATCTCAAGATGATTACTTTGTCCTATCTAAACGGAAAGAAAGAACTCGGAGAAATTTTCTGCCTCGTGTCTCCCGTACAGGTCGAGAACCCTTCACACTTCCAAAGGGCATCACATGTTTGTTTGAAATTTTTATTCTTTTCTCGCTTTCTATTTTGCCTAAATTTGTATAACTATACGATCAGCTAATTATCTGCGTTAACAGGATAACAAGGAAGGGTTGGGTTAGAAAAGAACAGGAAATAGGAGAATGAAGGATTAAAGTGATCGGGAACCACAAACAAATGCGCTCGAACTGGTCAAGCTTTCCACATCGTGTACATCTATACCCTCTGACGGCGCAAGATGGCGTTTCTGTTTTAAGTAGTACACCTGCAGTTTCGTATTCACTAACACAAACACCAATTCACTGCCATTTGCCGATTTAAAAACAAACAGAGCAACGTAACGCTTCACGCGTCCAACTGTTGAACGTCGGCTTAAGGAGGGGGAAAAATATAATATATTATATGTATATATCTATAATTATTGTATATCTATTCATATGGGGTTTTGGTTTTTGTTTTAAAACAACTATTCCGCAGAACAGTGCGCACCGTACGTTAACCTGCTTTACCTTCACAATACAACGGGGTTTCGAATAAAACATACACATTGAATGTCACACACTTGTTACGCCATTACGTTCGATTGATTACGACTACTACACCGTCCCGCTAGTGTGCGTAAATATTATCTGGTGATACGCTCAGCACGACATATCCACCACTACAACTCACCGATTTGACCAGCAGCAAATCGTTGCACCGTGTTGCAGGCAGCAGAGGGGCAAATAAGGGGTAAGGAAGTGAGTCTACGACAGGATCTAAAGCACACAGCACAACACACATTCCCCATTCTTAACCCATGACAGCTTCAGATGTGGCTGTGGTGTCGTGCGGTTTGCATACTTTGCTCTAGTGCTCAGATGCTCCTCAATGTATGGAATTCGCACAACAAAACTATCCTCTTTGAAAACAACATTCGCCAACAGCAGCAACTATGGTTCAGATATCATCAGCTGTCAACGGAGGTGCTCTCAACATTGAACCCCGCTATAACTAAAGAAGGACGGGCCCTAACGTAGCAGAAGACTAGTGAATGAGTATTTTCTCTTATTATTCGATAGTATTCGTAAGGCAAGCGATTGCAAAAATTGAAAATTATTTCCTATCAGTACACACACTGCTGACCGATCCCATTTTGATGCAGATAGATATCTGGCAGACCCTGGCCTTCCTCGTTGCTATCTACTCTTCACCATTCTGCGTGCCGCGCACCAACGCACCTCATAACGTGTATAGACGTTTCTGATTTGCTTAGTTTTCATTGTTTAAATATACGTTTAATCAAGATAGAGTTGGAAAACAATCACAAGACGAACTCGTCGTTAATAGTATTGTCATTTAAAATTGTATTAAGTTTACGTAATAGAGATTGTAGTAATCGGGGTTGATTTTGTCGTGTTTGTGTGTAACTTTTTTGATTTGCGGGGAAAACGTTTGTAATATGTGTAAAACAATGGTTGTTTTGTTAGAGGTTTTTGTTTTAAAAATATAGTATGCAGACAATAAGACATACGGAATGAGCCAGTGGACGATTGTATGGGAACTTAACGGAAGGACCTAAGGTGTACGGTACTGCCGTACAATTGAGGCGTTTTTGAAGTTTGGATCGAACAGTACGGGATGAAATTTGGATGCTACTTACGATGCCTATCCTATCTTTGCCACAACTCCTATACCTCTCGCACATGGTTTTGAACTCGAAGCCTTAAATGCTACTAAGTCTCATCCATCAACAGTGTCAAATCCTAACACATTCACATATCCAACAATTCTTTTAGGATTTTTTTTAAACGTTATACTAACAATCCTTTTTTTCTTATTTCCGTTCTCTCCCATTCTATCTCTCTCTCTCTCTCTCTCTCTCTCTCTCTCTCTCTCTCTCTCTCTCTCTCTCTATCTTAATCTCTTGTTTTTTCTATTTTCTTTTGAACATGGCCACGACGTCTTACAGATAATAACATTTATAGTATCACAAAATTGGTTGTGTTGAAAGTGTTGTTGTTCTGCTGCCAGCAGTACCGCCGGTCTCATCCACGTATGGTACCGGGCGGATGGTGATAGTTGTGATGAGATGGTCCGACTCCTATACGGCCGTCTCATGGTCGGTTTCGTCGATTCGGCCCAGCCGCCAGGCGTTATGATCAGTTGCTACTAAAAGAGGGCACAAGACAGAAGATAGTAACGTCATCTAAAACTGTGCTGTCCGAATAACTGCTAGACAACAACTAGAGCTCCCATTTGGAACTTTGTTGCGCTCTATGCTCACTGGGGATTGGATTGGAACTTATAAATGATTTCTTTTGTTATTTAACAAAAAAACTTATATAAATTAAACGAAGAAATGTTTGAAAACCCATTCGAAATAATTTACTCCAAAAACGTCGGGAGTAGTGGACAGTGGAACCATCAACACGAGAAAGATACACAGAAACTGAACCAAAAAATAAAACTGCACACACTTTCCAAATAGATAGAAGACACCGAATGGAATCATTACCTGTGCAATGGAAAGTAAACATATCGGACACAATTCGTATTCCGTAACGACATTCAAACGGAAGTTTATGGCAAAAAGGACAAGCAGGAACGTTTTATGAACAGGTTTATAATTATAACACAAAATAACAAAACGCTACACAGAGCGGTGCCAATTTGTTTAAACTGTGGATTATTTTTCTCACATTCAAGCATGAACAAACAAACAAAAAATGCTACCAAGAAACATTCAATAAAATAGACAAATTAATTTAACGATACCTTATACACATACACTTGAAAGTACACATGAAACGAAAATAAAACTTAAGAAAAAAAAAACAAATACAAAAAAATTAAACACAACGAAAAAAAAAACAAACGAAACAAAACCACTTTACTACTTTGTTACACAATTAATTTTATTTCATTCCTTTGCTTTTTTGTCTTTGTTGCTTCTTTTGTTACTTTTCCGTTTTTCTATCTCATTGTGACATCGCTTAGACACAAGTTGCTTTTTTAAAAAAATGAAACAAAATACATACACACACAGATAGACACACGCGTACATACATATACAAAATAACGTTACATATTAATGACATATTGGAAATTAAATAACACATAATTATTAAACCTAGTTTCATGAAGCATTCCACATAACAAGATGGGGTGGGGTGGGTTAGCAGCTCAATTTACGTTGATGTTGCATTTTGGGGCATTTACCCCAAAATTGTTTTGTTTTTAATTTTTTCGATCAATTTATTTTATTTTGCATTTGTCTTGCTGCAGTTAAATGCACCCTGTAGCAAAAGGGGGCGGTACACGTTTTTAATATCATTCTCGTTTGTCAATGCGCTACTAATTATACAAATTTGTTTTGTTTTTTGTTTCATTTTTATCTTAATTTAAAGTAACAGTTCACTAGGTGTTTCTCGTAAAGTCTTGCGTTTTCGTTGTGTGTTGAAAAAAAAAAGAATAGAGTATCACCGTTTGGAAGTTTACACCGCGAAACGAATGGTAGGTGTTCCGTTTGACTTAAAGTAGTAAGGAAAACAAAAACTTATCCACTAAAAAAAAAACAAATAAAAAAAACTTAAAAAAACAAACGAAAAAGAATGGTAATTTCTCTTCTTCCCAGCGCCTTTGGAACTCCGCACATTACCCTCAGCTTGGTCACTGTCATTTTTATTCGGAACGAATCTTTCCCCGCTATTTAAAACACGGAAGGAATTTTCGTGTGCGACAAAAACAAAAAAGGAGATCACGATAAGCTATCAAGAGGTGCCTTTTCAATTAATTGGGATCTAAAAACATCCTGTTATGATTATCTTTTGTTGAACTCTATAATACATTTTAAGCAATTCCATCATAAAGGATTGATCTTCAACAACAAACGCATATATTCGAGATATAAACAGATTTCATGTACCAATATACACAGCGAAAGGTTTGTTGTACTATTATTTGCAACAACAGCGACCAAAATGTTTACCGGGCACCCGCATACTAATGACAGCCGGCAAAAGAAGCACTGCCTGTGCGAAAGCCGGTTAAGGATTTTGTTATTTCGCATATTAATGCTGTCAAGCAGTAAAGTATTTAAACTGCACAATTTGCTAACTATTTATAGCACAATACTGTATCCTTCCCTATCTTTAGAACAAATGTATGAACCATCGTTATCTTTCAAACCCGCACGGCACTAAACAAGAAGGTGGCGGAGCAAAACTAAACTGCACGGACCAACACAACAACAAAAAAATACGGAAAATCAAAACCGAAAACAACCGACACATTGTGAAAACTTACCACAGTAATAATACTTCGAGATCCGTGGGAGAGCTTTTTGTGGCGGAAGTGGTATTCGTAGTAACAAATGGGTAGTAATAGTAATTGTAGAAAATAATAGTAGATGATAAGAGCAAATCGATTGCAGCAATAGACGTACGGGCGGCGGGGCAGAGAAGGAAGAAAGAAAGAAGAGTGTGTGTGTGTTTGGGGAGAGAAATGTGTGCAAAAAAGTGTGTAGAGAATAGTTATAGTAAGTACTAAAAACAGTGTAATTAAAACCGTTCGTTATAAACGTTGGGGGAGAAAATGCAAAACAGATAAGGAAATTGTGTTTACGCTATAAATTGCAAACAAAAAACAAAGGCACCACCAAAACAAAAAGAAGAAAAGAAGAATATGTAGTAAATATGTGACTGCATCAATAAGCAACGAAAAGCAGTAACTAAATGCACACTATTTCTATTGTAAAACGTCACAAAACACGCTTTTTTAGGTGGCGATGGAATCTTAAAAAAGAGTAAAATGTAAAGTGGTTAACGATGATTGACACACTGGAAATGAGGAAACCAAAACTTGATTTCCCTGTACAGTAGAGAATGATATGGGCTAAAAATAATCCTTATGCCCCTGGCTCGCTGTTAACTCGTTGCTCGCTTTAGCTGCGCTAAGTTAGTCGTTTACAGTCGTACATGCTGTGAGTGGGTCACTCTCGTCTCAATCTCCCTACAATATACGCGTTTAATGGTTAACTGGTGGTTAAAAGTAAAAAAAAAAAAAAACGGGGGAAAAAAGACACTAAACATTACGTAGTATAATAATATATAACAGTGTACTAGACGTAAAATGGCATGCAATTTCCCGCGCTTCCAGCAAACGAGTACTGATCGTGTCGCTGTGAAGCCAGGTACGGGACACGATTGACCAAGTTTATCAAAGGGGTGGATTTGGGGATGGTAAGGCGTTGCTGCGGGGCGACTACTCCGTGGGTCGCATCTTGGTCAGTGCTTCACTGCTGTTCCGTGAACCTAATCGTAATATTTGGACAATGGGCGCACCCCTACCATATGAATCATGCTTGCATGAGATGGTGCGGAGCGCATTATATATGACTATCAAACATGGTTTTGCGAAGGCTTCAGACGATGCCTCGATGACTTTCCCCTTAACTATGGGTTGGGATGGATTAGTGGGGTGGGGGGGCGGGAAGGAGTACTGCCCTTTTTTGTTTGTTCCTTCCTCTAGCCGGGCGCTGACAGTGCCCCTCTTCTCCGTCTGCGTGTCCGAAACGGGATTAACAAAAAAAAGGGTCCCTTTTTTCTTGCTCGGGCAGAAGCGAGAAATGGTGATTGAAGAGACGAAGGAGTGGGGCAAAATTATGTGGGCATGCACAAGACCGGCTCCTACTCGTGGTACACCTTTTGGAGTAGTGCACTGCCAGAGTATAGTGATGCGACCGGCAGAAGGGGGACATTTTCATCTACAATAAAAAAAAAAGTAAAAAGTGAAACTAACAGTACAAAACGGAGACAAAACCAATAAGCATGAGACAATCCAACATGAGAGAGAGAGTTTGGATGGGTAGCAACCCGTTGATGGAGGGGAAAGGGGGAAAAACGGAATGAAAGGAATGTGGAAATGTGGTAACCCCTAGTTTTAGGCAAATTAGCTTAATTTGTGACAATTTAACGGCGCGTGTCTTCCTTATTGACAGCATAATAGCACTGCACAAATAGGTGCACAAATAAAGGGTTTTTTGGCAGGTTTTAAACAGTGCTACGAATTAAGTTTCCGTCCTAACAAGTCTTTTAGTGTGGCTACGAAACAGGGCAAAGACGATCATCATCATCATGACTGGGAAAGGGTTTCGATGCTCACTACTACACTGGAGGCCGATATCCTAACGACGCTTTTTTTCTTTTACCGGCAAATCGGAACCGTACTGGTCGGTTCAGGCGAGTTTTGTTTACAGGTTTTTTACAACTACGACGCGCGCGCGCACAGATGGGATGAAAAGAGAAGAAGTAGAATTCATAAAAGGATGTAGTTTTTGCGTAAACGTAATATCGAAGCATAACCAAAACGTAATCAAGCTGATGTGCATAGTTTTGTGTTCGAATCAGTTACACATAATAAAAACAGGTACACACATAATAAAACATAATCGTGCAAGGCACCTGTCATTAGTCAAAGGCAAGCGGCTAACAAAAAAATCTTAACTCAACAGCGAACGATAACCACACGATAAATACACGTACACACATTAATCATAAAGTGCATTATTTGGAAAAAAAAAACTTATGGTGCGATGTATTAAAGCGTGTGGGATTTGTGTACTACCAACAATGATAGTGCGATGTACCTTTAATCTACGCAGTTAAGCAATGTTGGATGTTACGGGATGGATTCGTGGCAAAACTGGTGTGTGATAGCTTATACCGGTTAAACACCGTTAAAGGGGATCTGGTGAAGGGGTGGGATAGGGTAACGAACCAAAGAGAGAGAGCGGACCGTAACCGACTCACCTTGCAGCTGACGATTGATCAAGGCCGTTAGGCCATGCCCACCATTATCGGAAGGTTTGCTCTTCATCACCAGCATTGGTTTATCTTCCGAATCATCGCCATAACCTGATGCAATGCAACCGTTGCTTTGCGCCATCGTTTCGCTGACCTACGGCAAGATAACGAAAGTGGGAGATTAGTGTTATTGGAAAGGAAAGCAAACGTACGAGCATCCAACAACGCATACCTGCGTCACCTGCATCAGCTTTTTCACCACGTCCCGTCCGAGAATGTGATCAAACACTGCCTGCAGGAACGGTTCGGCCATGATGGATAGCTTCAGCTTATCCCGGTGCCAGATGAGTACGCGCGACTCCTCCATCGCCATGATCGACACCTGTGAAAGAGTAAAACCTACGATTAGTAAACATGATCCGTTCGGTGTGCGCTTCGGGACAATGGTAGGCAAGTAAGGGTGATTTGGGATTGCGGGGTTTTTTTGTTGTTGTGTATACCTGAAAATAGTCATCGGTAGAGACACCGAACCATTCGGGTGAATCGAGAAACTGATGAGGAAATACTATATGAAGCGCTTTTTGATTCTGTGAAACTACTAATCTGCACGAGAATGAAGAATTGAGAATATTAAAAATTTGAACATAACGGGGACGCGTTCCGAAGCGATTCGCCGGCAAAAGCACGGTCAACGGGTGACGTTTTCTGGTGACTTCAGCACCCACTACGGTTATAGGTCGTGGGTATCGCAAAAAAAAAAACGTCAACGCCGTGTGCGACGCATGCGCTGCGTGCTTATCACGCAGAAAACCAGACCACAGCACCGGAGTATCGCGCACTTACTTTCCCGACAGCACAAGGGATAAACTGTCGACTTTGGTTATTTTCTCCTGCACGTAGATTTCCTGGTACTTGAGCGGCCGTACTATCTTCATGCAGTTCAGCACCTTCTTGAACTGGTGGCGCGACACGCGCAACGGCTTAAACAAGGCAACGTACACCTGCGGAAAAGATGTGGATGGAGTTGTAGCATTAGAAGTGGTTGAAGTACATCGTTGAATACAGGCAGTCCCCCCGAGATACGCGGTTTTTGGAAATTTGACAGCTGAGCTAGTTTATAGCACAATATATAAGCAAAAAGGTTAAAATTTGATTGAAATAACCTTTTTTGGTGTTATAAAACATTTTTTTCTAACTTATTTCATTGTAATCTTTCTAAAAATCGCCCGATTCGACGAATAAATTAAGTGCAGAGAAGGAAGTCGACTCTGTGACTTTGAAGTATAAACGAAATTGCACCAGGATTCGACTGACGCGGATTTTTCACGGTTTATAGCGGTCCGCTATAATAGCGTATCTCGGGGACTGCCTGTAATTTAATTATAGCTGGTTATCGGTACTACAAAAATAACTGTTTAGCCGAGGGAAGATATGCTTAGAAAGAAGACAAATGACGTTCATATTGAATGTTAACGGAAGCCATGCAACTGGTCCTTTCGTTATTTGCGGATTTGAGGGTTTATGAATCTTTGGAGAATCGTGAATTGTTGAGGATTTATGAATCTTGAGGTTTTATTAATCTTAATTAGCATTCCAAAAATGTTGCAGATTCGTGAAACTTGAGGATTAATGAATCTTTAGAGAGTCGACTACTGATTTGAATGAATCCTCATTATAGATTCATATGAAAAAAAGATTCATTCTTCAAAGATTCAGACTAATTCTTAATAATGCTGAATTTGAAGGTGCATTTGAACAATTTTGTTGATTTGTAAAAAATTCCTTCTATATCCGTTAATATAAGTCGCTATAAGTTTGATAACAGAACAGCTTTTTCCCCCAAACGGTATATGACGGTATATGTTCTTTGACTAAGCTCTCTAAGCTATTGCAGCTTTTGAGGTTCTTTGTAAAGTATCAGTAGAAAGTATTGGAAGAATTAAGAGACAAACGTTGGTACTTTATGGGACTACTTCTGTTGCGATATGTGCAACACACCTGGCAGATGGTGCGTTTTAACAACCATAAATGTGCCGTTGAAGAATACACAATCTAAACGCCAATCAACCTTATTGACCGAACAAAGCGGCAACAGGTCTTGAAAACGTTTTTTCATACAAAAGAGCAACAGTTAGCGCTCCCCTCAATCCAGGGCATATGCTGATCCCAGCACATCTCAATGCGATTATTTGCACCATATCGCTACGGGTACGGTTGGCAGCACGGTGGCAACAAGCGCGACACCATAACGTCACGGACTATCACGTGCAAATGGTTGGTGGAAAAGGTGTTGGACGTATTATAAGGGCGGCAGGCGGATACTAATAACAAGGAGTCAAAGCAACCATGTAATGACACTTCAGTAAACCAATGACCTAGCAAATAATAAAAATTGCTCACCCGACCTACGGCACCAAATGGTGAACACACACACATGTACAAGTACAGGGAAATGGGAGGCAAGGAGGCAAGGAGATCGCCAGTATGACGACCTCGATTCTACGTCGGAGGTGTCTGGTTGATGGGGAATTGTATGGAAACTAAACCTGAGAAGACGATCCGTCTAACAGGTTGAAGGTTGGTTGCGTGATGGAGAAATATGGTTCTGATTTGTTGTTTTACATCTGTTACTAAGTGGCTCAATCTATTTTTTTTTTGCCCGAAATGCTTTAGAACGCGACATCGGTGCATCGGTATTGGTGCGATAGAAAAAGATGATACGATCGCATTGCGTGTAAATCAATCCACAACAGACAGGTGTGACACACCAATCTGTGACGTCTGGTGATAAAGGGAGTCCCAATCAGGGCTGTACGGTGTCTTTTTTAAATGTATGATCTTATCTTTAGGGGAAGCGCCTACGAAGCATTGCAAAGAAAGAAATAGATAAAGATGATAGCAGACAGTTTGCGAAGGATTTCTGGAATTACTTTTCATTGGGTAACCCGAACTAAAAACGAGACGCTTTGTAACAATAGGAGGGTAAACCCCAAACCCACGATAATATGCGTGGGATGTTATGGGTAATCCCTCTCCATATGCAAAATAATTGCACGCCAATCTCACTACAGCATAGCTTCGACGGAACACGCGAATGTTTCCTGCTTGCCACGCGCACTCTAAGCCTCTCAGCCATTCCACCACGTGGAGTGTCGCCAATCGCCATCCCCACACAAACACACAAACAGCAGCATGGCGCGGGGTGGTTCAATTCGCAATGCGCAAAGTGCATACTTGCGGTTAGTCACGTAGACACCTTGCCGGGCGCGTTTGTATATTTAGCATGGACGGCTTCAAGCATACGCGAAATGTTATGTTTCGCCCGCGCACCAACGGATCCTCAGCGATCTCTACCTGCCCCCGCGCACGCACTGTCGCATCCCATCCCATGATGGTGTCGTGTTTCACACACTTGCCACGGGTTTCCCCCAACCGGGTGGGCGGAGAGGAGCGAATATTTCCCGTTTTCGGGCAAAGATGGATGGGATTTTTTGGAATATTCGGGGGGGGGGGGGGGTAGATCCGAACTCCCCAGAATGGGGAATTTCTCCCTCAAAAACCAGTTTGGAAAGATGAGGATTTCCTTTGGAAAATCCCACATCTTCAAATATAGCTTCAACGCTACTGCTGGAGCGGAATAAGTTTGCACAACGCTTTTAGCCGATTTCCGGCAAAGTAGTCTTTAGTTAAAGTTAAGCCTTTTGAGCCTTTTTGATGAAATGTAGGGTGAATGAATGATTCTCTATTCTAAAAATTCATGAAAATTCGAGAGTTCTTGAATCATCTAAGAAGAATGGCCTCCAGGGAGCTTGTCCGCTATGGACTCCCCTCGATTAGAACCTCCAAAGAACTTCATCCGCGATTTCTCAAAGGATACCTCAAAGGATTTCTCAAAGGATCTTTTGAAAGATGAAGCTGAAGATTTAATGAATAACTCTACTACTTCGGTGATCTTTCTGCAGTACCTCCGCAAGTATATCTCAAGCTGGGAATGTCTCCTCTCCAGCACTAAAGATCTCCATACACGTGTCGAGTATATATTTTTAACCCCCCTTTTAAGGCGCCAGTGAACCGTGGATTAAAAATCGATTAATACGTACCATACAGCCGTTACGAAGCGTTCTGGCATACCTTCCGCCGAGTCATGGCGTGCACGCGACTGCCAGACAGTGCAGACGACTTTGACCGCAACCAAACACCGAGAAGCGCCAGCGTATCTCCCGCCCGACCAATCGATGATTTATCAATTCTGAACCTCGACCAGCGACGGTCCGTACGTCCCGCCAAAAGTCGTTACCATTTATGGACGTATCGTCCGTGTTACTGCCCCCGAAAGCACCATCCTCCTCCGCAGCACGAGATGTCGAACGCAACGCATGACGAACCGCGACGCGATTATCTCGTGACTCGGGGGGGGGGGGGTTTTCTGACAGCTTGGTTATGGTATTATTTACGACGGTTCCAAACGCTGACTACCCGCACGCCTCGCAATTGGGTGAGGATTTAAAATTTTGCGCTACTTTTCGCCACTCTTCTTTACGCTCGCCGCTTTCCCAACCGCAACCCGGGTCCGATCCCCCGTACGCCAGCGGGGGTTTCGCGCGCGAAACATACACATGATAAGGTTTAATCCACCTTCAATTCATCGTTGCATCTCCGCATCAAACGCTTGTATTAGTGTGGAAGTGCAAGTATTATCCGATCCATTTAGCGAGACGTCATACACTCACACAACGCGGCCACGGTCTCGCGACGCACTGCAGCGGTGTTTGGGTGCGTGTGTATTCGCAAACTCATGGCGTGCGCGTGCGAAACCAACACTCGCGACATGTTCAGACCGGTACAGTTAGCCGAGCGTGCGGGCGGGTGTGCGCGGAGGTGCACACGAAAATAAAGTCTTATATATACGATCGACGTGCGAACATAGCCAATCCATTGTACGGTGTGCCTTGCAGCGAGCTAGCAGCAGCAGTAGCAGCTGCTCCCCAAAAGTCAATAGTGGGCAGTTGCCACTACCCTTAGCGACAGCGTGTTTATTAGTGATCTACGGTGCGTTAGAAAGTACGGCTTTCGGTGTCTTCGCTGTGTGTGATATAATCGGCTCTGGCAAGAATCCAGAGCTTTCGTACAATCTAGTCAATCGCAAAGTATTTAAAAAACAATGTGCTACCTGCAGCGTCTGATGGACACGAGTCCGTTGCTCCAGAAGTCGTCGACCAGTCGGGCGAACGTGGAGTTGCTGGATGACCGTAAGCCGAAACGTAATCCGACTCCTACGGCGCGTCACCACGAGAAACCGGCGAGTGAGCAGATCCATCAGGATGTGCTCGGTGCAGCAACCCGTGTAACCCGTTCCATCTTTCACAGTCTGCGTGATCAAACCCATCGCTTTCAACGGTGCCAGCTGTACAAGTAAGTGTCTCCACCAATCGCTTTCAATTCCACCGCATGTGGAGCCGCAAGTTAATCGCAACATTTCCTTACTCTCCCGCACGGTAGAATTCTGACGAGCACGACGCAACCGAGTCATGCAATATCGGCAATCGTGGTGTCCCTGGTGCTGGTCGCTCTTTGGCCGAACCTAATCAGTGGAAAGGGTGACGCGCAACAGCAGTGCGAACACGGCCAGCCGGAAGCGGGTCACAGTCGTGGCAGTCCGCTAACACAGATTGCCTACCTTAGTTCCTTTACCATCCACTTCGGTGCTCAAATATGGATGACGTTCGTTTCCGGTAGGTTTCACCCGCGCATTACATTCTCGCACGTACGGTGTAGTACAATTTCCCTTTGATTGCTTTGTTACCACAGGACTCGCCTTGTACTTTTCGCTACCACGCCACACATTCGGACTGATCCAGGAGGTACTGTTCCCGAAGTATTTTACGCTCGGTACCGGCCTCAGCACAATCAGCCTGGTCAGCTTCGTGGAACTTCGTCGCAGTACACGGCCAGAGTTGGCCGTCCGTAACCTAGCGCACTGGGATCCGGTCGATCTGCTGCAGATCGCTGCGCTGGCAATAACGGCCACACTCGAGCTATTTGTGCGCCTCTACCTAGCACCGCCGATGTTGCGCCTGATGCACGAAAAGCATCGCATCGAGGCACGGGCCAGCATCGGTCAGGAGGTGGGCCAGTTCGATGGTACCGGTAACGGGTGCCTGGAGCGTTCGCTTCACTACAAGGCGACGCACAAAAAGTTTCGCCAGATACACATGGTCACCGCCATCCTCAACATGGTCTCACTGACGTGCACCTGTGTGCATCTGCTGTACCTCGCAACGCGCGTGACCATTTAATATGAGCCGGTGTCCTCACCTTCAAGCAACATTCAACCAACCCTACTATAGTATGTAAGGCTATTTATTTGACGATTTAGTGTTGATGGAAGTAACAGTTTAGAGCAGATTGGGAATGTAAGTCTGCACCGCATCTGGACGGCATTTCCGTACTAAAACAGGGCATATGTCCCGCTCCTCCTGCTGATCTCCACTCTGCGAAAGTTTAATCTCAGAACAGGAAAACATCGGACAGGACAATCAATTTTGTTTTCTGTGTAGATTATCACATTACTAGCATTGTAGGTTAAAATCAAGTGAATAGCCGAATTAACTTCTAGCTCCCGGTTCCACAGAATGCAGGGCACCTTCAATAACTAAGCTGCTCGTAAGGAGCGCGCTCGAGAGAGGAAAAAGAAAGATTAAGTGAAGAGAGAAAAACAACAGTATTGTTTCACGTAACAGTTGGCCCCTAATAGCCTAATACTACTTCCAGCCGATTCTGTGATCACACAGCAACAGTGCCATACAGAAAGCGAAGCAACCGAAACAGCGATGTGCAACGTGTGTTTTGGTTTCGGGAAGTGTTTAAAGTGAACGATCAGAAAAGAAGCTAAATCTAGCGCTAATAAATCATCGTGACGGAAAAGCAATACGAACATGTAAGGTTCTATCGCTCAACAATACGTACAAATAGACAGTGACAGTTACTACCATCTGTCGGTTCCTGCTCTGTAAGATCATCTGCTAATCTTCTGTGTTCTGTTAGTTGTTTAGGATGTAGTTAATATTGGGTGTAAGTTTTTAATTATTAGCGCGCATCATGAAGTAGGTGCGACACGTGGACGCGATTAAACTGTAATCGTTTTAATAAATGGAGAAAAGACAATGCCTCACACGGCAAATATACTATCTTTTAACTAACTTTGTTAATTTGTGTTTCATTTTACACAATAACTTAGAAGTCCTACTGATCCCCTTCAAAAGCAGACAAGAAGAGATGTTTATAACACATGCACCGACGCCTTTCACTAGCTTAAATATTCGTGTCTATTCTATGCAGCTGAGATGCCTATTTTATAGCTATAGTCAGCCTCGGTGGAGTTGAAGCACTAAAATCCGTTAATACTATATAGAATCTTAATTACTTCATCCACAAAATCTTGGATACTCTAAGTCCTTTCTTTAATAAAGCATTTTGAACATCGTTTTGTTCTTTTCTATCCATTGCGGTATCAAATCCAATGTACAGATATATCTCTTAACCAAACGAGATACAATAAGCGTGCCCCGATAATCCAACACACGAGATTCTGAATCAGAATGATTATGCGTTATCGACTGCACCACAGATAATGGAATCATTCTGTGAATTTTTTGCTCTCCCGTCCACAGGAGATTCAATCTCCAAATGGACACAATCATCTAACGCAAACGAATTTCACATCCCACCTTCGTAAAGTTGCCAGTACGCTTTACAACTCCGTTACACTCACCGATTCAATCTCCTTCTCGAACTTAACCGGACGCAGCTTGCAGAGTAGCACCACCACGTAAACGGCATTCACCAGCAGGAACAGGCTGAACCACACCACCGCGTCCAGGCTGCAGGCGACGAACCAGCCCCACAGCACCATCAGTATGCAGCCGGCGATGGCCGCACAGCGCAACCACAGGAACCCGCACGGAATATTCGGCGCAAGAAAGGCCACCAGAAACAGAGCATGCCCGATATGGTAGTACAGATGCTCCTTCGGCTCGAAGCTAAAGCACTTCGGAAAATTCCAGTCGATCAGCATCCGGATCGTGTGCTCATTGTCGTGATGCACACCATTTCCTTCCTGTGGTGCTTTTTTCGGCGTACGATACGAAGTGGATTCGCCGTTACTGATTCCGCTACCCGGTGTATTACCATTGCTGCTAACGTTGCGACCGGATGCACCATGCCCATTTGGACCGCCACCATTTGGACGCTCGTAATTCCTTCCGATGCTTTGAGATGCGTACGGCACATCCGTTTGTTCCTTTTCCCCGTGCGCTTCACCGACCGTTTCTGGTTGTTGCCGGTGATGATGGTGCCCACCACCGGTGTGACCGTTGTTGGTAATTACCGTTTTGCCACTCTCCTGTTCGACCGGTGGCCCACCGTGGTCGGTTTCGTCGGATGCATCGTGCTGGTGTTGCAGTGCTACCGCGTCGATCGGCACGAGCGCCAGCGCGCCCACCAAGCAAATTAGCCAACACAGTAGATCCAGCTTGGTGGTCAAAGCACACCAGACCGGCACTGGCCTGGTGTTGGTGCGGTCGGTTTGGACAGTCCAATCGGAGCTATTTAACACCGTAATGCGCGGAACCGGTTACGCTGCAGCAGGATCACACCATGCGGTCGAATCGAAACCACATTGGTTCCACCGAAACGGGGCCCACTAGACACAGTGGCGTGTCTCTAGACCCTGGTACGTTGCAAGCGAATATAAGGTCAAGGGATTCAACTTTAATGCTCCCGTTTCTTTAGTTTTCAGCTAATAGTACCGTGATTTCGTTGCGCTTCACATCCGTACTACGAGTGCAATAGTTTGAACCTAAAACGAAAAAAACAAAATGTTATAAAAGCACGTTGACTATTTTTCATTGTTGAAATACAAACTAAGCTAGTTAAAATCGCTATTTTTTCACCTTTACTTAGAATTCGCTGAAGAAATTGTTACTGTAAGTTATAGACGATTGTGCTGAATGTAAATAAGCTAAAGATTACGGGAAACGACCACATTCTTTTCCCAATAAATTACACGGCACATAACAAGTCGCAAGGCAAGGTTGTAAAATCGACAACAATCCCAAACTACCTATAAAAGACTGTGCAACGAAACTGTATCACGTAAAGACACAAAACGAAACGTCTTAATGCACAGTTCCCTTTCCTATTCACTGATCTCGTTTGCCGCTTTATGCAAATCCACCACGAGCATAGCATGGCGCACCTTCGGACCGAACTTCATCGTGACACAATCGTAATCTAAACAACCATACTGGCCGTACACACCCACGTTCAATCCGTTGCGAAGGTTGAACCAGAGTTGTAAATTTAAAAAAAAAGAGTTAATAACAAAAATAACAAGCCTTTAAACACTGCGCGCTATAAATGGGCGGTGCGGTGGCCGTGATTTTGCGCCTACGTACATCCGTTTACCTTTGAGATCGTTTCCGTAAGGTGCGTATTAACGTCTTCTGGCGAGTTGCGCAAGTCTCTCAGCCGAGCGCTTTGATCAGTTCTGTTGCGTGTCCGAATGTGGCATAATGTTGTATCCTAAAACGAATAAAATTTATCCACAATTAGATGGTTGATTGGGACGAAAGTTGGGTTTGTCGGGGGAGTATGCGAAGTTAATCGGGGAAACGAAGAAAATATTTGCTTGAATAGCTTGTACACATTATTGCCCGTGCCTGTATCCAATCATACTGTACAACCTTGCAATGGTAATGTAATTTGCGAAGCGGTATAACGTTGCCTGCCTGCCACTGGATACGTGGAAAAGAACCACCACCAATCCTCAATTTACATCCCCCATAGCCTGAAGAAACCAGCAACCGGGAGACATAAAACATCGTGCACGAAACATCGATGTTTGGGACGTCGCGTGTAATTACGATAAGACATACACCAAAGATACCGTGGCAGTGTAAGCGATTTTTTGCATTCCCTTTTTGCACTTTTCCGGAAGTAAGGCGGTAGAACGTTCTACCGCTGCAGCCTAGTTTGGAGTTGGTTCCATGGAAAAGGAAGTGGGAATTTCGACCTCACTTCCGTTGCTGCTGCCCTTCCACTGGCATGGCCCATTTCTTTCCGTGTTAGGTTAGGTTAGGGACGTTTCGTGAACCATGTCCGGGGGAGGGAACTGGAGGTATTACTGGAAAGTTCACCCAATACATCCTAATGGCGTTTGTCGAGTGCCGGTTGATGTGCCGTTTGATTGATGATGATGCATGGGGTAAATACAAACTGGTGACGTACCATACAATGGAAAACAAGTGCGATATCTAACTGAAAGAAATTCACTGCACAGCCTAAGAAGGTGAGTCCCTTCGATGTTTTGAACTCTGTTGCACCTTGTGTGTGTGTTTTTTTAGGGATAATGTTGCAGTGCCTCACTGCACCTCCATTAGAATTTTACACACGCACACTCACACATTAACACGCACATAGGCGCGCGTACGAGGAAATTTACACTCAAGTGATAACCGTTTGCCCTAGTGGCGTGTGTCCAACGATGGCAGATGAAAAACAACCCTCGACCTTCCGACGTTCAGGCGACAGAACAACGTTTGTACCTTGGGTTTTTTTTTTTGTACTCCCGATTTGTGTCCTTCTGCTGTTCTAAGCCACACGGCAGTCAACTTACTATACGTCTCGTTCCCTCACGCCCTTCGCAACTACTGGCACAAAGCACCAACTAACGAACTGCTACGAATGTTTACTGTACCCCGGAACCGGGCAGCTTTAGGCCATTATATGCCGTTTTCCGGGCAGAATTAGTAACACGCTCGGTCGTTTATGCACATTCTACGCAACCTTGACTAGCTATTCGCACATTATTATTCGTACTAACGTTTGCAGCCTTCTAGGACTTTGGTAAACAATCGGACTTTGACAGTGCATGGTGGGTTTATGAGGATGCGCTCAGTGCTTGACTGATGGGCAGGCAACGATCGTTCGACGTTTAGGTGGATGTTGCTTTTTTAAAATTTTTTCAACGCGGATCTAAACGACAATATACAATTTAGCTATGGTGAATGTAGCTGCAATTACACGTTAATTTCATTTGATCCTTAGTTTTATTCACAACAAAATAAATCATCAAATTGTCTTATACATTCGGCGCCACAACCGCCGGTGAAGGTCTTGGTTTGCTGCAGGTGTACTTTAAACCGCTCTGGGTAGCACAGTGTCGTCTGCTAATCTAATATTGGCCCCGACCTGTCCGGCATACTCATTAAACCATCACTCAATCTCAATTTAAGCCTCCTTTGTTCACGTGGATGACCTTAAAAAGCTGGGTCGTCCAGTGTCATCTATATAAGTTCCTCTATAGTCCCAGCTTCGGTTATCTATATAGGATTTAAATGTTCGACTCAATTCGGTACTAACAGCTCATAATGATCTATTCATTCTTACTTTATTTGATGTTGCAGTCATTGTTTACAGCAACCATTTTACGATGTAATAATTACGTTTACCTACACGCAGCAGCGATATCCTGTTTGAAAGGATGTGAACCGATGGTGATAGTACTTCTGCAGGATTTTTAGCTTTCTTTAAGTTTATGCTGAAGCCACCGGCACCGATGATCCTTTCCGCATCTGTTCGGGTCGTAAAGCATCGGGCACGAAGGGCTACATCGAGCACCGTCATGCCAGGTTCCGGCAGGATCTCACAAAGCGGTGCCCCACCGAAGCTCTGTGCTATATCCTTCACATCAAGCAGCTCGAGCGTGGACAGATCACCATTATACAGCGCACTGCTGATGCCTATCGCTTTTTGCAAACCTTCTTCTCCATGGACCAACTTTGTTAGTTCGTTTGCAAGTAGCTTCTGTGCTTCCCAGAGTTCCGGCGTTCGACGATGCCTTGCCATCAGCTGTTCGATCGTCTGTACTGGCAAAAAGGTAAGCAATCGTAACAGCTTTTCAACCTCCGAATCTGGCGTACGGACGAAGAACTGATACATCGCGTAAGGTGAGGTACGTTCGTCCGACAACCAAACGGCATTTCCGGCAGATTTGCCAAACTTATCACCCTCCTCATTCGTGATGAGTGGTAGAGTTAGCCCGAACACTTCCTTCGATTCCGTTCGGCTGATTAGCTCCTGGCCGGACATGATGTTGCCCATCTGGTCGGAACCACCGAGCTGAAACCGGCAGTCGTGATGTCGCAACAGATGCAACCAATCGTACGCCTGGAACAACTGGTAGGAAAACTCGGTAAAGCTCATGCCGGTTTCGCTGGTAAGCCGGCTCTGTACAGAGGAACGGGACAGCATCGCACCCATGCGAAAGTGCCGCCCTACATTGGCCATGAAATCGACGAAGCTATACTGCTGGTACCAATCCGCGTTATTTACCACGATAACTGGCTTTAGTGTGCCAGATTTATGCCAGAAATAGCGCTCATGATTAGAAAATATGTCTTCTATCTGTCGCTTAATGCAGGACACGTTATGCTGTACCGTTTCCGTTTCGAGCAAATGTCTTTCGGTTTTACGCCCGGACGGATCGCCGATCAGACCGGTAGCTCCGCCAACCAGTGCGATGGGTTGATGACCGGCACGTTGCGTGTGTAGAAGCCCAATCAACACTAACAGATTTCCTACGTGCAAACTATTGGCGGTTGGATCAAATCCTGCATACACAGTCTGACACGTCGAACCGAGCATCGAGCGGGCTTTGTCACTAAAATTGAAGAAAGGCAATCAGTAAGGAATGAAGCAATACCGTTCATAGTTTACACACATCGTTTCTGCCGGAAACACATCCTGGATGAAGCCGCGCTCTTTCAGCTTTAAAATATTTCTCTCTGCATACCACCGTACCGGAAGCTGGAGCAGGGCTACTTTGTGCTGAAATGTACGAATGCTAGCAAACATGAAGATGATTTTAGTGTTGATTCTTTCGACAATGATTATGTTGGGTGGAAAACGCCGATTTGATGTAACCGGCTGTCCGAGTTTGACTATTGTTTGTTTACATTCCGGTTGACAGTTGCGTGTGTGCGTGCGCGAAGAAGCTTTTCCGGAAGCTTTATAGCATCTGCGTACCATTGCCATAAAATAGGTTTGATTTTGGATTGAGTTCACACGGCACGATGCATCGAAAAAATAGTAAATTGCACGTGCAATTGCAGTTGCTCATATGCTCGTAAAAAATAATTGATTCATTTCTGCATCCTCATCATCATCAATTGATAATAATATCTAACGATAAAATGGAAAAATATTTATTGTGTATTCAATGTTAAAAAGCGACAAACACTCCAATAGTGGAACGTTTCAAGAGCATCAAAATTGCAAACAAAACAAGAAGCCGCCAGCAGTTTCCAAATCAGTTTGAGGAATTGGCACTTTCCAGGTCAAATACTTCGAAAAATAGGAAGACGTAGGACAAGCGTAAATCTGAACATGCAAATCTATGCTATTTAAAGTTATTTAGGTTCTGTAATGGTGGACGTGCAGAACCATGATCAACCCTTACCTTGCTAATCAACTTCAATGCCTTGCTCATCAATTAATGGTTCTATGCAAAATGAAAATCTGCACTACTTCAAATGGCAAAACCTTTACTATTTATCATATTCTCTCATTTCGTATCAGCTTTCAATGTTCAGCCATCAACGTATTAGCGGTATCGAGGTGCAAATGTTGTGCATTCGTTGTGGAGCACTTCAAACTGTGAGTAGCTGCATAACTTTACACCAATGGTAAAGTATTTCTTGTCATTCTAACAATCTCGCTCTTTTTTACGGTTGTTTCAATACCTAGACTTGGGCTTATAATAACCTATTAAGTCTTATTCTATTTTGACCTATTCAATGTGTGGGCGTTCTGGAAATCATCGGGTCTGTCAATTCCAATTGGATTTTGTACAAACCATCAAGTTGCTTCTACATTCCCCACCAAAATACATTCTTAGCTTGATTTATGCTTAAAATTGAACGAAAAAGTTCAAGACATTATTACAGTCTACTCAGCTTGTAAATGCAATTGTTATTTGATAGAAATTGTTCACCTTGGAACGTTTGCCATAAACAACCGCCAAAAGAACGATTCAAATAATTCAAGTCTGTTATCTTATGTTATAAACACATTTGCCCTTCGGTGGAAATCTTCTCGTGTCGTTCCGTGCAAGAATTTCAACGCCTTTGTCAATTTCGGCTGTCGCCGTCACAAGCATTGTTTATTACTAGCTTAAAATTGCTTTTCAGTGCCTTCTGCAAAAATTTACGGTCGGGAAATAGTGCATAATAGCGGATTGGTGGCGTAAATTAGGTGAGTTAGTAGCGGGATCGTTCACAAACGCGGTACCGCCGTGAAAATGCGGAATTCATTCGCCTTGTGCTGCAGTAATCTGATTTAAATCGATGGCATTAGTCATCCCTTCATTGATTTGTATGTCATGAATGGAAAAGCGTCCTCTTGAATTGCCGTACCGTGCCGTTCTTCATTCCGCAGCTGAAACTACACACACGATCAAGTGGATATACAGGTTGCCGACCGTACCAGAGTTGGACGCGAACGTGAACTGGCTCAGCGATGGCGTCCGGTTCAACCTTGCAGAAGGCAATCGACATTGTGACGAAAGCGACGGAGGAAGACCGGAACAAAAACTACGAGGAAGCGCTACGCCTCTATGAGCATGGCGTAGAATACTTTCTGCATGCGATCAAGTGTGAGTGTCATTACATAGCTTCCTATGGTGGCTCATTTTCTATTGTACACATTCTTACACTACACTCCACAGATGAGGCCCAGGGGGATAAAGCGAAGGATTCGATCCGGGCCAAGTGCTTCCAGTATCTGGATCGGGCGGAAAAGCTTAAGGCATACCTGAAGAAGGGCAAGAAGAAACCGGTAAAGGACGGTGATAGTGCCTCGAAGGATGACAAATCGAAGGGCAACGACAGCTCCGATTCGGATTCGGATGATCCAGAGAAGAAGAAGCTGCAGGCAAAGCTCGAAGGTGCAATCGTGTTCGAAAAGCCGCACGTCAAGTGGTCGGATGTTGCCGGGCTGGAAGGTGCAAAGACGGCACTGAAGGAGGCCGTCATACTGCCGATCAAGTTTCCTCATCTGTTCACCGGCAAGCGAATGCCTTGGAAGGGTATTCTGCTGTTTGGCGTAAGTTAGATTTAATGTATTGCAGGCAATCGTTCTGTAAGCTAGTACTGCCCTTACCAAGTAAAAAGTATAGAAATTAGAATGTTTCCTTGACAATAGTGATAAATACTTTTAACCGATTGATTTACTTTCCATGCAGCCACCCGGTACCGGTAAATCGTACTTAGCGAAGGCCGTCGCCACGGAAGCAAACAATTCGACCTTCTTCTCCGTGTCCAGTTCCGACCTCGTCTCCAAGTGGCTCGGTGAGTCAGAAAAGCTCGTCAAGAACCTGTTCGAGCTGGCCCGCTCACACAAACCATCAATCATCTTCATCGACGAGGTGGATTCGCTGTGTTCCGCCAGATCGGACAACGAAAGTGAAAGTGCCAGACGCATCAAGACGGAATTCCTTGTGCAAATGCAGGGTGTCGGCAGTGACAATGATGGGGTGCTAGTGCTCGGCGCTACGAACACACCGTGGATATTGGATTCCGCCATCCGGCGTCGATTTGAGAAGCGCATCTACATCCCACTGCCGGAGGAGCACGCCCGGTTGGTGATGTTTAAGATCCATCTCGGCAACACGGCCCACACGCTGACGGAGGACAATTTGCGTACGCTCGCGAGCAAAACGGACGGCTTTTCCGGCTCGGACATTTCAATCGTGGTGCGCGATGCGCTGATGCAACCAGTCCGGAAGGTACAAACGGCAACACACTTCAAGCAGGTGAGCGGCCCATCGCCGGTGGACAAGCAAACGATCTGTGACGATCTGCTGGTACCGTGCAGTCCGGGTGATCCCGGTGCGATCGAGATGACGTGGGTAGACGTACCCGGCGATAAGCTGTTCGAGCCACCGGTAACAATGGTAAGAATAGCTTAAGTATCTTGTGCGGTTTCCTATCGTGAAATAAATTTAATTAATACACTGTTGTTTAATTTTAGAACGATATGCTGAAATCTCTGGCCAGTACGAAACCAACCGTCAACGAGGACGACATGCAAAAACTGAACAAATTTACCGAGGACTTTGGACAGGAAGGTTAAACGGCACCGAAGGAATGTAAGAAAGGGGAAGGGATAGTTTGGGACAGCAACGAAAGCAAAATTTAAACCAACAGAACCGACACGAGAAAAGAAGTGCAGTGCGAGTGAGCGAGTATGTGTTTGTGTATGTATAATTGTAAATGTGTATGTTCATCTGTATGTGAGGAAGACGAAACAAACACCAGAATGCAGGATGCCTCTTGATATTTGTGTTATGATAAAGAATTAAAACAACAAACAAATTGTGCTTCATAAGATGCATAAACAAATAACTCTTCTGCTTATTTAACGTTATAAACCGGTTAGGTCGTGCCTGCCATACATGTTTTGGCCAATTGGACCATTTGTGACTCCTGTTTCTTGGAGAACGGGAGGGCGATAATGAATTGTTCAGTAACGTTTCGTTGGGTCCGACGATTTGTTCTACTATAATATACTTACCCCTTAAAGAGTAAAGGATACACTAACGCACTTATACACAGGCATACATATTCACACATATAGAGACTCCCATACTGATGATGGTGATTATGCGCTGTTTAAAAAAAAGCGAATATAAATAAGAGAGAACAAAACACGAAAAGGAAAGCAAACAAAATGAAATACCTATACTATACATATATATATATGTATATACATATATGATGAAAACCATATGTCCTATGTATCATCCTTTCAAATAATGCCTTTGCCGTGTAGCAATACTGGCGTGAAATAAATCTGTTATTTTCTGTTACAAGTCGATTACAAAACCATACATGAAGAGGGAAGCAATCCCAGTGCAAACACAAATAACACATACACACATAACTACAAACCATTAATAATCTTGAAATTGGTTTTTGGAACATCTTTTTGGAACCCCACACCCCTTCCCCTAACTTCGTTCTCTCCTCACCCGTAAATTCATGTTGCTTTCTTTATTTTATCTCCCCGGCAGGGATAGAGTGAGGGGCAAAAGCACGCTTTTTGCAAATTTGGGCGTATTAGTTTTTAGTTCGCTAGTTTAAGCATTTGTGTTTGTACGCATGTTTGCGGTTTTTTTTTTAAATATTTGTTTTATTTCAAATGTAACCACATTTATGGTAATGTCTCTATATTGCGTGTAACGTATTTTTTTTTTATAAATCTGTCACTACATTCGTTTAGCCCGGCATGGCCTGGGTGTGTAGGAGTGTTTTGGAGTGGTGTGTAGGATGTGCAGGAGTGAGAATGCGAGAGGTTAGGGAACAGATTTGCTTAAGTACTCCAAGCCACACACAGCCTAGGAACAGGAAGAGACAGTTGTGCTTGTTTCAATCGATCGACAGAGTGTTCTGCCGTCCTGCCATCTGTTCCAGCAGCTTGGCGCCTGATGCAAATCGAACCAGTGATTGATTATGCGTGTCAGAATCAATCCTTAGCACGCGGGCATAAGAATTAATAATACAGCGGAGCGTTTGTACTGGTTTGTAACACCGGTACAATTGTTGCAGTGCCAACTTTTCGAAATTACCAGCCAAGTTTTTCACTGTTTGCGATAACCTCCATTCACTAAAGCGTTTTGCAAGCGACAACAAAAAAGAAAACCCGAGCGAAAACAAGAAATAAACAGAAGGATATTATTTTGTTAGCAAACAAAAACCAATTGCGTATATGGACAAGAACCGTTATTTAATAACAATAGCAACGAAACAAATCAAAACAACTAAGCAGGAAATTAAAACTAAAACTCACATATAATACCCAGGAACGGTAGGCGCAGCAGCTACATTGGGGTAAAATACGGGATTTTTTTTGTTTAATTTTTTGTTTATTTTTGCAGTTTTAATGTCGGTATGTTTTACAGAAACAGCAATGATAAAGTTCGCAGAAGGCCTTTTTAGACTCATTAATTTGTGTGTGTGTGTTTTGTTTTACTCCCTCCATGTTGTTGTTCCACCCATCCGTTACATCCCCCAGTGTAGTATTACGGCGTTTTTTGTTTGTTCACGATCAGAATTCCATTTCCTTGCGTAATGCTTTATTAAATATTCCTTTTTTGTTTTGGTTTATGGGCAGGGGCTTTTGAATTTTGTGAGTCAATTTGGTAGAACTAATTTCATGTAGTATTGTTATGCGTCTAGTTCTATACTACGCCCTCCCATCTATTTTCCGTCGCCCGCAAACCCCATTGTTTTTTTACTTTTCATTTTGCTTAGTGCTCCTTGCTAGTGGTGTGTCTAACGAATCTTTCGAGAAGATTCATTCCTATGAATCTTCAGTGAATCTTCATGCGTCGACTCTCAGAATAATCCTTCTCCATTCCTTAAAGATTCAAGAATCCTTAAAGACCCATGTATTGTCAACGTATCATGAATCTTCAATGAATGAATGTCTGAAATAAGAATTTCTATAGTGAAATTGTGCGAATACCCCGCATTCGATTTCATCAACCAATTGAACAAAGTTTGGTTTTACTAGCAACTATTCGCAACTCATAGGGATGGCTCGGTGGTATTAGGTGATAGAAGCGACCGGTCTTTTAAACTACGGAACCGGCGAACCAAACCCGAGCCGCCATCTACGTTATCAGATCCGATTTACTCCACAACTGATTAGAGTTAGATTGGTTAAGAGGCGACCTCTTTCTGATTGTTTTGTGTATTATGTATGTGTGTGTGTTGTCATTCCCTTTTTTTTTCCACAAACTCGATATCATGTGCAAACATTTTAACCAAGTGCAATCCGCTAAAAAGAAACACCCCCAAAATCATCAACTTTCAATATGCTCCTGAACACACACACATACACACACCCCCACAGCTGAACGTAAGGCAATATCCTATCCGGCTAGCTTGTGTGTGTTGGTTTAACTCTTCTATAATAGTATTAAGCGAAATTATCGTATTCAAGGCTTCTTTGCTAGATGATGAATGAACTTTAAACTAACAACTCTGTCCACTGTTAGACACCACGCTTCTCTCGTTAATAGGTTTTTGGTATGCGTGTGAGCTCGCGACCACTAAAGCGCACTACTACCTGCCATTCCATCAGGACAGTAAACTACCTACCGGAGCGCACTCATCCTTGTGTTTGAGGGAGTGTGTGATACTCGCACCTTTTTTTGTTGCAGCTGTGCTATTTCGTGTATCACTTATGAAGGATATTGTTCTAGTGTTATTAAAGACTTTGCTGAACCTGGTTGCCGTTTGCTTTTTGTTTGTTAATGTTTCACTATTGTTACACTGTGTAGCTGAGGCTCCAGCTTGTTTTCGTTACCTAATCAAGATTTATGTACGGTATGTATGTAAATAGCCGAAAATCAAAGCGAAACAGAACAAAAAGATGCAGTCTGATTCGACCGCAAACAGTACTACAAGTGTATGGCGGTATGTGTGCTGTCTCTGTGTCCTTGCTCATCTTGCCTTATCAACATCGCTGCCCGATGAAATAGGATATTCGGTCAGCATACTGAACTATTCCACTCCACAACTCCATCAACTGTACCACCCGAAAACCCCATTCATGTGTCCTGCTGTGTGTGTGTTGTTTCCTTTTTCGCCCTTCAAAACAAATGATCATATCACACACCCCGGGGAGGGGAAAAAATAGCGAAGGTGTTTCAGTAATTTAACGTTTATTGATCAATAATTCAATTTAATTGGTAGTTAAAGTTTGTACATTACTCTCATCAATGTGAAAACGAAACAAAAAAAAAATCAGCAGCTAGGGCATTTGTTCTATCTGTCTGCTTTGTTTTATATGCTGTTGTTTCGATACAAACGCGCGATACAAAATGATAAAGCGAACTAATCATAAATGGAAAAACGAAAACGTAACATTCATCCGAAGCGAAGAAAAATGGTGAAATAGAGGAAAAGGTAAGCAAAATAACCTCCCCCCGAAACATATGATCAATCAACGAAAGCAAAACAACCATTTTTAACATAAATCTCGTTAGATTTTGCTTGTTTTTTTTTGTTGTTGTTGGTTTTAATTTTGCTCATTTTGGTTTTTTTTGTTGCATTTCTAGGATGCTTCAACACCTACGTTTATTTGCGTTTATTTCATCATCATCATCATCATCATCGATTTTGCGTGTCACCCCATCATCACCGTAATCCGATTAATAACGTGCGACGTTTTTCGCGCTCCCCCCTCCCCTAATTCATCATCACTGTCCCATCCCCCTCCGTTTTCGTATCGAATTGTTTGCTTGCTTTCTACCTTTTCTTCCTTACTCGCTTTTCTTTTATTTGCCAGGCAATGTTTCTCTTTGTTGTGAGTTGTTTTCTAGCTGTTTCTTCACCTTGCGCTGTTGAATTTCTAGATTTTTTTTTTCCATCTTCTTCCTTTACCCTTTTTAGTTAATGTTAGGCATTTTTATATTATGTAAGCTGCATTTAAGCTGGTGTACCATGTTTTCTACCAAATTCCAAATTCCTTCTCAAGACGAAATATATGAGTGTGTGTGTGTGTGTGTGTGTGTGTGTGTGTGTGTGTGGAGGGGGATTGTGTTTGTGTGAACCTTTCATTGTATGTTTGTATTGTGGGATTTTGTATAATTTTTTTTTCGTTTCATCTGCTATAGGTGCATAACTTTCTTTGCCATTTTACTTCATTGTTCACATTGTTTACCATTCTTCCTAATAACTTTTTTTTTCTGTTTGCTATATTCTATGCTTGCCGGGAGGAGTGGGGTCAGAGTGACGGTACACGCGTACACTGTGTTTCCCTGGCATTTCTGTGTTTTTTTTTCTCTTTACACACACACACACACACACACACACCTGCCGCTCCTGTGTATTTCCCGTATTTCCCATGTGTTGTTGTTGTTGTTGTTACGCGGTTTTGTCCCTTCCCGCTTTTCGGTTGCTTCCTATACTGTCGTGCTACGCTACACAGCTTCCGCTAAACAATCATTCGATTCAACATTCAAACGCTCGCAGCAGTTGGATGCATTGTTGCCATTTAAAGGATTTTTTTTTTTATTGGCGAAAACTTTCTATGCCTAGCAATATGTTACGTCCTTCCAATGAAAAAAAACAATTAAACAACGAATAAACAGGGGTGCCGGTGCGCGCGCAATTACACCACACCGTATTATTTCTCTCGATCGCATTTCCTCCCCCCAAACCATCCTATTCATCCGTCCCATCTATCCATATACCATATACCACAAAAGTGTCTTTATGCCTTCTTCCAGGTTTCAATTCTCGCTTATTGCTGCACATGCCTCGTGTGCTCCGGTTCTGCTGGTTCTGCTGCGGCTGCTGTACATTCTGCGTTGCGATTCGCGTATTTGCTTTTGTTTTGAAATGATTACCAGCGCATGTGTGTGTGGCCACAATCACCCACCGTTTGAGTCGTACCTTACCCATCTTCCCCTCCTCATTCCGCCCACCCTTTTCATCTTTGCCTATTTCGCTCTACCCCCCCCCCCCCCCCCCCCCCTCCCATCCAGAAGTATCGTCCCTTCTCCCGCCCTTCTGTCCCGTTTTCGTGTGTTACTGCTCCTACGTTCCCGAATAAACACCGCCACCATAACCATCGGTCTCGTTTCCTGTTTCCGCGATCCCGGTAGCGTAACGTTTACCGGTCGGTTACCCACCCGTCGTTAAATTAAACTTTATTTGTTACCGTCGCTGTACATGACCTTGCCGATCAGTACGCCGACAATGCCCATGACCACGGCGGCAATCACGGTGTACATTAGCTCCAGCGGCGGATTGCGAGCCAGCTGTGGCGGTGGCGAGTACGGATTTTGGTAGTGTACGGGCACCGACTGTACCGGGACTGACTTTGCAGCGGTGGCCGCCGACGATTGCTCCTTAGCCCGTCCGTCCACTTGCATGTGTAGCTGTATAATTTGTTCCTACAACGAAAGCACGCGAAATGAAAATATTAAGTAAGGGCATAATGTATACTATTTTATGCTATTAATAAAAGTATCGAGAACGAAGTTTTTCTTTTGCTTTTTTCCTGCCACCAGTCCATTCATAAAGGTCGATAATTGAAATTTTAATTTTACTCATCCTAATATGGCTTCTTTTATAAACCCAGAACAAAATCGTTTTTGGGTAAAAAGATACAAAAAATAACACGAGTCATGTAATTTTGTGAAAGCCAATAGGTAACGTAACACGTAACTCTCAAGAGATATTCCTCACATGTTACATGACCACATGAATGGAGCTTTTGTTCATCCATTGTTGATTAGTTTTTTTTAGTAGCGTTGCTTCACATCCAACCCAGTGCGTGTATGGGTGGGAGACTTTGTTGAAAAGGTAACACTATTGATTTGTTGTTCATGCTCGTTCCATAGCATGAGCTTACTCCCCGCTGTGCAAGTAAAAATAAATAAAACAATAATTTATAGCAAATAATAACTAATAAACAGCCAGAAACATCTTTAAACGTAGCTTGTAACAGAAAAATATAAATAATTTGTACATGGAAATATAATTTAACATACTTGTCTAACTTGTCTCTCTAATAACACTCCATGAAAATCTAGCATTGTTACAATAGTACGGAAGAACTTAACTAAACTTGAAATTAGCTCCAAAGTATTGTAAAATTGGCCCTCTTATAACGAGTAGAGTTCGTTTAAAGTTTTCGCTCGTCATACGAAAAACACCCCGTCTCTTACACAGAATGCAATATTTCAACACCTTTGAAGTGTCTTCAGGTGTTTGAGGATTGGTTCAATGATATAAGATTTTTCGACATCAGTAACTCCACAAGTTCTTCGAAGGATTCGAGAGGTTTCGTCGATGTGATCTATGTTTCGGTGTACTACGATATTAATGTTTTAAATTCTCAGTCCTGAACTAGTGCGCAAAGTCACACGTACAATAACTTTTGACTCTCGGATGGTATTGAACGGAGCACCTTTCAGCATTCCTTAACAGGTCAATTTTTTTTCAATATTTCTACAACTGAATCAAACTGCACAAAACTCGATATGAGTTGTGTAGCTATACGCGTCTAGTCTTGCCACCAATACAATAAAAGTTAATGAAACTACTCATAATAGTACATATTTGGTATGTGCAAACAGCAGTTATTATTCTTCTATATCGCCACCAATCATTCAATCAATCCCACAAACGAGACGAAACGATTCGGGATGGAATCATTTGATAATTCTTATTAAAAAAGCAAAACAGTGAAACATGTTGCTGTTAGTTTGGTCTAATGTTTTATTTAAAGGAATTTACCTATTTTAAAATCTGCTATTAATATAATGGGGTTTAATCAAATACATTATTGTTTCCAAGGGTAATTCTTCCTCGTCGGCACAATAACTTTGAATTTGTTTACCCGTAGCGGGATAGTCATTCCAGCATACGAGGGATTGGTTCAAATGGAATTTTGGACCCAGAACCGTGTGAAGACGAGCGCCAGTACCAATACACCACCGGGCCCCGCTTCAACGTGTAACGGGTAATAATTCGGTGAAAATCCACCCGTTCCAAAAATTACACCCAGTTCCTTCTACCGAATCATAATTGCTCTACAAAAATATTACGTTGCCAAAAGGGTTACTGTTGTTTCTGCCTTTTTCAACTGTCTCTTCTAGTGATACTAACACTAGATGAAAGCTACTTCTAAGGAACATTCTGATTATCCATGCAAACACTCACCCGCAGTTGCAAATTTTCCTGACGCAAAACGCTTTCGTTGTCCCGGAGTTTCTTCACCTCCTTCAGCAGTGCCGCCTCCGACTTCTGCTCGTCCTCGTTGCTCATCGCGTTAAACTGTGCGTTTGAGAACTGTGCGCCGGCATCGTTGCTTGCCACTGCTGCTGTGATAGTGACGATTTGGTTAAAAATTAATCCAAAATTAACAGAACAAACATTAAAATAGCGAACGGGAGAAACATATAGCGATGTGTATGGGTTGCGATCCGTACCAGACGATTGTTTACTGTTGGGCGGTGAGGCCACCGTCGCCGATTCGGCTGCCGGTGCCGGCTGGTTGCTGTCCAGCGGGCATTCGAACACGCACCGTAACTTCGAATCCATCAACTTCTCCGGATACTTCTTCCAGAGGTCTTCCAGATTGATTTCCTCATCGTCGGGCTTTACCATCGATTGCACCATGAACTTGTGCTTGTTCTTCTCATTCGAATCGAATATGAATGGCTGTAGAACGACTGCAAAAATAAATGAGAAAGAGAGTTATGGACCGGTGCTTCTTTGGATCCTTTCATGTTATGGGTTGCACAGAAATACTCACTGGCTATCTCCTGTGATTCGTGGGGTTCCAGTAAGCCACAGTTCGGTCGCACACAGTACTTCTTCGGTGCGGTTGTTTTGATTTTGAAAAAGATATCATGGTCGGTTGGATTGGTGAGCCGCATATAGGACGCAACAGCAGTCCGAAACGGGCCTGGAAATTGTGTGGCATAGAAACAACAGGAATAGAACAAGAAAATATTAGTTAATACGAAACAAGAGACTAATGGAATGTAACAATCGCTGGTAGTGTAGTAACGAGAACAAGTGAGGATTTTCCCCAAAAGCCATTCCTTCATATCCGTTCCAACTCCTCTTTCGCTTTTTCATTCCCGGGAGTTTTCTTGGTATCCTTTCATTTTATACGTGCTTGTGTGCGTGCGGAGTTTTCCCTTTCGGTTTGATTGCTGGGCCAATTGTCGCACTTCCGGTTGATTGAAGGACGGTGTTTCATAGTCTATATTGTGTGCGAATCCATTTCCATTACATCCTGTGTTTTGATGGCAGCTTGATCGGGGTGTGTTGAGGATTCAGGATGGTTCAAACCGCATAGACACACACGCACAAGAGCACGTCAATTGATTGGAGGGATATTTGTTTAGCGATATGCGATTGTTTCAAGGGAGAGAAATCTAATTTAAAAATATCCTGTACCCATTTGTTTTTTGCCAGTGACATTAGGATGACGATTTTAAAAAATTGCATCGCATCGTTAGACCGAGGGGCTGCGTTATGTGTGTATATATATATATATATATAAATATGCGCAACATAGTTCTAACCTCAACACTGCTTGTCATCCACATGTCCCTCTCGTTGCCCCCTTTAAACCCTCCTCCTCGTCCTGTACTGCACGACGTTCTAAACACACAAATACACAGGGTGCGCATGTAACAGTGGATGACTTCTGGATTTCGAATGTTCATTTGCGATTATTCCCTGGGTGGACAAACTTGATGGACAGTGCGCTTTTTGTATGTCGTCATCCGATTTTACATTCAAAGGATAGGGTTTTTTTTCTGGTGTTACGAGGGGGCAAAGATGCATTATGCCCGTCTTCCCTAAACGTGCTGCGTCACGGTAAGGTAGCGAAACGGAGCGGTGGGACAGAGTGGGTCAGGGAGAAAAGGCAGGAGGAAAAGCGCTTATCGCCGCACCCTATCCGTGTTGGAAAGTGGGGTAGAGCACAACACTTTTCACAACGCTTACCCAAGTTCAACCAAATGCTGGGGGTGGGGGGAGTTTTCTTTGGTTTAAGGATTTAAATAGCGAAACCCTCCACCTGCTGATGCTGGCCACGCAGCCGGTTACTTCTCCTGCGCGCCCCCCTCCCCTTGCAGTCGGTGAATTTGTGGTTTGCGAATAGGACGGTGGGGGCCACAATGGGCAGAAGATGTGGCAGCACGGTGCGTACACCTCATCTGCTTGATTCATTACAAACCCCTTTTGTGTTACGAGTTGCGAATAGAATCTTACCCAGGAATTTGAGCTCGTTCGCCGGTTCAATATTTAATAACTGAGTAGGCTTCGCCATATTTGAACCAGGTTGCAAAAGGCCACACTACACACAGACGCGCTCGCACGCACGCAGTAAATGTTCGATTTTTTCTGCTTCCCTCTGGTCGCCGCACGGTTCTCGTGCTCGCTCTGTCTCTACCTCGCGCGAGCACTCTCTTTTTCTGGCGCTCCCTCTCCTTCTCGCTCTCTCGCACACACACAAACGCGCCGGATTGCGTGGATCGTCCTTACGAGGTTTTAATTGCGTATGTGTGCGGGGTTTTTTTTTCCAATTGCTCCGATTTTCTTATACTTCACCACTCGTACACCCTTCGAATGTGTCCGGACCCGTGAAGGGGGCAAAAAAAACTATTCCCTAATCTTTTTCCACCAGCAATTTAGACTTCCTTTTCGAACTCCCGTCGCCTTGATGCGCCTTCCGCTTTGGTCTTTTCGGTAGCACCGTAAAAGTTTCCAAGTCAACAGACAACTTGCCACACGGTGCGGCTTCCTTTCTGCGAACCGAACGCTTCTCTATTGTGCACGAAACTATCGTTTACGTACAAAATACACTACACACCACATGCATACACACACGTACACAAACACACACACAGAAAGACGCGCGCGCGCGGGCTGGGAACCAACGGAATTGGAAATTTTAAAATTTTCTGTGTTTCGCAGAAAACGGCTTTGCCCAGGATGGATGGGAAATGTCGGCGAACCTTTCTCGAAAGCAGCTTTGCGTTGACGGTTGGTGCGGGACTACGCACACTAGCGCCAGCCAGTCATGTAGCTGTCAATCATGAATTCTCGTTGACAATCGTCAAGGTTCATAGAAGAGAGAATCTAAAATCGAGAGAGAAAATAATTTTGTGTATTTTTAGTATGTATTGAAATTGAAAACTAGATTGAATAACTAAGGTGGAAATAAATACATACATGCTGACGTTATTGTGCAATCTGTAAATTATTTTTCAATCTGCAACGGCATATTCAAGGTTGATAAATAAGAGAATTTCGTGTCAACCGAGAAAGGATATTTTTTGAATAGCTTTTACAGGAAGTCCCCGAGATAATCGGTTCCTCTTGTGCGCGGATTGCCTGTAATTAAAAAAAACTGGACAAATTATCTTATCAAATATTATACGTTTTGATCAATAAAAATACAAAACTTCATAATTTATGCTGAAAAACTTCCCTATCCCAAGCTGTTTAGAATCACCGCAGTCGCATCTATTTAACTTGGTCCTAGCCATAAAATTTGCCACTTGTGTCGTTTTGTGTGGCAGCAAGAGCAGGATCAAAGGAGCTCTGTTTTGTTTTCGCAAAATCGGCAACAAACCTTTTCCCTTCCACCAAAGAACAACAACAAAATCAGCCTCTTAAAAAAGGATAATCAACTACAGGGAACTGCTTTGCGATTCAACCCGTGGCCCGTGAAAAGCTGGCGAAAAAAGTGTAAATTATGTGCGCCATGCTTTAATAAACTTTAAATTTGCACCGTCTGTATCGATGTGCTGTGCGCCGATGTCTGATTATTGTACGAAAATGGTAAGTTCTGCTCGAGAGTGTTAGATAGACCATTTCCACAGCAATATGTTGGTTAGTTGCTGCGTACTGCGTGTGTGTTATGCTGAGGTAAACGGATATTTTTCCTTCCATTCAATTACGGCGTTGTTGGTCTGGTTGTATACATGTTGCAATTAGACAAGCGAAACAGTGAAGTATTTTTTTGTGTTTTTAACTTTAGCTCAGGTTAAGAGTTTCATCCAGTTTCAAGAACAGCAACACAAACAACACTCTAGAACACAACTTCACATCCTGCAACGTTTAGTAGGAAGCTATTTTAGTCACTAATTAATTATCTTCTATCTGCATTCGAAGGCTCTTCTGGACGATACCAACGGTAACACGGTTAACATAAACAACCAGCCTGTTGCGGAAGCTGCCGGGGACGGGTGTACCGTTGGTGCGGCGATGGCACCAACAACAGCCAATTCCGTCACGATGCTACACTCACCGTCGAACGACGATCTGAGCCAAAGTTTGTCCGAGTACACGGACGCCGATGAAAGCATATCAGCCCCAACCGAACTGTTGGCGGAAGTAAGTCTTCCAGTGTTCAGATTCATGTGTCCGAATCCGTGACTCTTCAACGATCCATACAATTATTCATAAATTCTCAAAGATTGTCGAAATGATCAAATATCATGAATTTACGCATTTTATTTTGTTTTCAACCTAAAAAAAGAAATTCTATTCTACCCTAGTCCTGTTAGCATTATTTTAGCATTTTTTTTTTCACAAAACCATTCTAAAACCTTCTCTATTCCGCTTTCCAGTTCCTGTCGGCCATTATGATCCGTGACTATGTAAATGCGCTTAAGTACTGCAAGCAGAGTAAGTGTGATTTTTCTTAAAGATAGGGAGTATATAGGGGACTGATCCTTCAATCACTATATTGGGGTATAAGGTGGGACTCGTCATCATTATTCACACTAGTTTTAACTTTAGCAGGGAAAGAATTACACTAAGCTGGTTATAAAGGTATGCTATAGCTTATATTCATTAAAAAAAATTCTTTCATAGTACTACAGTACGAGCCCAACAATACGACTGCACGCGATTTTTACCCACACATCCTTTCCAAAATCAGTGAAATGCAGAGCAACGAGCTGTCGGGTGAGAGTGACGAAAACTACAACTTCAACTGCAGCTCACCTTTAGCTTCATCAGCTTCGTCGCCATCTTCCCGTTCCGTTTCCTCGTCGCCGGCATCGTCCCGTTCGTCCTGCTCCTCATCTTCATCGTCCTCATCCGGTTGCGATAACATCGACGAAGTTATCATGGTGTGCAGCAGCGACAGTGACGAATCGTCCGAGGCGTGCTGCTCGTTTCCGGATTCGATTGGCAATGAGGACGAGGGTGTGAAAGGCTACATTCCACAGCAGGAAGCACCGGAAGCAGCTGAAGGTGACAGCTCTCTTCCGTTGGTGCAGGAAGCGGCAATAGCGGTCGGGACGGTTGCATTGACAGGTTCCCGTTCGCTGAGTGACAACAACACGTCCCAGTCTTACTCGAGTCTGCTGCTGGAGGACGAGGAAAAGGACCTTACCCTGTCCGACATTTCGAATCTCAACATCGAGGAGGATGAAACATCGAACGGTAAGTAAAATGGGAGGGCAGGAAAAATATCGAAACTTTTGTTTGAGTTCACATGTCTATTTTCCAGATTGTGGCGGTTCGCTGGAGAACAGCTACACACCGCTGGACGTGACTGCGCCGGTGGTAAAACCGGTCCCGACGACGAATCTTGCTTCTGCCACGGTATTTGCCTCACGGCTTGTGGCAATGCTACGGTCTAAAGTAATACCATCCAAGGCGGCAGGCGATTGATTCATTTGAGCGCAACGCGCCTACAGCTAGTACAGGTGCAGTGTAATGCAACTTTCGGTAGATTGTTTTGCGTTTCGCTTCGTTTATAGATCTCAGTACGGCTTGGCGTGCGGGATATGTTGAAACAGTCCCGCATCCTTCGTATGCTATTTAGAAAAGTACAACCCAAGAACTAAATATGATTCGTACAAAAAACACTCTGATACACTGACTATATAGCTTAAGAGCACCTAGACTAGTTCAGTATTTATTTGAAAACTTATACGTATTTAAGCGACGCTCTTATCGGAAGATATTAGGTGGGTGATGAGAAGATTTGCACATTTGCTTCCTATCTTTCCCGTCCAGCCAATTTGTGCTCTAATTTTGACGTATTTGTTTTGTCCTGCTACTAGTTCGCTTTCGGCAGCAGATATTCAGTGCTGAGTGGTTTTCGTATCATATTTCGCATTTCTCCTTTACATATTTATATACCCAGTATTCAGTCTCATCATTATACAAGCAAGGGAAGCAAAACGGAGGGTAAACACGAATATATGAATTCCTGTTGCGATGCAAATCAACGAGATATGAAGGGAACAAGTAGATCGACCTTAGCTACATTAGGTACGTACAGCTGAAGAAAGAAAACAAACCAAACCATTCCAAACACCTAGTCAACATACACAACCGTATTCGTAACAATCGTTTTCGTTACACCATTATTACTACACACGTACATCAGAATGCGTACGAGATCTCTTAAAGACTTAGGTATACTTCCGTACAGTATCCTTCATTCGGGGAAAAGGGCAACGTGCAGGATAAATAGTGAACATTTAGCCTCTGAAGCGCGGACGAAAAACACGGTATACACGAGCAAAATAATACACAACAAAAAAAAACAGAAAAAGGAAACAATATTTTATATTTGTAGTGATATAAGGATATGTATTTGTTTTGTGGAAACAGGCCAGAGAACAAAGCAAACAAAATGGTACTAATCATACATATTTGTGCACTAGTCATCGTTGTATAATTGTGTGAACAATGAATCGGAAAAGGAAATAAAATCAACAATAATTTCTGTGAACTGTTGAGTTTTTGTATTGTTTTTTTTTTTCGTTTTACGAAGAGTTATTCGTATGAATCTTCACAGAAGAATCATGCAAATCATGAATCGCAAAATGTTTATCTAGGAATGTTTGAGAATTCATAGATATTTGAGAATTCCTGAATCTTGTAGCATTCAAGAATCTTTGACATAATCTTTTAGAATACATATATTTGAATAGATTCAAAGTCATTCATCCTGTGATAAGATTCATTCTGATTCCTGTATCTAAATCAAAATAATCCAACCACCTCACAACCATGCAAATCGTGTAGCAGCACCTGAAGAAACTGGTGCCTTGACAACTGTTTGTTATTGTTCGTCGGTGTCCGGATTGCAGCATAATATTTTGCTGTCACCTGTAGTGAAACAGATACGGTGTTCGGTAGAATATTGTGCCGGCGTTGTTCCGGAACGATGATAAGTGGTCAGTTCGATTAACCAAACATTTCTTTTAAAGTACTCCAACCCACATGCTGGGAATGTATTCATTAAGGAGTCGGTGTGTAGCGCTTGGTCGATGCTGCGAGCGGGAGTTCCATGCATTACCGAAAAAGGCCACCACATCCACAAAACAGCAGGTCTCCGAGAACCGGTTGCTGGTGCGTCAGCTAGAGGCGAACCTCATCCGGCCGGGCGTCATATCGAGCGGACTGTTTTGGGAGCGTCATCGCAAAGGGGGCTACCAGACGGAACAGCGTGTTTCCACGAAAGAATTGATCATTAACGGGCTGAAGGAACTGCGCACCGAGTTTGCTTTGTTTCAGCAGGAGTGGAAAGAGAAGCTGGAAAGCGATCCGCTGGTAGTATTTCGGCCGGGTGAGATCGATGTGGTGTTTGGGTTTGAAAAGCAAACCGATCTGGACCACTGGGTCGTAACGACGGACAAGGACCATGGTCAGGGATTTTCGCAGGCATCGCTCGAACTAAGCCAGGCTGGATATGGATTGTTTCACGGAACCCTGGAATCGCGTGTGCCAAAAGATGGCCGGATCAAACGGGCTGGTTACGCTAATATCAAAAGTCTACGCGTAAGGGTAAGAATGTTTATGAACAGAATGGCATAGGAGTCATTAAGATTTAATTTTCTTTGTTGTCTTTCTTTCATTTTTATTCAACATCTAGAAATCATTCAAACGAGAAGCATTCTACGACTGGAGCCAGTATAATACGCTCGTGCTAAAGGTACGTGGTGATGGACGCTCCTATCTGATCAACCTAACCGCGGAAGGTTACTACGATATTCTCTGGAACGATATATACCACTACGTGCTGTACACGCGCGGTGGACCACACTGGCAGGTGGCGAAAATTCCGTTTTCCAAGTTCTTTCTCGCCTCAAAGGGCCGAGTGCAGGACCAACAGGGTCCGGTACCGCTCAATCGGATCACAAATGTAGGATTCTCCGTCGGATCGCGCGGTGGTCACGAAGGTAGCTTTCATCTGGAGTTCGACTTTATCGGTTTGGAGTTCGATCCTTCACATCAGGAAGAGTTCGCATACGAAATGTACCGCCAGCAGAAGTATATTGTGGGAACGTAGATGATATTTATTAGCGAATTGATTTGAGTTGTGGTTGTTTTAGAATTGTTGAAGGAAATAGATACGCTTATCTCGTACTTCGTACCGTGTACTTACTATTGATTTTTAAGTTCTTCACCTTTTTCGTTGGCCATAGGAGCTTAACCCCATCACTTAAATAGACAGCTGTATTTCCGTATTGCCATTTAATCCTCGCGATTTCTGAATATTATAGTTACAAACCTCAAATATTTACTTCCAAAGAAGTTATCGAAAATACGTAATAACTGTTTTAACCATCACACAAAGAGACCAGTCATAGAAATTGTCTAATAATGAGGAACTATCTTTATTTATTTACATTTTTTGACCAAAACCTGTGTCTACCGTGGGTAGTTTATACGGCACTGAATTAGGGGGAGGATTTTGTTTCTGGGAGTCAAACAACAATAAGAAGAAAAGAAAAGATAACTCCAACAAATGAAGACAGGAGCTGCGGGCAGGGTACACACCGTGGCTGCGTGTACGTATCGTCGACTACGATTTTTTGCGTAGTATTTTGTACGTGTCCTTGCTGGTGAGGTAGCTAGCGGCAGCCGCAATGGTGGTAAACCCGGTCAGATACCACAACCCGTGAAGGTACGCATGGTCGACGTAATTGAAGATTGGTGCACCGAGCGTGGCAGCAACAGTGACCAGCTGTACGGCAGTGTTCAGCTTGCTGATGAAAGTTGGCGCCAGCTGGGCGGTTGCGTGCGTCACGTCAAAGTACCGGGAAAGGGTGCGCTGAAATGTGAACACCAGGAACGGGAATGTTAGCAAAAGGCAGCCGAAACCAAAAGAGAACAAGTACGTAGAATAGTTTACCGGCTGCGGTAAGCTGATGTAGCGTATGACGAAACCGGCACCGATAAGAAACACATCCCGAAACAATATCATGGCGGTGAGCCACATTGGGAGTAAATCGATGTAAGACATCGCGATAACGAGCGATCCGACCAGCACCTTGTCCGCCATCGGATCGAGAAACGACCCGAGCCGGCTAGCCTGACTGGGCCAGTGACGTGCAATCAATCCGTCGGCAAGATCGGTTAGCCCCGCGACGATCAGCATACCCATCGCTAGCCGGAACTCACCCTGTACGATCACGTAGCCGAGATAGGGCGATGCAACGATGCGCCCGATACACAACAGGTTCGGTACGGTGGCAATGTTTTCCCGCTCGATGACTTCCTCCACGCGTTCCTTTACCTTCTCCTTACGCTCACGGATGTCGCGTACGAGCACATCACGCTTTTCTTGCAGCAGCTGTTTGTTCTTTTGCAGCACGTTCTGCAGCAGTTCGGAACCCTCGACCGACTTAACGGCGACTACGCGCGGTTGCTTCTTCTTCAGATTGGACGAATAGCGTCGTTGATAGCTACCGATACTGGCGGATGGCAACAGTGCGTCGGCAGTAACTTGGTTTCGACCGAACCATGGTTGTGTGTCGTACGGAAGGCGAGGTGTACCCAGACGTCGCGCATTCCCTGGAAGCGATCCGCGCGTACCGCGGCCGATGCAGCTGCGGGGTAGGTACAGCGAGCGGTGATAAGCGATGCGCAACACCAACCCCGGCAGCGCTGAACGGCCGGAAATAGTTAGCAGTGTGTGCGTACCGAGTGTTAGCAACATGCTTATTGTTTTACGATCCGGCAACTGGCGGGTTGAACACGAAGGTGGTATACATGCGATTGGCAGTGTGTCGTGGTATGCGTTGTAACAGAATACTTTTCGCGTTTTCTTTTTTGCTGAATGTTGGGCTTTTTACCACGATAAACGGACGGGTTTATCTTGCTATCGGCAAGCGGAAAAATGCTACGCAAATCATATCACTGGTCCTACTGCGTGTAAACTGGGTCCAGTGCACAGCGTGGACAATGAATGGTGTAGCGAAATATGGAACACACCGTGCACAAGGATGTTTGCAAACTTCCCTGCGAGGAATTTGGGTCCCGGCTTGTTGAGCAACTCCTGTCTGATTGATGTGATTTTTTTCTATTTCCCCTGTGCCTGAAAAGAAAATAAATAAATCCTACATCGTTCTTCTGCCGATCTGCCAGATGACAAGCTGCACGACGTTTAGTTAGCTGGGTTGAATACTTCACATTGGTGCAATTGCATTTGGCAGATTTCTTTCAAGTGTGTTGCATTGTTGTGTCGTTAATTTCTTTTTTACTTATTGTTAAATCATTTTGCGTACAATTATCTTTCAAATGTATGTGGTAATTTGTTCAAAAGCAGAATTGTTAGAATAGAGCAGGAATAAAACCTTGGTTTTCAATGCAACAAACTGCGGAAACTCAATTCTGAAGACGAAACATTTTAACTAAAAGTAAATAAATAAAAGAACTGTAAAACTATGCAATATTTCGATAGAATTAATTATGATGTGTCGATTTTATAGAAAGGCGAATAAAAAAAAACATATAGCCAACAGGATGGATTTTGGTGAAGCGTTTAAAGTTCTTCGTTAACACAGGTCTTTTAGCACTGCAGCATTGTCTACATAATACATAGACACAAACATGGAAATAATGTATACAAATAAAATTCTGATAATAATATGTCAAGCATAGCAAAAACGAAACGAAATAACGAAAATTTGAATGAAAATAATTTATCTTTCCCATGCACAAAAATTACCGGTATAATATAATTTAAAATTATTATCATCAATTTCATTTGAATAATTTTGTTAATTTGTTAAAATAATTTCAGATTTATTAGGCATTTATCATGAAATTCATTTTAAAACATAGAAAATAAATGTTAATGGAGACGCCCGGTTGTTCAGTAACAGGGGCAGCGATCATTATGGGATACAACCGCTACGGAAACTCCATTCAGACAGATTCTCCGTTTCACGAGCAGGCTAATCTGCTACGCAAAGAATGTAGTCAAGCAGAAGCAAGAAATAGCAGGCCAAATTATTATAAAATTACAAGTGCCCAAAAAGGGGAAGGAGACGCCTAGTACTTCATGTATGACCAAGTGATGGCGATTACAATAATGAAAATTAGCATTTCAAAATCACTAGATCATAGACCTATAATATTTTAACCAGTTTTGCAATTATTTTTAAAAGCACCTGGACGACGACTTCTCATTATTTACGCTTCGTAGCAAATGAAAGTGATAGGAAAATAAGATCGCACTGAACTTGATCGCCGTCAGCTGACCCAACAAATGTGTCGCAGAATAGTTGTTTGTATATATTATTGCTTTATTTCAATGGAAGGTTTCCTACAGTTTGTTTTTTTTTTTATAATTTCTTTCATATTTGTTTTCCTAAACTCACTAAAACAAGTCCATTAGATTACATAACGTACGATTTTCAAGTTCCAGAAATAACTTGAATGAAGTATGTCTTTGCGTGTTTCTTTGTTTATATGAGTTTGTATGTGTGTGTTGCTTGTTTTGGGGTTTACCTTTTTTCTCTCCTGTTTGGTCAACGCACAATTTTTTTTCTAGCTTTACGCTGCGTCACTTGCGTGTTCGCATCATCGCATGTGTGTTCTAATTTTTGAAGTAATTGTGTGAGTTTTACATATGTATAAATTTCTATTATTTTAGTTACGATTTATATGTTATTCTGCTTGTTCATTTTTTTGTATGCTCTCTGCCGCTTTTTGTTCTCATGGTTTCGCTACAAATAACGCCGAAGGAAGCAAAACGGTATGGTAACCTTAAGATGGTGATAAACTTCAACTATTCGGAGATTAGCACTGTGCAAGGCGAGCCAGTTCCTCGCCAGTAACGGAAAGCCGCTGTGGAATTTTTGTCGCCTGTGGTAGGAAGCAGTAAGTACCTAACGCTATAACCGCTGCCATTGTTGACGACATTGTTTTGTTACTAATTTCGGAAATTTCTCTATGAAAGAACGGGTGTTCCGCGTTCTGGCTTCGCCGAAAGCTCATTTTACAGCTTAATTGATTTTTGGTTTGTTTGTTTTTTTTTGTATTCTCCAGTATTACTTATATTTTCCGCATGGGTGGGAAATTTCTTGCATCCTTGCTATTCTCTGCCTATATTTTTCCTCCCTCCAAAAGGTTCTTTTTTATATATTATTCGGTTATTGTGTTCCTTGCAATGCTCGATGCACCCGCGAGCAAGCAGATGCGTAGCTGTTTATCAAATCACCCCTTACCTCCACTTCCCATGTTCCACTCCCGACCCGCCCAACTTTTGCTGCTGCAGCCCCCAAAAAAAACCTATTAAACACTTTAAAGCGCGAAAAATATAATATCACATTGCACAGTAGTGTTTTGTTCTTCTTTTTTCTGGTGGATTTGCCTTTACTAAAGAGAGTGTGTACTTTATACCGGTCGTCTCACGTGTCACTGCTAGTGAGGGCTGTAACGAGAGGCCAGTGAGGGACTGGGTGGATGGTGGAGGTTAAGAACATAAAATCGTTATGGGGAACAATCTGCACATCCGGTGGAAGTAAAAGAAGCCACAGAGCAGCTCATACACACTGGGTATAGGTGAGGACTCCTCCCGGTTCACCAGGTTCGCCACACTTTGCACTATATGCTAATAAAGCTTTTTTTTTGTTTCAGAAAGTGTCTTGGTTGTAGTTTGGCGGGCAGTATCATGGTTTTGCCCACAACAACAGCAACAAACAAAAAAAAACACCAGCCCCAAACACAACCAACGAAATGCAACCCAAATGACAGGGACCGTGTATGGAATCATGCTAATTGGAAGAATAATTTCAAACACACATACACACACGCACAGAGACACGGTGGCATCATAGAAAGAGATGCAGATATCGGAAAGATGCGCCACTGCCAAGTAATAGCCAAACGTAGTGATCACAGATATTGGGTTCTCCACAAAAACAACTACGAGGATCACGCCCCAAAAACAAACAAAACAAACAAAAAGAAACACCCAAATAAAACCCTCGAAGCACGGCGATTCGGAGCGAGAAAGTCCCAGTGCTGGGCGAACGGAGAGATAAAACCCAGATCGATCATGTGTTGTTTGATGGGGGTTTTTGTTTTTGCTTTTCCTCTTCTTTCTCTTCTACTTCTTTAGCTATGTTTAGTTGTTGTTTTTTTTTTAAATACAGTGTTGCCAAACGCAGCAACTTCACCCCGCCCCCGGCACTGTGTTGCCACAGGTATAGTAAGTCTATTCTTAACGCTAGAGCATTCATGGGAAAATTAATACTTAAACAGCCTTTCGTAACAGTTTCTTAGCTAGTTTTTCCTACGGTAAAAGGTACGACGAACGAAGGATTGCACCTTGACGGGTAGCACACCTAATCTGGGACTGGTGATCCGTCCGTCAGGAAAGGAGGAAGGAAGGACTCTTCGATAGATTCCGCACAGACACAGGTGAAAAGCAAAACTGTAAAGATCCCAACGAAGTTTCGGCCCCGTGGACACGCACCGCGCGCGCGTGTGTGTGTCTAAACGTACAGCAATCGATAAGTGTTATCGCATTATACACTCACCCACCCACACACACACACACGCACACCCACACGATAATCAACATGAATTGTCTCAATTTTGATCTATCTACTGGTAATTAGTAGCTATTAGGAATTCCTATCCACGTGCATCACTAGGCAGCGTGTGCACCACGCACTGGCCGCCATCTTGTATACTACGGAGCGATAAGACTACACTCTTTCAAATAGGTGCATCTGTGGAAAGAAGAGGATAGACAGAGCGAGAAAAGAGAGAGAAAGAGAAAGATAGAGAGGGAGAGAAAGATAGAAAGAAAATGTATGTTAGTTTGACAGCTAAGTGTTCGAGAGCCGATTGTTAGTAACCTGTGACGTCATTGTGACGTTTATCCGCTGCCGCACTACTACTATCAGAACCAACGCATCGACGCGGTACGCAGCTCTGCCTGTAGCCTAAAACAAAGCACCCGTGTGGGCTGAACCAGCATCCGCGCGGTATCATGTTTTTTTTTTCTTTTGAAACGAGGTCATGACGCTTACACATTAAACATGAGGGGAGAGGAGGAGGGGGGGGGGGGGGGAGGTCGGTTCTCGTCCTACCGGCCCCCCAAAATGGAGTATTGGTATTGGTTTATCTTTTCTGTTTTAATTGTTGTTGTTCCTTCATGGTCTTCCGCATATGGTCTCGTTCAGGCACCTCACTCGATCACAAGCGTATCGAAACGTGTGTGTATGTGTTTGTATGGGCATGTATGTGTCTGTTTATATATGTGTCTTTGACGTCGGAAGGCGAGAAAGGGGAAACGTGTGGACAAGCCCCGCTAGTGGAACTTTGTAAGGGTCCTTCCCTTATCTTCGATGTTATTCCATTACTGGAGCAATGCGACCAAACGGGAAGCGCAGTTTGCGCGGCCATTTTGTAATAGTGGCCTTCAGTGCGGTGGCAACAATAGCAAGCATACTCTATTTGGTTGGAGCAAGAATGTTTCAAAGTTGCTTTTTTAATGCATTTAAACATATTCGTGGGCACGACGAGGAAGCCTGAATGAGTGTGTACGAATGTTTGTGTGTGTGTGTGTGTGTGTCTGTGTGTGTATGTTGAATGTTTTGCCTGTAGGTGGCATTGGTTCTTCACAATTAATTTCATTACCGGAGCCAGCCAGCCAGTGGCGCCTTTTACACCACGTTGTAGGCAGCTTGGCAACGTGCCATAGTATTTCTTGCTTCTTTCTTGCTCTTGGACGCAACGCCTAATTAGTTTACGCTACAAAATCGCACCGTTTCGAACGGTTTTGATGGATCGAAAATACCGAATTGACGGACGCGGGCTGTATGTGCTGGAAAGCGGCTGCTGGCACCCACCCGACGGTCGGCACCGGCATGGCAAGCAGCACACGGTTGAGCTAATAATGCTGCTGCTACTCCTGCCGTTGCAAGTCATAGCTCCAGATGTGACCCGTTTATCGAGTCTATGTTGAACGTTGAGGTATAGTTGAGCCCGTTACATTCTGCCCGCTGCATCCATTCGATGTCCCGTATGGTAGCCTGTGCGATGGTGGAAGAAAGATGATGCCAAACAAATGCATTACTATTTAAAACAACAAATAGATTAGCGACACAGGCGATATATACATATCTGGATTATGTACTGGAAGAGTCCTAAAGGAGTGGAAAGATGCAGACAGTAGCGAAACGTATACTACAGAAACAAGAGAGCCTGACTAAGCTAAGGTTGTTGCCTATGGCAAGAGTCTTTAAACGCCTGAATTCCAGCAAGCATCAGACTGCAAAACAATTGTGACGGTCTATAAAAACCTTACGGGTCACCCTGTAGTAGTCGTCTATTGTCCTTTAAAGATTAAAAATTCTTCCAAAACATTTTCTTCTTGGACGCGGGTAACAAGTGTTCTTCACCAATGGACAGACTCGCTATCCTAAAGACATCTCTGGGTATTGGAACTATATACGTATTGTCTATAACTTCCCTTCGCTAGCGTGAGGCTGTTACTCACGATTTTGGTCTAACATAGAGACGATGATCGTTCAACATCAGAATCATTGGGGAGTCGTTGTCCATTTCTCTTTAAGGACATCAAGAATTACCCCTCTGAAATCAGGTTAAAATCTGGTTTTTTCAATGTTGAAGTCTGTATCCTAAAGATATCTCTGGATACTGGGAGTAAGAATAAAATCCTTTCGGGTAGAGTAGTTCTGGACTCACTGTCTATTATATTTTTGGAATCTTTGGAATCCTTCCAATGTACTTCCCAGTATCTGAGTATCAGTATTCAACAGAGTCAGTACCCCAAGGCACCTTTGAGTACTGGGATTATAAATGTTGTTTATAACTTTCCTCCACTGGCTAGGCTGTTACCCAGGAATTTGGTCTAACATAGAGGCGATGATGAACGATCTATAAAAACCTAACAAGTGGAAACATTCTGCAGTTCTTTTGGGATCAAAAATCCTACCAACAAGTCTTCCTGTCAAACATTGATGAGATTCTTTAACTCAGAGGCATCTCTGGGTACTGGGACTATAAATCTACTTGTAATTAATCGTTACTAATTAATATAGTCTAACCTGGAGTTGAAATTCTTTTTCTTGTTTACTTTTCCACTATGGTCGCTAAGTCTGCTTGGTTACGTCATGAGAATGTATTTTGTATTGTGTACGGTCCAGCAAGGACATGCCATAAATGTAAAGTGCTTGTCTTTTCGTTGTCCATTTATACTGCCTTGGTGGATTTCTTGTTAGCAAATGGATAAACGACGTATAGCCTGGCATAGTAGCATGCACTAGACGTGCCCGAATGTAAGCAATATGGCATTCCTTCAACCTTCTCCGATCAATTCTAACCACGAATGTCCTGACCACAAGACTGCTATGGGTAAATAAATGGTATGGTATAATAGAAGCAAATCCAACAAATAATTTCTGCCTAGTGCTCAGATATATATCCATCATGGTAAGCTAGAATTTCTCATCGACCGTTACGTTTACCATGGAAACCTTGAAAATCTCGTGTGTACAGCTAAATTGCTCGCGTATTGATCGAATTTCCGTAGTTAGAAAAAAGAAAACTTTAAACCTTACATTCAGAGAGAGAAAGAGAGATAGAGAAAGGGAGAATAAAAAGAGACAGCGAGCGATAGAAATGCAAGCCGTGTGTGATGATGGAGTCAGTGGGTTTGAAGAAGGGGAGTTTCTAGGGGTGCATCGTGCACCACGTGACCGTGTCGACTTACCTGGTGCATGGAGTAAACGGCAACAACCACCAGGACGTGCATGATGTTATGCGAGTTCAAATAGATGTCAACACTTCCGGGAAACCATTTCTCGGGGATATGCATCGCTCCAATTACTCCACCCACGGCCGAGACGGCATCCTGTTGGGATTGCAACGGTATGACATTTAATACATATATATTTGCTTGCCTTTTGCCTTTTGTTTTCTTCCAACGCATGCGATTGGGTGTTGGATCGCCGCAGTGTTGCCAGCGTTGGGAGAAGCGAAGAGGTAGGGCAAAACGAACGATAATGATACAAAGTGAAACAATGAAATTATGCATTTACAATGCACCGGAAACGCTTGCACGGTTGCACAACAGCGTCCGCCCCACGGTGCGACCATCAAATCACGAATGCTGATGGACACGGTAATAATGCAACCCCGGCCATCGTCCTGACAGCCCCGAGAGGGAAGCCCGCTTTCACGCGGATGTACCATACGAACCGTGGTTTTTACCACTCATGAAATAACAAAACCTCCCCTTATAATGACAGGGACCAACCAATCGCCCACGCGACGCGTGATTTCTTGATGAATGCGCGCGCGTGCCGTCCGGTACGTACAAGGATATGATAACGGATGATTGCTGGTTGATTACCGGGTTTTGCGTTGCACAAGCGAACACGAGCGCGCCATATCGATTACAAACCCCCGTTACCACCCTTTTTGCCCCGCTTGGGTTCCGGACGCCTGCATGTAGGCAACGGCCGCGGACCGCTGATCACATGGCAGCCTGTAACATTTCAAACAGCGATTAAGGTCGTTAGTAATTTATGGACTATCTATCTCTAACTGGGCGGCCATCGTTTGGACGGCGCGTCGGAAACTTTTGCTCCATTGTTCCGGTAATGGTCATTCGCTTTGATTAGAAGCTGCTATATCCGGAAGACGTACGTAAGGGTGAAAGGGAGGAGTGTGGGTTCGGAACGAAAGGAAGTACCATTCGTTACAATATTTTTTGCTTCCCTTTCCCCTTTTCAACGCGTCCACCTCCACCCTCCTCTTCCATCCGGTTGCACATTGAGGCAATCGTCGATAGGGAGTATTACCGGTGAAACTATCATTAGTATACATTATTTAGCACCATCCGTGTTTGCCATCAGCACTGCACCCGTTTTCGCTCCTTTCGCGCTCGGTTTCAGGGTCCTCATCCACCCCCCGGGGTCCCCGGGGGGGTTTGTTTGTGGAACAAAAAACAAAAAAGGCAAAACAAAAGGCAGCTCGTTAAACATTAAGGGGGTGATACACTGTGCGTGTTTATAATTCATTTTTTTTTGTTGTCTTATAAAAAAAATCTATAGACTGTCCTTACTAGAAATGAAGACCTGCAATAATTACAGACAAAAAAGAAACAGCGAAACATGTCACTCCGAACTTCATCCATGAATTATCGATCAACGCCATGTGTTAAATAGCTGGTGGGCATTATAACTTAAAAACGTCATTTTTTCGGTTTGAAAGTGGTTAAATACTTTGAATTTTGCACTAATTGTACTGTCGTTGTACGTAGACGTTTTTGTATTCATTTAAAAACATTGTGTCTTTAGCACCAAATTATTATGTCCAAACCAAGATTTCTCTTCTTCGAAACAGGATTCAATTTTTCATTTTTCTATGCATTTTAAAAATTCTGACAGAAATTACAGAAAATTTACTGAAAAATGGAAATGAAACATTGATCTTACTTATGCTTGAGTTTATCTTACATTTAAAGTTATCCTTTAAAAAACTCCCAATAATCAACTTTCTATCCTCAGATTACCAAAGTGTACTACCCCCTTAATGGCCGTTCGCTGCGTTCAACGCAGCCGGGCCGGTATTGATGGAAAATAAATTTCATTTCAAAACCAACGGTTCCGGGGCCCCCGGCCGCATTTGTCCATTAATAATGAAGCTAGTGGGTAGTGCGGAGGCACATCACACACCGGCCAGGCGAAACAAATCGCACAAATAGCGACAGAACAGTCACAGATGCATCCAATGTTCGCGCGCTGCACATCAGCCGGAACGGAAGTTAATTGTGTTTACGGTTCGCAGGACCCGGACCAACACGATCACCAGCTGGTTGGTGATACGCGACCAGGAAGTCCACCACGCGCGTTGGCGAACTGGACAGGAGGGTGAGAAATGAAGAGCAAAAAAAAAAAGGAAAGAAAATACCTTCACCCCCTTGGGAAAGCGACTGGCAAAACGTGTTTAGGGGTGTTGAAGAGGGGGGAGGGGAGGGGGGGGGGCACTTACCTGCAAAAAGACGTGGGTGAGTGAGGTAGGATTTCCGCCACCGAGCTTCGAGATTCGCAGCAACGTGAGGATGATACGCATGCTGAACGGCAGCAGAAAGCATAACCGTCGCTGCCAAGGCGATGAAGCCGTCATTGCCTGCGTTACGTTAGAGGTTTTTTTTAGCGAGAAATGGCAAGGTTGAGAAATCGAAACAGGAAGAAACGGAATCAAGGTTCAATTCAATCAAATTCAAACAAATTAATGAAAGAGAAAGAGAGAGAGAGAGAAGGAAAGAAAGAGAAAGAGATATAGTTGGAGAGATGTGATAAGATGAACTGGACGTAACGTACCTTGAAGAGGCCCCAAATGCACAGCAGCGAGTAGGAAATGATGAGCAGCCATTTTAATGGGAAATTTAAACAGTATACCGTTGCCGTTACCATCGGTAGCGCTCCTGTTGATGGTGATGGTGATGTAGGGTGTGAAAAACGGGAAGGGTAATAAATATTTCCTCAATGCGAAATTCGCAACTGTCACGCACATGTATCGTTGTGTTTGGCGACCACGGCAAATTTCACCACGTGATCACCATTTCGCATTAACGGCAGGGATGTTTTAACGACATTGCTCAGATTAGGTGGGGAACGAGCGTCCCACCGGGAAATTGGTTGGAACGTGGTATGATCGGGCCGTGGCACCAACGGCTCGTCATCGCAATGAGGGAACTCGTCTAACTGCTCCAGTGTGTATATGCTCTAGTGGCAAGCTGGATGTAGACCGTGCTAGAGGAGCGTTAAACATCCCTGACGTTAAGGCATGTAGATCACGCAATGCGGAAGCGAGCCATATGTCACGTAGGGTATCTCTTTGGCGCTGTACGTTAATACCTGTCGGCGTCCTCCGACATTAGTGGGTATTGTTTGAGGATAGTATCATTGCTGTCCGTGCAGATAGCAGATGCGTTCAAAGGCCACCCCAAACACGCGTATGAAAGTGTGACAAAGCACGTAACGGCAGGTAACGTACAGTACCTTTTGAGATGCACAGATGACATTTAAACCTTCAGTGTATTAGAAATCTTCGATGAGCAGTCGTACCGACACCGACTGTCTTATCACGAATCTCTCACTTTAGTAAGCCATTAATATCTCGCAGTTTAGCGGGGCCGTGACACCCAAACACGAGCAGAAGCTTGTAAAGTCAACCGTCGAGCAGCGTCCAAACCGAAGAGCAGGGCAGACGGTCTCCTTCCCTACGTCTTCGGTTTCGGTCACTCGCACGCACGCTTGGACGCGCTGGACAACGGTCTTACCGAAACTTTGGCTGATCCATATGCCGAGCATGTCGAGCTGTAGCAGCCGGTAGTAGATGCCCTCGCCGTTCTCCAGGTTCATAAACAGATGGTAGACGAAGCTGCCGCACCACGGTGCAACGGAACCGACCAGATGACACCACGACAGAAAGCGATAATCTTTCTCCCATGGCATCATTGCCGGCACTGTTGCCAGGATGTAGACAATTGGAATGCCTGGACGGCCCAATCGTGCACGGCAGATCATTGGTGATAATGGCGATTATCGTAATCGTGCGCGTATGAAAAAAGGGGCGAGAGAGAGAGAGAGAAAGAAACAAAGAGAATAGAGTAGATTCATAGGCGATCGAACGGATCGTAATGTTTGGTTGTAGAGGTTGTAGAACGAACGTGCGAATGACGGACGAATCATATTTGAAGCTGCTAGCCCGTCAAGTGTATTCAAGTGTAACGCTCTGTAACGCATCTTTTTCGACCTATGCGAGGCATCGCGAAACCAAACCGAAGTTGCTTGCAATGTTTTGTTGGCATTGTTGGTACACTAATTACATTATTACTGTCTTCTATACTACTGTATTATGCTGTTGTCCTTATCAAGTTTTGAAAGAATCGGTTTCATAGTCATGAAGCTGAATGATTGACTCTGAATCTCTATTAAGAAGATTGGTGAATCTTTCAATCTCCAAAGTAGTACTGGCCAGGCAGTTCTGTTTGAATTAAAGGAATAACATCTTCAGAGATATATAGTTTGCCAGATCTCTGAAGATACATCAATCCTTAAGATTTATGAATCTCCAAAGACTATTAGTTGTGAAGTAGAATAGTTGCTTGCTGAGGATATATCTTGCAATGATAGAAATTTCATTGACTCCTAGAATATTTAGAGATATTTTTAGAGTCGACTCATGGCTCATTCCTTCAAAAATTATTTAAATGTCTTTGACTCAAAAATTCAATTAACAAGGCATTACTCCAGTGCTGGGTGAATCCGATTCAGATTGATATATTTGAATAAACCGGAACTAAATGAATCTGATTCTCTATTTCAAAGATTCATGAATCATACAAGATGAATGACCTTCTCCTATCAGCTCGTTCGTCGAGTACCTGGAGAATATTTTAAGAGTCGATTCCTGATATAAATCCTCACTAAAGACTCACTTGAATGATTCTTCTCGAAAGATTAATTAAGCAAAACACTACACTACTTTCCACTATTGTAGCTAAAATAAAGTGATAAACAAACGCCTATATCGATCTGTTTGTGCCACGAACGTGAGTTGCCCGGAATTTGACGGATTCTAAAGGAGAGCGTTACACTTTGTTGTGATAATGGACGTGTTTACTAAAAACTAACTTAGTAGATATGTCACTGCTTGATTGTTGATTGTTGCATAGTTGATCCGATGTAAGTTTACTATTTGACTGTTGAACGATGGTGAACGGTTGGGTTGCGAAAACACTACGTGCACGTATCACTTTAACATCTCTAGCGGGAAGGTATCGACAACGTACTAACAGCACCATAATACTTACCGTGTGTGAGAATATTGATGGTTTCATTGTGTACGTAGAACAGGCTGCTAAGGCAACCCTTCACACCCTGCAGCGGCCGGTAGCCGGTGAGCACGTACGGGTTGAACTGGAGATGCTGCGGCATATCCTTCCATTCGAGCAGATCGGCCGGTGGCGTTAGCATGCGTTGCACCTGCTTGAGCAGTGTCGTGGAGCCGCTGGACGTGGTCCCGGACGAGTCAGACGAACCGGTCGCCGGAATCGTATCCGGGGCCATCGCCACCGGTTCGACCGTTGGCGTTGGCTCCACTGTGACGGAGAAGATGCACGCGTCCGCGACTTTCCCTGTACGTCGGCAGCCGAGGATTATCTAACGCCAAACACACACTGCCAACTGTACGCTGTACGCTCCGGTGTCAACACTGGTTGTACGTTTGCTGAGGAGACTCGAACCCTCTTATCGTTAACGGGTTGCCCGTTTGACGCGTGACTGTTTGGCGTGACGCTGACCGGCTGATGTCCTGTCACTGTCTGAGCGTTACTAGCGTGCGTCCCCGCTCCAATGCGCTTCGGTGGCAGTGGCGGACACACTGGCTAGATGGTGCAGTCACCCGCTCGGACACCGCTCGGTGCCCAAGCCGTTAACCGGGACAACCGTTTCGGATTGCGCGCGTTGGTGAGAGCACAGAAATACTAACTTCCCTCCGCTGCCGTTCGAGAATCTCTCGCAAAACGGCCGGGTGCTCACGCGGTAAAGATGGTTTCTTGCATCCAGCAGGAACGGTTTCGTTATCCGCACCTTTTTTATATTCTCTATCTATCTCACTTGCTCGCTCTCACTCGCTTTCTCTCTTTCTCGCTCGCTCTCGCTCCTTCCGCTGGTAGAATCCGAGCTCGCTCAGGCTCCCGAGCGCATGGTGTGTACCCGTTGCGTTGGATTGAAGTTGAGCTGCCCGTAGCCGATGTACACCGCCGCCACCTACATGTTTATTTATGTAATCGTGAGATATAATGCCTGCGAAACGGTACGGAGCAAATAAAGAGCAAAATGTGATGGTTACGTACGGTGCAAAAACAAACCTTTCATCCCCCAGTAGCCCGCGTGCGGTATGGCTGTGTAAATCATCAAGGCCCTGGTAGGTCTAGCGAACTCGACCTTTACCAACTCGCCAGCTCAATTATTCAGTGAAAATTTTTCGTCGAATGATTTTGAGAAACTTTGGCAACAAACAACTTTCGGGTGAATGGTGCAACATGAGGAAACGATAATAAACGAACAGCAAAATCGCTGACTGAAACGGAACGCGCACTGCCGAGTGGTGTTTAGTACATCAAGCATTAGTAGACCTTGCGTTACTTAGCTCGACCTAGTCAAACTCTCCTGTTTTTTTTTTGTTCTCCATTCGCTCACAGGCGAGCGGGAAGCGTATTGTTGACATTAGAACCCCCCTAAAAACCATCCCCCATCCGGCTCACGGCTCCGGTCTACCTAATTAGCATCATTTCGCACACCGTTCACGTACTCGTAAATTGTACGCAACCCTCCTACAATCCCCCACACCCCTCACCCTTTTGTCCGGACATTGTACAAACAGTTAGAACGTGCTGTGGCAGATGATCACACGTTTTCTGCAAAAGCCGCAGTTCCAAAACAGCATAACAAAAAATCTCCACCACGCGAAAAATAAAAAAAAAACTATCCCACGTCTCCCCCCCCCCCCCCCCTTCTCCCACATGGTACTAGTTGGTGCTTGTGAAGAAGGGGGAGGAGAGGGAAATAAATAGGGATGGGGGAGAGAGGTTTCCTCTTGCCGACTGTCAGTTTGACGGTTTAAAATAGATCAAAACTGTACTGCACCGGTCACCAGAACGTGGGGCGAGCGAGAAGGAAGAATGAAGGGGGGGGGGGGGGTTAGGAGGTGATAGGGATCGGGGGGAGAAGAATGTTTCGATTAGGATGCTAGTGGACTGAAATTGCTCTCTTCCTCCCCCCCCCCCCCTTCCCCTTCCCCTATGTTCAGCAAGTCCACTCCCCCCCTCCCTCTCTCGTCTCTTTGTGCTCGGACCAACAAAAAAAAAAAATTGCCAAGTAAAAAGCATAATTTTTTTAAACCACCCTACCCCCTTCGTTTTCGCGCTCACGTGCTCGCAAACGCTTTCGCAGACGGACCGAACCGAACCGTGTACGTGTAGCTGTCGCGTGACATGACACAGCGGCCCGCAGCAGCGTACCTTACGCGTGACATTTTGCCCGGTGTGCGGGCAAAACTAGATCAGAGATTAGAACGGCAGACGGACGACGAGTGGCGTGTACACACACTGTTTTCTTTGGGTCCATCGGCACCACAACCGCAACACAATATGCCTGCCATTTATGGCTTTCTTTGATTTTATTTACTCGGAGTTGGGTAAAGGACTTTTAGTCCTGCGAACGATTGAGATTGGTTGGGGGCCCGGATGGGATTTTGGACCCGATGCCGCTACCATATACACCACCGAGCATCCCCGAAAAGCGTTTAAAACCTTTTTTTTAACCAACACATTACTGCTGCTTTGTGTTGCTGCTGGTCGCTACATCGTGATGCAGATAATTCGGCATCATCCAAATATACAACACTTAAATAAACAACCATAACGGCCAGCCATATGATAGTGCTGATTGGTGTGGGTTTGCTTCTATTTTTTTTGAGGTTATGTTACGTATCTAAAAAAAACATAACCTCAAACGGACTCTTTTTTGCATTGCCGAATTATTGGAAGGCTTTTGGTTGCCGCCATTACGCAGGCTTTGGGTAATGGGTACCGCTTGCCTCAATCAAAATCGAGTTTATTCCCACACACATACACATTGCCAAACACACACACACACAAAAAAAAACAAGTACATCGAACAGTGTCTAATCAGAAAGGAAATTCTTCAGGAAAGTTAAAGAAAAATCCTCATCCACACACGATTTTCTGCAAAAGGTGTTGGTTTTTCTTTTGTTTATTATTCGGGATGGGTTCGTGAACTTCCCGGACAACCGTGTTTGCAAATGGCAGCCCAATTCCTTTACATAACACACGTACGCAAATCGGATAGGTTGGGAGACAAATAAACACTGTGCGTGGTTGCCTTTTGTTGTTGTTTGTTGCTCTCTCTCTCTCTCTCTCTCTCTCTCTCTCTCTCTCTCTCTCTCTCTGGTTGTTCGTTTGCAACGTTACTTCCGGTTTTTCGGTCTCGTACGGGTAGGTTTGAGCTACTAATCTCGGCTGGTACCGTTTGACAGTTGCCACCGTGAACCGCAGTACACACTCCATGAACACAGCCGAATTTCCCAAGGCACCGAGCGCCTCCATCGTGGGAGTGTGGGACCAGATTCGGTGTCTTAATTACACCACATGAGCCAATCCCCGCAGAGGGATTTCGTTCTGTTTGGACAGTGTGAAACAGACGGGATTTAATTTTGCAATTATTGCTAATATACTTTGTGGTTCTAAATCCTCCATTTTGTTTTTAATTTCCAGAATCCAGTGGAAGTTTTGCTTTTGGCAGTTTTCAATACTCACACACATCGTCCTCCCAACTGTATAGCGATATCAGGCAAAAAAAAGAAGGATAATGGCCCCGGCAAAAGAACCTGGGGGCTGCGTGAAAGCCCCGTTCCTCCCGAGGGCTTGATTTGGAGGCTTACAAAGTCTTTCCGATACCACACAGAGCACCGGACACACGCGACAAATGTGAAACCCTTTACCGATTCTTTGCACGGTATCGCTCAAAGGTGCGGATTTTGAATTGATTTCAACACCGTACACGTGCTGCGGTTTGCTGCAGGTGCTTCCAACCGAGCTGCACACATACATGATAACCTTATCTTGTACCTTTTTTACACGCGCGCCCGCTTTCGCTCTCTGTCTGTCTTTCTCTCACACTCTCTCTCTCTCTGTATGTATCGCTCTCTTTCTCTATCGTTCCTCGATGTGATCCTGACTTTTGGGATCTTTGCCTGGCTGTCCTTAGCACACGACCACGCTGTGTAGGTAGTCCGTTGTACTCAGGTGTCAATGGAGCCCGAGGGGGGGGGGGGGGGGGAAGGGGGTTGAGTGTGTGCCAGGGTGTACTTGTGTGTGCGCCAAATTAGAAACTTACTACACACACCTTCTAACGGGCGTACGGGTACGGTGGTGACATTTTTGTTGTTGTTGTGTTGGTTGTTTGGTAATCGATTTGATGACGTGCCCCCGCCGTTCACAGCCCTTACGCTGGTACTGCTGTTTAATATCGGAAGAATGTTTTTTTTGTTTGCTGTTTCCCTGGTACATTAAATACTAGTCTTGGCCAAAGCAAACGGCGGTCGGCTATATCCTAGCGTACACACACACAACACATACACGAACACACACATACACACACGCACACATCCGCGGGCAGGACTAGATCGAGCGACGGACGGGAGAACACTGGATCCCGATTCGCCGCACGTATCCAATTTTGCACCCTGTGTGTTTTTTTTTTACTGTATTTCTCCACCCGGCAGGATCTATTTTGCTCCACCGTTTTTCTTGCCACTAGCGCGACACGCCGAGATCGTGCGCTCTCGCTAGGAAATTCGCTTTCATTTATTTTCCTCACCTTCGAGCACTCGCTCTCTCTCGTTTATTCTACTCTTCTATTTGTAAACGGTGCCAGTTTATTACCCTCCCTTCCCTTTCGTCCTTCGAATGTAAGATTTTCCAACCACCACCCACCCCCATCGCCACCCCCTCCTCCCCAATTACCCATGCATTAGATTTCCACACAACAATCAATATGCTCCGTTCGGTTAGGAAAACTTCACATTTTGGTTGCGAACATTGTTCTCTCGTACGATTCACTCTCGCTCGGTGCTTTCTCTTGCGGGGTCGTTTTGAGAAAACGCGTCGCATCTCGTCCCACCATCCACCCACAAAAAAAGAAAACTAATATCCAACCGTGGCAATGCCTGTCGGCCAACGTGCCCATGTGGTTGCCGTGTTTCCTGCTGCCGGTTTTTCGGGAAATTCCAAGCTGAGCGTTTGCCCAGCGCCCTGCTGCGCATGATCATGCTCCGGCACACGGTTTTGCACCATACCGGTACGGCCAGCCGCCGGCACTGGTGTTGGTGGGTTTCGTTTACCCTGCTGCGTGCGGTTGGACTGCAGTGCTAACCCCCTGCCCAAGATAAAGTGCTTGGGCCCCATCGAATCGCAACGAAGATTCGGCGAAGGCATGAAATTATATTTTCATGTACATATACACGTACAGCCGTTTGTGTAAGCACGACAGCATTCAAAACGTACGGCGCATACGCTCGAGAGCAATGAGAGATCGAAAGCTGGTATCAAAGAGCATGTGACGTTAAGCCATGTATTGAACACGCTGTGGTATATATTTCCATCACGGAAAGATGTCCTATATTGGAATTTAAAGCGAACTCTTTCAAGGTGAATATTAGGAGAAACAAATATCCTTGGAGTTTTATCATTCTGAACAGCCAGAAAACAAACCACAATTGGTAAAAACAATAAAATACTTTGATCCAATCAATTTTACATAAAGGGTTTTCGGTTTTGTATCAGAAAATAGGTATAAAACCCGTACGTTTAAATTAATCGCCAATCGCAGCTGCCATAACTGACACACAGATGGCGCTCTCTCAGTGCGGGGTATTCCTCACGAACATCCTACAGTAGTGATGGGAAAATTTTATATTTTTACTATAATTTGTAGGCGTCCAACTTTCGGAATTGCCGGTAGCTAATGAAACTTACAAAAGACGCTTTGTTGAAATGCGAAAACCGTTTCCTTTGCAAAGAACTGACCATTTTGACAGCCGACTGTTCAGCTGTCAAGCAGTTGGGCTGAAGCGAAAGTTTTGCTGGTTCGCTGTTCCCTACTTTTTATGTATCTTCTACCCAGGTGGAATCGTGGAATATTATTATTTCTCTGAAGAATAACATGAAAAACTTCAACCTTTATATACTTCGGAACTATTCTACATGATTTTAAGGAAAACAAGCACGATTCTGTTGCCGCATAAACGTCAAACTTATGCATTCACCCAAATCATCCGGACATACGGTGCTGCTTTCAAAGCGGACAAAGATGACACCAATACCATCACTGAATTTAGACACTCACCGGTCGTGGTCGGAAAATGCCGTTTGAGTAATGAAAATGTCCACAAAACGGATAAAAACCCCTCAAAGGGACTGCGGGGTTAGTTTCAAGAAGGCTAACTAGCAAAGACCACCGTTTTGTAGCGAGTTCAACATCGGGTGCTTCGCACCCACGAAAATCCATGCAGAACTACTGAATTTCATGAAAAATCTATGAACCAGTACGTTACAAACCATCACATTTTGAATCGGAAAACCTGCGCTCGCGTTATTTTACGAAAGGAATAATTACTCACAGAATATATTGAAATCCAAGCTTCGGAAATGCACAACACGTTAAGCCAGTTAGAAAGTCGGCGAGGAAAGACGATGTCGCAGAAAAATTGGGCAACTAGATTGAAATTCCACAAAACCGATGGAAATCCAAATTTTGACAGCTGATTGATCGATTGTCAAACCAAGGTATATTTTATTGGTCAAGGTATAAAGTAAGGAATTCAATTGCGAACGAGTCAACAAACTAAAACTTAGAATGAATCATCCTTCTTTTATCAGACACAGAACAATCCACTTCGGCTTTGACTTTGGTTAGAAATCTTGATAGGATTCGAGAACAAGGACAAAGGGAACCGCCTAAACATTGGTGGTCACAATCTACATGAAAACGGGATATCCAATAAGCCAGGTGGGTATCCCTGGATGGAGCCACCAGAATCAACTCTGGGAGGAACAGAGGGTGTGGAAATATGAAGTAATCAGAGCGTGTTACTGACCTGGAAGAAAATTTTACTAAAAGATAGCAGGTCATCGAAACAACTTGAGACCTAAGGTGACCTGTTGTCGAAATAAGGATGGATATCTGGTCAGTTACCGGCCAGGGGTCCTCCCGAGATGGGCTCAGTATTTTGATAGATTATTAAACGATCAGTTGAACGAACATCTGGATTTTCCTCGTAACACGTAAACGACTTTGAATGCAGGCTATATATGGATTGTAATTGAAACTATAAAAGTTAAATTAATATTCAGTCGTTCCGCATCGTTCCGTCAGAAACACTGAAAAAAATCGAAACGATTCTAAAGGCTGTCCATTCAGGGCTCCCGGATAATCCGGCTACCGGTTCATCAGCCCCAGGATAATAGCCGTTCTACTGCATATACCTTGGTTTGACAGCGGCTGTCAAAATTTGGATTTCCATCGGTTTTGTGGAATTTCAATCTAGTTGCCCAATTTTTCTGCGACATCGTCTTTCCTCGCTGATTTTCTAACTGGCTTAACGTGTTGTGCATTTCCGAAGCTTGGATTTCAATATATTCTGTGAGTAATTATTCCTTTCGTAAAATAACGCGAGCGCAGGTTTTCCGATTCAAAATGTGATGGTTTGTAACGTACTGGTTCATAGATTTTTCATGAAATTCAGTAGTTCTGCATGGATTTTCGTGGGTGCGAAGCACCCGATGTTGAACTCGCTACAAAACGGTGGTCTTTGCTAGTTAGCCTTCTTGAAACTAACCCCGCAGTCCCTTTGAGGGGTTTTTATCCGTTTTGTGGACATTTTCATTACTCAAACGGCATTTTCCGACCACGACCGGTGAGTGTCTAAATTCAGTGATGGTATTGGTGTCATCTTTGTCCGCTTTGAAAGCAGCACCGTATGTGCGGATGATTTGGGTGAATGCATAAGTTTGACGTTTATGCGGCAACAGAATCGTGCTTGTTTTCCTTAAAATCATGTAGAATAGTTCCGAAGTATATAAAGGTTGAAGTTTTTCATGTTATTCTTCAGAGAAATAATAATATTCCACGATTCCACCTGGGTAGAAGATACATAAAAAGTAGGGAACAGCGAACCAGCAAAACTTTCCCTTCAGCCCAACTGCTTGACAGCTGAACAGTCGGCTGTCAAAATGGTCAGTTCTTTGCAAAGGAAACGGTTTTCGCATTTCAACAAAGCGTCTTTTGTTAGTTACATTAGCTACCGGCATTTCCGTAGCATGGACGGCAGTAGATTCTATTTAGTTAGTTAGTTGCATAAACCAGTGGCTGTAAAAGGTAGCCGAGTGCGCGTTTTTCCTCTAATTGTGTTACAGTTTGCAGCATGTTGACCTGTGAATTGTGTGCATTTACATGAAGAACCGGCATTCTTGTTTTCATATCCGCCAAAAAAGCTGGCGTCCGTTGATAGTTTGATAAGGGAAGGTGCGTTGAAAGGAATGTGTTTTCCATTAATTAGCATTTACGTTTCTTGAATTCTACGTGTAGTGTGCAGCAGTGTGTCTACATTGCGTGGTGAAATTGGTGATTCCGTATCAAAACAATACCGTCCGTTTCTCCCTGCGCTTCACGCGTTGCCTTCCAAGAAAGGCCCTTGACAAGACGCTGAAAACAGTGCACCAACTGCAAAAGCAGCTGTTGGTAAGTGTGTGATTCGTGCGCGGTCTTTCCGCGAGTGTGTGTATATGTGTGGCGTGTATACAAAATAATCCGTGTCGCGGTTGTTGGTTTGCGGATCGCAAACTAAACAATATACAAATGTTAACACATTTGCTAGGCTTACTGACATATCCGTTCTCTGCTTTGGTGCTGCAAGCGACCAGGGTAGTACGTTCAGCCGCACCGATCGGGGTGAGTTATCATTCGGTTCCGGGATGTTCGAATCTGTGAACCGCTTCGGAGTAGCATCAGCCTTCTTTCACTGGATTGTTTGTGACCTTACATACCAGTTCAGTTCAGTTAGGAAAGGAAGCCTCATCTCCGTCTTTAAGACGATCGAACACTTGGCAACATGATTCATTTTGTTCCAAAACAAACTCTGCCGAGCATCAGCCGTATCTAATGCTTTCCGTTTATCTTTTTAGACAATAATGCCGAACGTAACCCGAAAGCGTAATCGGTCGCCGATTGTCATTCCGGAACATCAGGAGAAACGGCCACGGATTGAGGATCCGAGGTAAGAGTTTATAATAGCTTTATATCATAGGATAGACTTTAAATTTAACACACAGTACTTGAGGACATAGTTGTAATTACCTAATGTATACTTATTAGAAGATCCAAAGATATCTTGGGTTTCATGATAGATAACTCGAACCAACAATGTTCCCTAAGGGTGATATAGTTTGTGTGCTGCTTTCTCTTAAACAGTACCACGACAAGTTCTTTTATATATTGTAGTTATATTCTTAGTATTTAACATTTTACGCTGAAGCTGAATTCATCAATCAATTTAAAAATATTAATCGTACATAAAACGTATGACGAATAATTCCTTTTCATTACAAACATACCATAACATTCTACGCAAAGTGTTAGGAAAAATACTTTCGAGTCCCTATTTTTTGCAATTCTCTACAACAAGATGATCCTAAACATAATGAGACGGATATGTTATACAGTTTGTTGAAAGGTAATCAGTTAAAATTTTCTTGTAATCATTAAAGTACTGTCTTCAATAAGTCGTCTAGTTAGGAAAGCAACAGTTGAATATATTTTTGTAGATATATAAAATATTTAAAAACTTTACCACGGTATGAAATTCTTAAATAGGATATTTAAAAGGTTGGATAAATTGTGTCGTTTATATTATTATAAGTATATCTCGGTATATCTCGAATATGTTATCTAATATTAGGCTGCAAATGATTATAATCGTTAAACAGTTAGAAGGTATCTGCATTTCTACTGATTAATTATATTTTCATTATTTTCCTCCTTTACCTATATTACTGGCTTATTCCTATATTACTGGTTTGGTATATTACCGATTGTATTCGGAGGAAAGTCTTACGTGCTCAATTATGCACAATAATATCCAACCATTACATTGCTCTTGTTGATGATTTTGAATTAATTTTCTAAAGAGAACTAAACGTGAACGATAATGTATTACATTATGACGTTTAAGTTAGCATGTATTTATACTGTATTAAATTGTATCACATGCTAGCGGTAAGCAGAATTTTTACTGTGAATAATTTTGGATATACTCACCACGTAAAGATGTTTTTTTTGTTTCTTGATTGTTTGATAAAATGCAATATATCTGCTTTTCCTTCTCTGATACTCAACTTGCATCAACTTGCATTTATGCATCGTGTTGTACAATTGATTATTAATGTTCATTAATCGATTCCATTTTATGCCAAGAGCGGAATGATGTATGTTTCTTCTAATTGTAGGATTAATTTAATGATTATTTAGTTATCTTTTATTATCACCAGTTGGATGTAACTATTCCACATTGTAATAGTATATCGTTACATTGATGGATTTTGGTGAATATCGTGAAACTGATAATCTTATTATAATATTTCTCCTTATTATTATATATCTCCTGCCAATTAATGCAACTGATAATCTTATTATAATATTTCTCCTTATTATTATATATCTCCTGACAATTATATAATCCTCCTTATTATTATATATCTGCTTACAATTATAACAACAAAAAAAATCCCATTTAAAAGGCTAATGATGTGATGTGCAAATTGTGACAGGTGATCACGAAAGTAAAAGTATAATGTACAAAAGAGAATCGATTGTATTATGTCATCTTCCGATGTGTGCGCTTCAGTCAACAACCTCTGGCTACATTCAAAAAATCTTCCCCTCAGTTGACGAGGTTAAGGTCAACAGCTGACAAATCTTTGCTTGCGGTGCCAAAGTGTTGTGCGTATGTGGGTTAGTGGTGGCCCATCTCACATCACAACTAATAAGCACAACAGCCGCCGTACAGTACTATTTGGCGCAACGCGCGTAATCCCGTCGAAGAATAATAATGGACCCGTGTCTTATTTAGGCTTGGTGCCGGTTCCTTTTTGTGTTGTTGTTATGGCTCGCACGGGAGCGTGAGACAATGACCACAACCTTCACGTTCGCCGGTGGTCGGTGTACGAAGACGCCACCAGGGGCGGTGTGGGCGTGTGGCAACAATAGCACCGGAGCGTTTCTGAAGGTTTGCGTTTGGCTTCCTAGTTGCGATGAACCTTTTTGCGCGTTTTATTTCACCGTAGCTTTCTTTCCTTCGATTCCTTGTTGCGTACTGCACGGAAATGCCATAAAATGTCCATGATGTGATTGACAGTAGTGAGGAGGAGGTTTCGGTCATGACACCAGTTAAATCGATAAAATCCGGGACGCATAAACCCGCCAACTACACCGTGTTCCACCCACCGTATCAATTGAGAATGCAGTTCCCGGCACGTTCAGGTTGAGGTTCCTGTTTGTGAAGTACATGTTTTCCCATCAATGCACGACGGTGTACGTACTCTTTTATAGGCCTGCATGGTTGATTTTAAGACTTTTATCTAGAGTGATCAAACGCATTCGCAATTCTCGTATTCCCTGGCCAAGGACACATTAAATGCTGAGCCAATTTTACGTCTTCCGCACACATAAAAGTTGCATGCCCATTTCACCAAGAATGCCCGTTCGGCGCTGATGCAACTAGCAAATAGTACAACTTACCTCTCGGTTGTGGACATAAAATGGACCATTACCACCATTGCACCCAGCTGTCCGATGGGGTTTTACAGCGCTTATTGCTGACAGGTTAGTACCAATCGTCCATTTAATCGCTGCTAGAATTAATATGCCCTGATTGAATGCTGTTGTATCTTTCCGGGTTCCCTTGGGGTGCTCCGTGTATCAGAATTTACTAAATCCCATACTTTATGGAACCCGTTGTTTTTTAAACCTGAACGATCGTAACGGTTTCGGATCATTGGAGCGCTATTTGTGAGATAAAGTCTACGGGGTAAGACCCGGACCCGGTTATGTGATGGACAAAAATGCTGTTTAATAACAGGAAGGAACTCCAATCGTGGTCGATTGCAACGATTACTTGAAGGTACGGTATAAAATTGGAACCTCCTAACACCTACCTATCTATCGTCGTAGGTGCAGCGTTTACATTCGGTGTGTCATTTATCATAATCTTAATAGAAGCGATAATCACACCGCGTCCGGATGGTGTGTCGTTTAGAAGCTTTGTTTATGCATTGATTCCGCCGACGGGGAACATATTCCACACCAAAAAATGCGTTCCACCGGACCGGAGGACTTGTCTTGTTTTGTTTTTCTTTTTTTTTTTGTTTTGAGATACAACTTACCATCGATTTGACATTAATCCAATCAACCGGAGATTTCGGTTTTGGATAGCTTATTATCTTCCTCCTTTATATGGGGGCTGGTAAAGGGGGTTGATATTTAGTGTTTGTTTGTTTGCCTTTTTTTTTGTTGGTTGAATAATTTTGTGTTTTGTTTCAACACATCTCTCTCCTATAAGATTACCAGCTCCGGAGCCGTCCAGTGAGGTGTTTGACTGTGGCTAAATTTAGCCCACCTGTTGAGGGTGGATGCAGTGCGAATACCTGGAGAGCGAAGCAGCTCTTTTTTATTTGTTTGTTCTCGATGTCGATTCTGGGTGCATTTGAAGCCAACTCTTGGCCTTTTTTTCTTACATTAACATCTTCCTTTTCAATGAAAGAGGGGGGGAAGCTCCTTTTCCCAAGGAAACAACGTTTTTATCCCAAGTTTTCTCCCACCCCCCCAAAAACGCAACGCAACGGAGTGGAAAGTCGATGGCCTGAGGAGGTATTCGTGTAGGTGACGTATGGTTTCACTTCCAACAACGACGGCCATGTGCAGGAAATGAGATGAAACTTATGCGCCGGTGGAGTGAAAATGGGAACATCTCAGCCTATAGCTGTTGTATATATATATCATTTTATATTTCATTCGCTTTTTATTTTTGCGGTCACCTTTCTGTGAGTCTCTCTCGAGGGTTGTTGAATGAATTCATACACCAACACCGCAACCCCCTTATTAATTGGCACCGGTATTAAACACGCATCGGAAAGTGAATTTCGGTCTAAATAGTTTACACCTTGTGAATTTCGGTAGTTTTGCTCGCGTTATCGCTTTTTTTTTCTTCGTTGAGCACGATAGAGCACGTGCGCACACCTACGGCGACCTTCTCCACGCGCTGGTGGATGCATCGTTTTGGGGCACACCTTCCACGGGTAGAGAATTCATCTCGCAACCAGCTACCTTTAGACCACTCGGTCGAAGAAAGTCTTTTCCCACCCGTTGCGAAGAGGGAAAGTGTTGGATGTGTGGAATAGCTGAGATTGTTGAGGTTCGTCTCTACTGCAGTTCATCTTCTCCTCTGTGTTGAAATTCATCGTTAACGACCCCATAGGTATTGATCAAGTTTATCAATTATTGTCCAGGACACAGCAGCAGTATCACCTGGAAATTCAGGGCCCTGTTTAGAGACTCAATGAACGTCGTACAATAGCTGATTCCAACGTGTCCGATATCATTTAGACTGTGATGCGAACTACGAGAGCACCCGCCTTCATCAGACATTCGTTGGAAGCATTTCTTCGCTGCGTTGTGATTAGATAAGAACACTCGCAAAAAAAAGGTCTTTACATTAGCACAACTAGAAAGGGCCAGAGGAAGGAGATAAACTGTGCCTTTCCGTACTGTGCATTGTGAAATTGATTGTGTCTTGGGGGTTTTTTGTTTGGAGTGGGAGTGAAGTGTGGGAACGCCGTCATCGTTGAAGGCCATCTCCAATACAAAACTGCCTTTTGCACACACCTGCAAGGCGGATGGCGGATTTACTTTTTACGACCATACCCTCCCCCCTCCACAGCAATCGCCCTACCGCGTGTGTTGCAAATTTGTTGTCCAATAAAAGCAGAAAATTTGATCGACGATTCCCTCGCCGGTAACTTATGCTGTTATTTAATGTGTGTGTGGTTTGTTTTTTTTTTTTTTGGGAGCAATTCTCGTTGCATGACTGGCACAGGTATTCTCGCTGATGATACAAGGGGTATAGGAACCGATAGAATGAACGATCATGTCCTCCCCTGTCACTGTCAAGGCTGTGTAATCGATTGCCGGAATGGGGCAGGATGCGATACACGTGGTCCTGACTGGCAAAGGAGCGATTCCTTCAGACATTTATTGCACTTTACAGCCCGACGTTTGTGGCGCTGCCATTTGATACGGTGGACCTAGAGAGACCCTACCGATATACTGGTAGTACCGACCGTAAAGGATACGAAATCAATGACGGCCGCGCGGTATCGATGAAATTCAAATGACATTTCCCTTTCACAATTTAACCAACTCCGCGTGCCGGCGGGCGTACATTTTGTTTATTACACACCCTTCGACGAGAGGGGGGATAGAGCGCGCGCCAAAAAGGGACACGTCGGTCGGTGTGGCGCTAGTCGAGACGCTGCGACCCCTAGACGACGGTGTTGGTGTTCGAGTTTGGCACACGGGACCCAGAGTGTTGGCCTTGTATTGACCATAAATTATCGGTTTCCTGGTGGAATTCACGCACCGGACGTATCCCCGCGCGATGGATGGATTGACAAGTTCTTAATATCTTCTTCGAGCCGCGGGCGCAGTGCAGCGGGCGTCAAACTGCGCACAGAGGGATACAACACCATAAATCATCTGCTTTATAATGTCCCGTGCCTGTGGTGCCAGTAATTACCTACCGGGGGTTGCTAATCTGTTGCTGACAACTGTGGGTCTCGTTGGAAGTGTAGCTGACGAGGTGGATACATTACTAGGTCTGTTTATGCAGAAAACCGAACACCGTCATCTGTCAAACCGATCGTAACCGATAGAGTAAACAGTTTAAGAAATGTATTTACGAGCTTGGACAAGCGTTGATTTGCATTGCATCGCTTGACGTACTTTAACATCTCTATTTAATGCAATGCTTAACGTGAACTGCAATAAGGATGCAATATATCATCGATTATTGGAACTTCCAGAAGGGTTGTCGTGTATTAAATTATATAACAAATGCAGTTGTAGCAATTGCATAGTAGAAGTTGTCTTAACTACAGGCAGCTCCCGGGATACGCGGATTCGGAAATACGCGGTTTTGGGAAATTTATAGCACAAATAGCGCTAGTTTATAGCACAAAATCTAATCAAAACGGTTAACAATTGATCGAACATATCTTTCTTCTCATATAAAACATATGTTTTTAACTTATTTTAATGTAATCTTTCTAAAAATCGCCTGATTCGCTAAGGGAAGGAAGTCAACTCGATGACTTTAAAGTATAAACGAAATTGCATCAGAATTCGACTTACGCGGAAATACGAGTTACGCGGATATTTGCCGGGTTATAGCGGTCCGCTATGATAGCGTATTTCGGGGACTGCCGGTACTTACAATGGCAAACCACTGTAATACTAAATATTAATTTGTATTACGAAATACAATACAGTGGAGCGCTGACTATTATCGCTGACATTATCTCATCATGTGCTCATAAGGACTCGACAGCTGCCGGATAATCGGCGTACACGGATAATAGGCACATATTTCATTTATGTTAAAATTATCGTATAACATATCATAGCTAGGCCTTTTTTGGAGTAAAATTTAATTCTTCCTGTGTGTTTATAGTTGCAAAAGAAATTGTAGTTGTTTTCTTTAAGAATTCGAGCTCATTTTGGGTCTTTCAATTTTTCTGTCAACGGTGTTGCCCGGAATATGTCAAACTTTCTTTGGAACTGTCATTTTCGAGCTATGATTATGCACGGAATATGTCAAAATTCCTTTGAAACTGTCATTTTGGAGCTATTATCTATGAAATTTTATGGTTTTGTTTGTTCCAATCCCATTTTGCACCAAGGTGCTTGTTCGAAAAGTGCAAATAAATATTTTATTCTAAGTGCACTAGAGCGTTAGCCAATATTCGGGGGACAATGGCAAACCACTGTAATACTAAATATTAATTTGTATTACGAAATACAATACAGTGGAGCGCTGACTATTATCGCTGACATTATCTCATCATGTGCTCATAAGGACTCGACAGCTGCCGGATAATCGGCGTACACGGATAATAGGCACATATTTCATTTATGTTAAAATTATCGTATAACATATCATAGCTAGGCCTTTTTTGGAGTAAAATTTAATTCTTCCTGTGTGTTTATAGTTGCAAAAGAAATTGTAGTTGTTTTCTTTAAGAATTCGAGCTCATTTTGGGTCTTTCAATTTTTCTGTCAACGGTGTTGCCCGGAATATGTCAAACTTTCTTTGGAACTGTCATTTTCGAGCTATGATTATGCACGGAATATGTCAAAATTCCTTTGAAACTGTCATTTTGGAGCTATTATCTATGAAATTTTATGGTTTTGTTTGTTCCAATCCCATTTTGCACCAAGGTGCTTGTTCGAAAAGTGCAAATAAATATTTTATTCTAAGTGCACTAGAGCGTTAGCCAATATTCGGGGGACGCGGCTCCCTGTGAACATTACGTGTCACCCACATTTTGGGTGACAACGACCCTAAGGGTGGTAATAGGCGGTAATTAATTTTTTTAACGTAAAATCATCGATCAAATAGGATTGTTAGCAAAGTATCACTCGAAATCTTGCATCATTTGGGTAAAGTAAGCCCACTGTATATTGCATCTTTAAATATTTTGTATTTATATTTGGAATATTTCAGTCTGGAGTATTTGGTAGTGTTGCTTGCATCCCTCCAATACTAAATGGCCTTGAAAGGCCAGTAACTGAATACGAACCAATCATTCCCGTAACTGATCAATGCACACACGCCTGCCTGTGCGTATGCATATGTATATACGCGTTCTTCTCCGCGTGTTTCTTGCAAAAGAATGACCTCCGGTCCACGATGGTAGTGTAGTGGGCACCATCTCTGCACTTTTCACCTTTTGCGTTGCGGCTTTTTGCTGTTGTTGCAAATTGAATGCGTGTGTGTGCACGAGCGTTCGAATTCGCCTGTTTGCCCCCGTGTCACCTTTCGGCAATAACCTTCCCGCATTCGGTTTTTAGCTTCCATCCCCCCTGCCACCCCTGCATTTGCCGCGAGGTTGTGATCCACCTTGAGAAGGTTTGTTGGTACCGTCTGTTGCGTGTCTGTCTCCCTGCACTTCTTGTTGGTTTTGTTTCACTGATGTGTGGCTGCTTTGTGTTCTTCTCGCTGCGCCATCATCCCCCAAGCACATACACATACATGCGTGGCTTTGCTTCCTTGTTCTAGGGGTGGTTGGGACAATGGGACGTGAATATCGGCGAATATTTAGAATGTCTCCGGATAAACCCTGCCTGCATTGTGTTGCGGATTCATTGTGTTCATTGCGCTTAGTTGTTGTGTTGGATTTTTATTGTTTCACTATCAAATAATATTACTTTATCTTTGCTGGACATCGGCACGGGGAGAGTTTATTTCTTTGTTGTCCGGTAATTGCGCCGTTTTTATGCTTCGTCCACATTTAAAAATGGCTCCGGCGAGAAAAATTACCAAAGATACATACAGTGCGCGGCCCGCAGAACAGGTTCAAGGAGCGTAAGGATGTGTCATATGCCGGGGAGAGGGCGGCTCCATGAACGCGGGGCACGACGATTTGCAACCTTGCCCTATTTTCTTCGCGGTTCTTTGGCACACAGGTTCACCTCGCGTGTGCGTCAAGCGACCCGTCAGAGTCACCACTCTTTTGCAGAAGGGTGATAATTTTGCGCAACACGCTAGACGGGACACCCTCACATATTCAGGTGGCTGATAGGAGGTGAAAGGTTTTGCTGATATCCGAGAATTTTGCGTAGCACAAAACATTTATATCGGTGATGTTTTCTTTTCGGTGTTTTGTTTTAAAGAGGCAGACCAGTGTTGCGTGCTGGGTCTTTTTTCCTGCACCCTTGAAGGGCTTAACGCATAGAATAACACTCTCCCCCGGGACAGGTTGGTGCGCTAGATGTGCAATAATACATTAACAACAGACAAAGCTGCCTGTCAACCTCGTCAGTCCGAGCAGTTGTGCACGTGCTGTCCTTTGATCGACACACGCTAATTATGGAAGAATCGCTAAAATTGTCTACTCGTCTATGATGGTCTGTTTATATTTGATTGGCGTTAGGGATTTCATCTTTGTGTCCATACTTCAAAACCCTACGGACGGACTGGATTGAATCAAAACGAAGCGCTCATCGCGCGAAACAATAACGCTCCCAAATGATCGGCAATTCGATCGGAATGAACATCAGCTTCTGCAGTTAAAGACTCGCAGCTGTGGACGATCATATCGGGAGAAGTTGTTGGCTGGGGCTTGCCATCCGAATATGGCATAAATGAAGCATTTTAAGGGGTAGCAAACGTGAGTTCCAACACCGAGTGTTGAAGCGATACCAGTCGCACATCAAGGGAGAGAGCGAAAGTCGGCAAGCTACAGTGCGATGCAAAAAAAAAAACACACAGATTTTTATTATATTTGTTTAGGATGTAAAAAATTGATGTAGAAGTGGAGCCCTAATGGAGTCTAAAGAATTGATCTTAGGGCCCTAGAGATTCTTTCGTCTCTCATATGTCCTGAGCACAGATGCTTCAGCAAGTATACAATATGCTTTTAAAGTGTGGAAATTTCTGAAGACGTTCATTTTAAAGGAAACATTTGTAGCTGGCTGATTTGTGATATTCCATGTACTCTTCAAATGTTATTAATCTTATTTTAATAATTTATTTGCTGTTGGAATTCGTAATGCCATACTGCAAACTGTAGCTTAGAGCTATAAAACTCTGTGTATAGCACTACCCTACCCAAAGCTGATTTATTGCATGAACATAGTAGGGAAAGTTCTTCAGTAATACAACGGTCGCATCGAAGCAGTAGCAGAAGCGTGTTCTGACACTTTAGACACTTTTGGAAGTGTTAAATGAAGAGTAGTTGAGAATTCAATCAAAATGTGATTTTGCCACTCGGTTGCAGTCTCGTTACTTTCCTACAGTGACTGCCAGCAACACCGCATACAGCAGTTCAGGTGCCCCGGAGTCAGTAATCTAGAAGATATCGGCATATAGATATCCGTGCCTATAAGTCCAGTGTGCGTCGCGTTTCAGTGACTCCCCAACCGGTCCCATTTTACTACGCCTCCCGTTCTCTCTCTCTCACTCACTTAAAAAACTCACCCTCGGTCGTGCTTTTTGGATTTTTCTTTTCGCTTTTCTTTCCGAATTTGACCAGCGGTACAGTTTGCGTGCATTTGCTGTAAACAAACCGACGCACGCCGATGTGTGGTGTTCGCTCGTAAGGTGACGGGGTGTGTGTCTGGGTTACAGGTGGTGTAGCGCGGTGCGAGGGGATTAATCAAGACAAGGCACTATGGGCACTTGTGGTGAAGTTGAACCGTCATAATTCGATGCTACGCTTAACATTGTAATTGTTTTTGTATTACTGTTCGGGAATATCAATTTGAAACACTTCGTTGATGTTTATTTTTTTATGTTTTATGTAACAATTTGGATCGGATTGGAGGATGAACATAGGCGGGATATGCACAATGTGTTCTTGCTTGTGGGTTTTTGGTACAGGTATTGTTGCCTGGAGGAGGAGTAACACTTGGATCGCAACGTTCCTCCCATTCTTCCTAGTTGCGTACAGCTCCTTGACCCCCAATTCCCCTCTCGCTCCCACCAGCCTCGTCGTCACCTACGATAGTGAGCGCACACACTCATACACCTGAAAAACCGCGGCAGAAGAAGGCTCTCCATGGTCGCGCTAGTCGAATCGTTTCCGTGCAGGTTCAGTCGCTTGCTATGTTCACTCACGGTCGCACGCATTCGCTCGACTCGGACACGGACCAGCAGCAGAGCAACAGCAGTCGTTACTTTGTCGAACCGTCGTTGTGCCGTCGCGGTCGTTGTCGCCGTCGTCGCCGGCATATAGTCCGTCTATTGCACCACGGTTTTGCTGTATCGCGGGCGCCGCCGCCGTGTATCGCGGAGGTTTTTTTCGTTGTTCGTCGTACGCGTTGTTATCGCACGCCAATCAACCCGTCCAGCGCGGATCCGTAACCTGACGCGCCGCGTAACGCTCGCTAACGGGTGTTTGGTGTGTATATCCTGCAAAAATTCAGTGCTAAAATTTCGCTGTGTAAGTGCGCAAAGATCACGATCATCGGGAGGAGTAATAGTGTATACGATGGCGTGTGTTTTTGTTGTGTTGTTTTCTTTTTTTGCGAATAAATAGTTCGCATCCTGGTTCTGTCGCTCACGCACCTCACGCGCTGTCTGTATTTCTTTGCCTCTTCCGCACGTTGGAAACTGTTGGTAGCTCTGTTCAACCTAGAGAGACTGGTACCGACCGAGCGCATCAACATCAATCAAAGCAGAGCAGTTTGTCCACCTCGAAATGTATCTTCCCCGTCTGGATCATCAAAAATCATCCCATCAACCCCATGGTGTAACGCGCCCAATGCATGCGTTCGGGAAGTGGTTATGTGCAACGCTTTATCTTATCGCCTCGTTGGCTGTGAGCCGTGTCTCGCCACATACCCGTTGCATACTTGGCCAGCTCGAGCGCCACACTTGAGTTATCAAGAAATCACGACACGTTAGGACCTGGCCTCTTGTTTGACGATCACTCTCGGCGACGGTTTGAGGTGTGGTTTTGTTTATTGCCCAGCTGCTGATAGTAAGTGGAATACTTTCCTCATTAGTAGTCCTCAGCTTAACAAGCCTTTTTCTGATGTTTGTACAAGCAAGTACGACATCAATTTTGATTGTTGTGTGGAGAAATGATAGCCATTCTGTGTCGTAACACTCGAATAGCAACGAATTCTTGAAGTTTTGATGTTGCTTGGGAAAAGAATCTTTCGCATGATTGATATTTTCCGCACAGCAAATTATGTAAGATCTATATAAGATGTTCTCTATAAGGCGTTTTGCTGGCTTTCTTTGATTTTATTTGCCCGTAGCACGAGAGAGTTGGTCCGGATTGGATTTTGGGCCGGGCCTGTCGTGTGAAGAACGGCGCCAATTGAGCGGGCCGCGCCTAATTTGAACCATTGAACTTTATTTTAGTATGTCGAAATGCTTCATGGCAGTTTTCATCAGCTTTGTTCTTTTTAAATTTTGTTTTTCGTCTTAAGTAACCTTTGTGGCTTGAACTTTATAAACAGGTTTGAGACGTTATTTTTGCAAAGATGATTCAACAAAGCTAACCCGAGCAAGAATTCGTTGAGGTTTGGAATTACAGCGGTCAACGTGTGTTGTATTATGTTGGAAAAACTCTTTGGAGAATATTGGAAATATGAGTGAGAGCCCAACATGCTAAATTGAGGAAATTTGACTCATCCTTTTGACTCATTAATAGTGCATATCCTTGGTAGTGACATCTTTCTAAAAATAATTTATAATGAATTTGAATTTCATTATAACTCTTTCTTCTAGAAAAATAGTTAATTATGTTAGTGTCTTTATCACCTTTCTTCTATTTTTCCCTTGCTGCTTTTGTTATTCGTCATTGCTGCGCTCGCTACTAAGCAGCGCGTGGCGTTGTTCCACTTTTGGGCAAAACCAAGCAAACACGCCTTCCGCAGGGCAATCGTGCAGTTGACCGTGAATTGCATCGCATTACAGCATTATACATTTCATGCTTGTTTCATAAACAAACCATATCAAGCCGCCCACCGTTGTTCCCCCTATAATATTTCTTATCAATTTCCCCTTCTTGTTGGCGTCTTCCACCCTAAGGGTGGTGGAGTCGATGTTGATCGAATGGTGGTTGGGTGTTGTGTTGCGTTATTGTTGTTGCTTGCATATGTTTGATCAGCACATTCCGGTGCCTGCATTTTACAGTGCATTTACGTATGTAGAACATCATACTTTTTTTTTCTCGTAGAGGGCAAAAAGCAGGAAGAAAACCAAAAAAAAGCGATAAGTTTATGTGTGTGTGTGTGTGTGCGAGAGAGAGAAAGAGAAAAGAAGGTCGCATGAGAGGGGGGGAAGAATTAAAGGAAAATTAGCGGGGCAGCTAAAACCATTGGCGGAAGATATATTTTTTTTTTTGTTTCGAACACCCGTTCGGAAGCATCGATCGAGTCGAAAATTGTTGCAAAACGCAACCAAAAGGGGGGGGGGGGGGGGGGTAAAATTGTGTAAAACCTCTGCCGGCCCTCCTCCCCTTCTCCCACCCAAACCACCCGTCGGAATCGGCTGCCGGAATATCGGATGTTGGGGCTAATTGTTTGGCTCTTCTTGGATCATCTTTTTCACCAGTGTGTGGAGTCGTTGTTCTTGCTTTTCTTTGTGCCATTTTTGTTGTTGTCTTTGGTAAGGTTTGTTGTTTTTTTTTCGTTAAAGCTTTTAAATTTAATGTCCGTGTGTTTGCGCACACCGCAGCACAAATTATGCTTGTTCGCGGGCCGCGTAGCAATTATGGGGAGGCTATTTTATAGTTTGTGTGTCTCCATCATTTTCCCCCTCTTTTTGCTTGCTCTGTTCCGTTTTTGAGCTGTATGTCGAAAAGAAAAAGCTCACCTTTAAGGCGAAGTTGAGGTGCAGATTATTTTGAAAGCTTTTGTTGTGTTTTTTTTTTTGTTGCCAACATTATTTGTTAACAATTTTGTTACTTTATGGTCAGGGAACGTCCTTTTAAAAAGGGAGAAACCCACAGTACGCTTTCGATACTTGCATCTGTTGACAAGGGTTAACCGGGATGGTGCGGGATATTGTGACGAAAGGAAAGATTAAAGTGCAATCCCGGTGGGTAGATAGGTTGATCCGCTGGGTGGTACGCTTTCTGTGTCAGGCGCAGCTTAAAGGAAAAGTAAATAACACAACAAAAAAAAATAAAAGCTCAATGTCTTGAGATAAAAAAAAATAAAAAAGGGAAGCAAAGACGATGAGAGAGATGCAGGGAAGAGTTGCGAGGGGGTGCGAAAAGAAAACGGAAAAGAAAACCAAATCATTTGCGATGTGAGGGGTAAGAATGGTGGAAAGGGTGGATAGGAAGATGGTAGGCGTTGTTGTAAAAGATTTTTCACTTCTCTTTGCAAGAAAGCCAAGAGGATGGTGTAGTAACTGCAGGGGTAGTAAGCATGAAGGGGTAAGAGACAAAAAGAGAGAGAAAGAGAGAGATATGGCGCGTAATGAAACCCGTAGTGTAATGGTACCGAGTCGCGAGACCTCGGTTTGAAGATTTTTAATGCTTCCTTCAATATGCACATATATTGGAAACAAGCCCAAGAAGCAATTGGCGTAAATCAATCTTAAAGTCGCCAAGTCTTGGTTGCCACCACGCCCCCCCCCCACCTTGGCGCACATCGTGAAGACACCCACCACCCACCCCATATGCGCGCCATCACCACGCTCTCGGAACAGGTCCGCCCGGTCCCTTTTTTTCGCTGAGGGTTCGCTCTTTTCCGGTGCCGGATTATGATCGCAAGCCTTACACACAAAGCCAAGTGGGCGAGAAATGGTTTTGGCCGTTGGTGTGTGCGGCGGAGGTGATTTGGGTTTGGTGTGTCTCTTGCTCTGCATCGTCTGCACATGTTGCAGTATATATGCTGCGCTATGCAACTGCATTCAACCCTTGCAGTTTCAGTACTGTCTTGGTTATATGTGGCGTGGAGTTGCAGGTTTTGTTTTTATTGCTAAAAGAATTAATACGCTTCAGTTTAATTCTTCTATTCAACAACGTACCAAATGGACTCCAAGCTATTACTGATACACTTTTCTGTTTTGTTTATGTGCTGTGGCACCGAGAACATTATGTAGCAATTTGACAGATGGCCCGGACATCTCCCAAGGCTTTTTGACAGTTGACAGATATATGTTCTTTCAGCGTAGTAAAGAATATATGCAATATTTCTCTATTAGTTTTTTTTATTCTTGCCTATTTTAACTATCTCATTCAGGTGTAGACGCTATTTAATGTAACAGTGCAGGATAGTTCCTTTAAGGGTTTGGAGCCAGCAAAATTGGTTCATTGCTACCTACACTACAGACGGAAATGGTGGCTCCTGTTAATACGCGGTATGAAGCAATCAGACGTTTGCATTCACTGAGCAGAATTTAAAAAAAAACCCCAACGACCCAACTTCAAGACTCTAAACCGTACGGCTCCACGTTTTGGGATGTGCGCGAGCTAGTCATCCTTGCAGTCCAAGAAATCCCCGTTCGCGCACACCGGCAGCGATCTCTCAGAAGATCTACCATTTTAGGGTATCCGTTCGTAAGGCTCGCGGCATCTTCGCTGTGGGGTCTCCGCTTAATGAGCCTTCCCGCATGTAACTGCCTCCGTTCGGGCTTACGAGACGCCACGATCGCCCGATTGCCTTTTTTGGGCCGTGTGAGGCAAATTGGCAGCGGCTACTTGGCCGGGGTGGTTTGTGTGGTGGTGTTTGTGCGATGGCGGAGATAGGAGGCTTAAAATCTGTAGCGAGTAGAACAAGGGCGCACCGGGGTTTGTACTGTATACTGCCCCAAACTTGCCCCGCACTGAAAGATGTTGTAGCGTTGCGCTTTGCGAAGTTATATTCGCCGTGTTCGAAAATCCGGTTCCTACTAACATTGAGCTCTCTGTTTCGCTGTAGGGTTTTTGAATTGCAAAAAAAGAAAATGTCCTTCCGGTTAGCTATTGCGCTATTACGCATATTAAGAATATTCGTAAAGATTATATTATGCTGCTCGTGAAGTAGGTGGCTTAGTCATTGTTTTTTTTCGTGTGGAGAGCAATTTATGCCATGTGCCAGTTCTAGAATTCAAGTGGGTTATGATGCTAAACCAGTCCGACAGTGTAACTCCCCAACCAATGCTAATGAAATGCTTTCCATTCAAGCTTACCATTGTAAGACGCTACGTAAACGTCTCCGTTCTAGAAAGCGAACCGGCTGGTAAAATTGCTTCCAATTAACCCACCCACGACGCTACTTTTCGGTAAGAGGTGCGACTTCATTCTAGGTCCAAATTCTGGTGCGGCGGTCGCGTGCCAATCATGGCCCCCCCCTAATGAGGGGGTCCTTATTTATTCCTGTACCCACCAGTCCCCGATGCATGCACCTGGCTTCCTTCTGCACGGTCAGAGGGTCATTAGGTCAACGAGCTAAAGAGCGACATCCTCCGACCCGGAAGGCGGGTGTCTTGGAACGGGGGTCCGAAAGTAGAACGGAATGTGTTAGGCAAAGTCGAAAAGCAGTCCAAATTGGCGCTACGGCATTAATGATTGAGTTATGCTGCAAAGCTCTTGGGCAAACGCAGCAGAGTTCACGGTTAATCAGTTGATTTGTGGTAAAAAGATTCTGCCATTTGTTGATTACCAAACGTGACCGTATCGCTATTGCGCTGTTTTAATAACCTCACATTTGTAAAACCTCACAACACACATACACGACCTTGGGCCGCTGTGGCGTGTTACAATATTGGTTCTCAGGGTCGCATCTAGCGCGAATGTGTCCTATCAAAACTAAAATCTACCGCAAAACGTGTGCTCCAGTTTCTTTGTGCTCCCCAAACATACGTTAGTCAGCAGCAGCATTGTTTCATCACTATTCCTAGCACTATCTCTTTCGTTCCCCTTCCAAGCGTTTACTATCATGAACCCCCTCCTCATCAACACTCTCTACCCTTCAGCTGTTTTGTGAGCATCTGTTTAATTTGCCGTCTAAATACAGCGATGCTATCACCAATTTACGCGGCTGGCATACCATTCCCAATGACATTGAAAACATGTTACTTTCATCTTGCAACATTTCGGGTTCGCGGCCGCCGCCGCTGGTGGTGGGAAAACCAGGCATTAAGAAGGGGGGGGGGGGGGGGGGGGGGAGAACAGAAGTTGATGGTACTTTGTTGTGCCTGGTAGCAAAGTCCGCGGTACCATCTTGCACACATATGGTTCTCTTGCGGGTTTTTAGCGAGGAGAGAGACCAGTGCCGCGCACACATCGCGATCGGGGTACGATCGACAAACAGTGCCATTTTGTAATTTATATCTACCGCCTTCCGTCTCCCTCTCTCTCTCTCACTCGCTCTTTTACGTTCCCTCGTTGTGGGGCAATTTTTTACCCCCTTTACGGCGCTGCAGTCGCCACGTAGCCGAAGAGACCGTTCTTCATTCCAAGGACCCAACGAAACGGCAAACTGCTTACTGCATGACTCACATTTCCCATACCGCGAGTTGTGCATCACGAGTTTGTGGTTTTCGCTTCGTTTGCTGGTTGTGTTGTCTATCTGTTCATCACGCCGTACCATCATCAGGATGCTATCTGCACCTAGGGAGAATGAAAACAGATCATTAGCCACACATGTTTCCACTAGCAGTTCATAACTCACTATTCCGGACTATTGCTGAAGTGTAGAGAGCGAGAGAGAGAGAGAGACAGAGAGGGAAGACGGAAAAGACCACTCCTCTTTCAGGGATGATGAAACTGCCGGTCACACGAGGGCCAAGTTCGAAGCCACTCCAAACCGCGCCGTGGTGACCAATAAAGTGATTCACTTCTTCATCACGGCTGCTTTCGGGATTACACACTGTGCCTACGGGTTAGGTTGCGTGTGAGCCACTACCCTCCGGGGAGAGTGCTACCACTTTTACGCCCAAGATAGTGCGATTAATAATTGCAACGATTATTAGCACTGTCGGATGACGGGTCACGCGTCTTTTTACAGTACGCGATGTGTGTGCGCGTGGAGCAACCAAGCGTAGCGGAAAGCGAGCTCAAGAAAATCAATGCTTTTAATCGAACGATAAGCGTCTCGCACCCGCCGCACACTCACATTTACTGCCATCGTCCATTTGCTTGTTACTTGCCTGATTTCTGCAAACGCACCATGCACACGTACCCACACGCTCACAAGCCCGAAACAACCCGTCACGGGCAATCGGCTCAAATGGTGCTCCTAGCAGAGCGTTTGATTGTTGAATGTGTGTGTGTGTGTTTTTTGTTTTTTCACCAGCTACCGTCGAGTGGCTCCTTCCGGCTGTATGTAGTGTGTTCCATATTATTTGTCAAAGCATGTCATCTCGTTCCGGCCTGCTTGAGGGCCTACAATAATCGCTCCAGCTTTGTCCATCTGCACTATTTACGCTGTGCCTTATCAGTAGGAGTAATCTTTTGGTTGTATGCGTAATGGCAAAGCAGGATTCGGCATTGTACTTGGCTTGCATGCAGTTACGAAAACGATAAATCGGCTGCCAACTAAAATTTGACAGTACTCGAGTCAGTATGATAAGGATTCTGATAACTTGGAAGATCACAGCCAATGAAAGGTGCTAGTATTGCATAAGACTCAGCGAACGTCACACGTCACTTGCAACTGTACACCATTTGCTTGTGTAAGCGGTCAATTTGATAACGACTGGTCTCTTCAACACGCTGCCCACTAGTCGTCACGATTAGCCCAAGATGGCCGCACGGATGGTTATCGCACTTGATGTACTTATCACAGGAACAAATCTCGTTTTGCCAATTGTCAACAGTACCGGACAGTTGTTGCACAAAGAGATACACCACATCTACTGTGTAGAACAAGTTGGGATGCTTGTTACACGTTCCGAATATGAGCACAATTCTCCTTTTGGGTTTATGTTATTGAAAACAATGTGTTGCAAATCGACATGCACGAACTGGGAATTTCGGCCCGGATATTGAGAATTGCCGTCATGAACACTGTTCCAAGGTGGTGACCTAGTATTCGTTGAGGATCAACATCATATAGGACCAAACAAAGATCTCGCATCCATTCAAATCTTGGGGAGTTGAGATTTTTTCTCCAGGAAGTTAGTTAAATCGTTACGAAACTAGGCTTCGTGAACCATTAGAGTCCTATGTAGTGAGCCCTGGAGAAGCATCTCAGGGTTTGATTCCGACAAGATTCATGAATCTCAGACGAAGTCCTTTGAGGTCTTGAGGTCTTAAAAGATCATGGATCTTTGAAATAGAGATGCAGATTAATTCATTTAGATAAAATATTCATTTGGATGCATGAATCTGCATCATATTCATCTATGACTGCTCATCTCTGTTAAGGTCCCTGGAAATTGGAGGGTTATAGTACGTCGTCTTTAATTTGAGGTTGTTATTCTAACAACTGACAGAATGTCTATTTCTTGGACATTCGTGAGTTGAGTTTGAGTTGAAATTGAGAATCATACCTGTACAGAATGAGTTTATGACAATTGGCATACGAAATTCTTGAACGCTGAGCATATCTATCCGGTTTGATAGAATCGGTTTATATTTTCCCACCCAATTTGTTGACGCTTCTTTTGCCCATCACTACCTCAACAATATGTGTGTGTTTTTTTTGCATCGTCTGGGTGGGTTTTCAATTAAACGGCTCTCCGCTTATCCTCTATCGCCTACCCCGGCTCAGTAAAACACGCGAAACCACGCGTGTGGTTTATGTAAAGCTGTTTATTTCCAAACAGTTTGCGCCAAAGTCCAAAACGATGGCGAGGAATAACACATGTGGCAATGGAAAGTTTGACAGAGAGACGCGAGTGCAGCAAGAATGCCGAAAGCAAAACCTGATGGGAGAATAAAGGAAGGTGTGTTTTTTTGGGAGCAACAGATTGTTGGATTTCGTTTCGTTTTGGATTCGAGAAAAGAAAAACAAACAATTTCGGCAAGGGGCGTTCCGTCAGAATGTGTTCTTTTTATAATCTTAACTTTGACTAAAACGATCTGCTTGAGTATGAGCAGTTGTGGTGTCCTCACGGAAATGAGATGGTGGACAAGTTCAGAACTTCAAGAATGCTGTTCAAACTTCATTAGGAGAAGAGGGTTAAAGGGCAAAGAACGAGAAAAGACCATGTCACCGGTATCATATTGGTAATGCGACGGGAAGTGGTGAACCACACTTTATTAGTCTTAATTGAGTCCTTGTTGTCCGTTTGTCTTTCTCCTCCATGATTCGTACATCGCTTTGTCGGCTTTTGCAACCATATTTGTAGAAATCGGCCTTCCAATGGTAATGGGACCGGACAACCCTCCCGGTAGAGGAGTAGGAGACCCAATTAATCTCTGCCCGAAATGACTCACTCGGTCGCGTCGCGGTACTCAACGCATCCTACAAAACTATCGGCCCCCATCTCGGGGGTTGGTGGTTTGTGGAGAAACAATTGGCAGAGGCAAAGAAACAGCGGACAGACAGGCGTATGCGTCTGTGAATAATGGAACGTGTACGCGCGTGCGGTGAGGCCAATGACACGATGTACCGCTATCAGTCCGATAATGGTGTCCGATGTGTTGCAATTGCGTTCTTTAATAGGTGCTGTCCATACGCAGCCGCTACCAACCCCATTTACGTGCGTGCGTCGGGAAGAGATGCGATCTATAGGTGTTCGGGAGCGGGTAACGATTCCGTGTGTGAACCGCGGGGCGCGAATTACACCGCTAAGTGGATAAATAGTAGTGAACGTTTCCTTGTGCCTTGTGGTGTCTGTGATAAAGGAGTGTGAAGACGTGTAAGGGTATTCTCCTCCAAAGTTCTATGTTCGATCGTAGCAACAGTGCGTCTATACTGTTGTGTGTGTGCGCTATCCTTCTATCGCTGTCCCATTGTGTGTAGATGTGTAGATCGAAACGTGGCTGTGCGTTTAATTGTGTTTATGTGTGCGTATGCGTAGATGAGTTCCAGTCTAGTCATATTGTCTCATGGTCTCATCAAGCCTGTCGTATCGTAATATACGGCGACCTTCTAACCGTTTTGTTGTGCGTGTCGTGGCAGTGTGTCTGTGATCTCTGTACCTTCGTGCAATCATTGTATGCGATCAGTGCATGCTCGCACACTCCAACCACCAATATTCGGTGCTCGACAATCAACAGCAAAACTCTCTCAATCAACGCTGATTGTGGCTGTTAACGGCAAGGAAGGAAACCGATCAATAATATCGCCATTTTGCTCGTGTAAAGGGGAGACGGGATCTCCATCTTCTCGCGACACTCCTCGCCCTTTTCTGACCTGGTGCTCGCCGCAATTGATCCGCCATCATGTCGAGCAGCCTTTCGACGATGCCATTCTCGCGACAGTACGGTTCGTTCCGGATGTCGACGACAGGCAGCAGTAACACTGCACCGGGCACTTGTTTGCCGGTCGGTGGACATCAACGGATGGCACACGGTGGGATTAATCGCCATTCATCCGGCGCAGAAGCCGGACAGGTAGCGTCCGCTGCTCGCCTACAGATGGCGCCACTCGGCTACCGAATTGGTAACCTAGCGCGTCAGTCCAGCAACAATTGGATTAACAACAGTAGCGGCAATAGTACATTTGCCGCTATTCGACAACAGAAGATCTCAACACAGCAGCAGGAGCACTGTTCGGGACGTCCCATAGCGACGGCAGTAGTTGGCAAGCAGTCCCACGCTGACCGATGCGCTGTTCACCGTACAGGGGCAGGTCCGATAGGGAAGAAAATGGGCGAACCGATCGGTGACACACCGTTGCTACAGTCACCCCGCATAATTGCCCGTTCGGCACGGATCGTGGAGCCGAACGCGTGGAACCGGCGGCTCACGACGTCCAGCTTCTGCACGGTGGCAAGCACCATAGCTAGTCAACCCCACCAGGCGGGTAATCGGTTGCTGCAGACATCGCTCGCTTGTCGGAAGTCACCCGGCAGCTCTGGCACATCCGTCGAATCGATCGTCCCGAAGTATACGCGACCGAACGGTGGTGCCAATGGTGGGACCGGTGTTGTTGGTGGTGGCGAAACAGCGACGGCTCCCCAGAAGCGTACGTACAATGCGCACAAGCCCCAGATGCGGATGGTGTCCAGCCGGACCCTCACGAACACGACCGGCCGGGTGGGTACGGTGGCGAAGAAGGCAACGCTACCGACACCATCCCAGGACGCGGAGCGTGAAGTTGCCAAGGTACTGCACCATCACAACATGCGCGTGATCGATCTGCTCAACAACAATCATCTGCAGCAAGGGACAAACCGGACCGGGCGCGTTATTAAGGAGAACAACGAGAACCATCAGCCGGCGGCGGCGGTAACGCTTGCAGCGACACCGAACGGTGGACAGAAGCAGTCGGGGCCGAAGAAGGGGTCTGCCATACCGCAGCGTTTGCCACTGGCTGACCGCGACCAGCCAACCGATCGCAACAGACGGTTGCTGTTGGGCGAATGTTTCTCCAGCAAGTTCCCGAACGGATTGCCATTCGAGCAGGAGTTCTATTGCCGCCGCTCCGGTCAGGACTCGGACACTGCCGCCCAACCACCGGACGAGGTTGTTGGGCCCGATGTCGAGAAAGTGGCAGAAGAGGAGGAAGATGCGCCCAACCGCAGCGATGCGTATCAACGTTTACGGAAGTCGAAAAAGCACGCACTTCTGCCACGTCGGCAGGTGGTGGGACAAGGAGGTGGTGTGACGCTAGCTGGACGACGCGTCGCGTTGACCCAGCAAGATCTGCAACACCGAAGTCGCAGTGTGTCGTCTTCGGATGACGCTACACCGCCCGCTACAAACACCGCAAATCCTGAGGAGCGTCGATCCGTTTCAGCTATTGAGCGGGAGCACGACGACGAGGACGCGCTGTATGTAGACTTTACGAAGATCCACGATCCCCAGTCCTCGGTGGAGCACCTGGGCGAAGACGGTCCTGCTCACGGCACCGCCCAAACGTCCTTGGTGGAGTATCGGAACATTAACCATAGCAGCTACTATTACAAATTCGAGAGTGTCAGCCGTAAAGATGCGTCCCAGCGGAAGTTGTTGCAGCGACGCCCGGGTGAGGCCAGTAATGGTGAAGGGCGTCAGGAGGTAGTACGCAACCGCTATCAACGATCGCGGCTCGGTTTGAATCGGTCCGGTGCGTGCAGTCCGGATGCGAATGGTAATACCGGGCGCGAATATTACGACGACGATGAGGAGCGGCTCCAATGCCATGACGACGACGACGACGACGACGCCGAGCTCGTGGTGGAGGAGGACGAAGAGGATGACGAGGAGGAGGAAGGCGAACGGTCGACAGTGTACGTGGCCGTCGCAACGTGGGTTCCGAAGTGCAACCGGTTGCCGAACGAGAGCACCGAAAACAACAACAACAACAACACGATTTGTCTCACGCTGGCGACTAACAACGGTAACAACGAAGATATTGACCAACAGCAGCAACAGCAGCAAAAGCCGCAGCCTACAAGAATTGCAGTTGCAGCCAACACCACTACTTCCGCTGCAACCACCACCCACCGTACCGGGCTACCCGTGCCAGCACCTTCCAGCTACGGCCAGCTGTAAGTAGAGATACCCAAGATGTTGTGTGTGTGCACCACGTGTCTCGGTAATGCGCGAGAGCGCGTGTATTTTTTAGGTGGAGGAGAAGGTGTCGTCCAGACGCACAGACCTTTTGGAAAAGATTATGAATGATTTAATGCTTTTGGTTTCGTGGGATCCTTTTGGGTGATTTGAGTTGTAATATTGGGTCATCGTGAAGTCTACGATGTATGTGGGACGAAGTGAATCTCAAGATCTCGTGAGTAATGTGAGCTTAATAAATGTTTTGAAAAGAGTCATTTGTATGAATCTTACGTGAGGAGTCATTCAATTTAGGATGAACGATTCATGAATATGAATCAGATTCACTCAACATTATTCATGCAGTTATCTCGAAGTCAGGGTTCAGCATCCTGTGCACTAGTAATAGACGAGAGCATGTACTCTAGCCTATCAGACATTGGAAATCTTTTCCAAGTGGGATGATTTATGATATTTGATTTTAATGCTACTGTTGCTTTGTTCTATCTCTCTCTCTCTCTCACTCTCCCTTGTCGCCGTTCTCCTATTTCGTTGTCCAAACAAGGTCTCCACGGCAAAGTCTCTCGCCCGCCCGCCCAGTTCGAGGGACGACACGATCTGTCAAGGTAGCGGGCGATCTCGTTGTAGCAATGTCGGCAGGGTCGGGTCGGGTCTCAGCCCCCCGGCGGGGAGGTGCGCTACACAGCGGCAACGTCAAAGTCAATGTCTCCTCGGGTTTCCGTCCGTCGCACTATCGATTTCTCTTCTCCATCAGCCTATCGTACGGCGGGGTTTTTTTTTGGAAAAACGTTGGAAAACCCCCACTAGCGGGAGGAGAGGGGAGGGGATAGTGGGTTTTGGGGGTGGGGGCCAAGCGAGAAGGGCCAGTCAGTCAGTCACCATTAGCCCAAAGTGAAATGCATCTTGTGTGTGCATGGCGTCCAACATTTGCGTCGAGAGTCTGCGAAACTCCCAAGCGTGAGGGCGCCCTCGTCCAGGTGTTGGAGGGGGGGGGGGGAGAGGGGGGGGGGGGGGGTAATGTTGGTGGGCCCCCGGGTTGTGTGGTTGTGTGTCGGGTCGGACTTGTTCCAAACCGGTCCACCACAACCCCATCGATGGGCATCGCCAGTGGCTTTTCTCACTCTTTTTGCTCCCCTCATTCTTCTCTATAGTCGCTCTCTCTCTCTCCATCTCTCTCTTTCGCGCTTACAACCAATTTCGCCTCCTGCGAAGTGTTGTTGTGACTCTGTGCGTGCGGTGAGCCACCAAAACGGATCGATGCCCGATTTCGCCAGGCCGTCCGTGCATTGACTTCTGCGAGAAACACGATATCACCTCGGACACCTCGCGCTACTGCCCAAACGGTGGTCGTTCGGTCGTCCCACCTCTGCTCGCTCACACTCGCTGCGATGCATCTTTACGTATAGGCGAGCGACATTTTAACCCTCCGAATGGTGTTTTGGGTTTTTGGTGCGATCCACCGACTGCAGCTACTTGCAGCAGAGGGGTCCGCAGGTTAAGGTGATGACTCTCACAACACCCTTCCAGCGCTACGCCGATATCCCCATTGGGAGGTGGTGTAAAATATCGATTCCATTTTTAGGCCCCGCCACCACTATTGACTGGCTGCCATTGCATTCTACCGCCGGTGCGTGGGAACTCTCCAACTTGGCTAGATCCTCGGGACAAGAGTGACCAGGTGGGACCGACGACCAGATGTCTCCTCCGCCCTTGCGTGTATAAATCATTCACCTTTCATAACTCTTCGCTCAGAGCCCAGGCAAACGAGTTCCGACGGTTTTGCCAGATCGTTCCCCCTAACCTCCTCCTCTTGGAGTTCCTGGTGATGTGACAGGAGTAGAAATTTATCATCCCGCAAGAATTCCAAGCCACCCGCGATCTCGCGACGCGCGCGACACGACAACGGGGGTGGATGTGCACCTGAGTGTCGCATACCCTCCGAGTGTCTCTCTGTGGCCTGTGATCTGTGTGGTAGCGCGCGATACAAATCAGCTCTCCGACGCAAATGGGTCGTGGCGTGATTCGACTACACTAGACAAAAATCTCCCAGACAAGGATGTGTAGGAGGATGGTCACGGTTGTCTCGGGCGATAGGAACCGATTAGTTCGTTAGCAAACCGTTTCCGCGGATGGTACAGGCTGTAGATGTTCGGTGCCGGTGCTACTGCTGCTGGGATGGATAGATCGGATCGGGTGTTGCTGCCATTTGCCGTGCCGCGGCTCATATCTCGCAACAGGTTGGAAATGAATTCTCCATAAATGGTGCCTTCCGTTCAACGTTCGCGGCACGTAATCCTTACGTCTGTTGCTTTCGTTGCCGACGGGGTGGTTCTGTTCTTATTTAGTTCGCCTGCCCATTCGGCTTTGCCCCCGTCCCGTTTGTTCGTGGCCAATTAAAATGCAAACTAAATTTTTAAAACAACGAACGGTGCGGTGTAAAGAATTCAATAACCGCGCGTACCTGTACAATGTACAAGGAGGAGGAAGTTAAGCAACCCCAAGCCTCGGTGTGGTGGAATCAATACGTCAAATTTCTATGTAGCTACTTCTTGTTGCTCTCGGATTGCTCGGACTTCTGGCTTCTGGCGATTTTAGCGTAGAGTGTTTGAGCTTGCGTCACGAGTAGCGCAGACCGAGAAGAAGGGAGTTTGCGTGCGCAATTAGTCATCCGGAGTTGCTTCCGTGCCAAGATACACACACCGGGCCGGGTGTCATTCGACGCCATAACAGGGTACGGGGCTGTTTTTTAAGGCACTATTTGGGAGTTGCCACACGTGTATGATGGAGTGATAGTTGTGCAATTGTTGTTCCGTTGAAAAATATTTTTTCTTGGAAATGTAACCTTTTCCAATGAAATTATTTCTAATTCAATTGATAATGCGAGTTCCTTTTTTCTAAATCTTTTAATTTCTTCCAAGGCACCCAAATTATTTGAATTTACTAACCAAAAAGCATGAATATAGATTTTACTTAAAAAAATAATATTAAATATATCTGTATTATATTATATTGTTATTATATGCATTTATATATAATAATATAATATTCAATCTATAGCACATCTACAAGGACATTGAACAATATTTTTCTCTCATTAAACATGAATAAATTATTTACCTGTATTTGCTATGTATATGTTAATATTCAGCTATCAACACTTTCCGGACATTTCAGTCAGTCATTTCATTTTCAGTGGAGAAATTTTATTGTGTTATTTACATTAAATTCTTCAACTCCACTGCAACACAAAACGAGGCGAAATATTTAATTTTATTTAAATTTAATTTTATTTTTATAAATATGGTATGGGCGAATTTTATTTAATATGGTAAAGAAAAGTACAATAATTTCGAACCAAAATAACCTTTCTGTTCTGACTCGCGCATTGCAGTATTTTAGGAAAGGTTGACAGTGTAGTGTTGGGTAAATTTGATTCAGAGTCATGAAATTCGACTTTATCGAACTTCAAATCAAACATAAAACCTTTGGTTTTTTTTTATTTTTTCAAGAACGGCCAGGTCGTATTGCTAAAACATAATTACATTATTCTTTAATTACATAGATATTAAAAATCAAAACAATCATTTGTTGAAGTAAATAGGTTGCCAAACCGGCGCTGCCCGGTGGCATGATGGTAGCGGCGCCGGTCTTCACACGAACGGACCAAAATCCCATTCAGACCAATCCCCCGTAGCAAAGATTTTATTTATCCGACTACGTGGTAAAATAAGTCTTATAAAGCCAGAAATGGCAGGCATATGACCTAGTAGGTCCTTACGCCAACAAGAGAGAGAGAGAGAGAGAGAGAGAGAGAGAGAGAGAGAGAGAGAGAGAGAGAGAGAAAGAGAGAGAGAGAGGGAGAGCGAGAGAGGGAGAGAGAGAGAGGATTGCCAATTATAACCATGTGTGAAGAAATCTTTTATCGGTTTCAAGAAATAAATAGAAATTTCGTTATAAAACTAATTGTCCTGTCACAGTTGTCGCATGTCATAGTTTGATAACAAAGCACAATTAAATTTTTATGCTAATTTTCATTACAAAAAATATTAATGTGTTATTAATCTAACTAACAACATACAATAGTGTTCGTACACTCTATTGGGACGTTAAATCACAGAAGCAAAGAAGCAACAGAAACAAATTGTAAAATCCCTGCTGATTTCAGGACTACCCGAAAGGAAAGACTTCAATGAGTCGAAAAGAGGGAAAACTTTTTCCCCATGGGTGAAAAAAAAAAATAAATCAAACCAAATCGCCCCCCACCTGTTATTGGTGCAATGAATTTGAGTAATATAATTACTCATCGCTTACCTTTCTTGGGTTTGGAAAAGATCCGGCAAGTAAAACGAGTCGCCTTACGGTCCGTCAAACTGTAAGCGGATTTACTTTTATCCTCGTACATGGAAAAATGAACCCAGATACAGTGAGAGACTCGTACACCAGAGGGGTAGAAATGACCGCTATCCGATGATTGGCGTCATCTCTGGCACGGGAATGCACGCATGTGTCGTGGATTAAAATTGTCAATGTGTAAAAATTGTTCTCCATCCACTGGAGCTCGCAGCCCATCGGGTGGAATGGTTGATAAATTATCATACGGTTCTGCCGGATGGTTAATGGGACCAGATATTAAAAAAGATCTACCCCTCCTAATCCCTTTGCTTGGCCTTTGCGGCAGGTGCATTGGTGGCCATCCATCATTGTTTCGCATCCATAACTCACGTGGGCTAATGTTGGACCACACAGTTAGTAGAGAGGTGGGTTAAGGCAGGCTCTCATGAAAGGACCCGTAACTCACCCGGCGTGATGCGGTAGCAGCGCCCCCGCCACAACGACAAGTGTGCCAGCTTCCGCGTTGTGTCCCAAAGCCAAGGTAAAGGTTCACGGTGGTTCGAAGCCCGTCACACACGCTTCTCGGCCGCATTCGATTGACAGGTTGAAAGGCGGGAAATGGTACACGGCGACACACACGGCGATGTTGGAGTTAGGTGATCCTTTTACGGTACGCTAAGGATCACCGACTGGCACTCCGACTCGTACTCGGACAAAAAAGCTCACCATTCATTTATGACAGCGGGTGTTAAAGCGTGCACACTCGACGACACCATATGTGGTGGTGGCTCGAAAAGAGAGGAGGAGGTATGAGAGGATCGGCAGTGAAGAGTTGTCAACCGAGAACCGATGTGGCTATGGACGACCCGAGGTTCGGGGTCGGTTCGGGGCTTCGAACTTTGTGCTAACCTCCCGTGTCCGTGAGCATTTGGATCTGTGCAGTGCAGTGCGGCGAGATTGTTGTCAGCGGTACGTCCACCCGGACGGTTGTTTTCGTTGGTGCAAGGGTAGTAGCTCCGTACGCGCGCGCCAATTTTGGGAACGGTGAGATCGCCAAAAAACCAACCTGAGACAGACTGGCTCCGGTGAGTGGTTCCAGCCTTAAAAGGGAGCCATGCACGCGGGTGTTTGCCGTTTTGATTGAGCAATAATGCGCTCGAACACGCGGGTGGAAAGAGAGTTTCAACCGCGTAGCCTGTGACGTAAAGACACTGGCTGGGGGATATTCACACCCACACCTTTTCGTGATAATTATCGGTATCATACGCGATCGGCGTTGTTCTTTATTGTCTGTGCTGTCATCCCATGATGTAGGTAACAAGTTGTAGGAGTATATAATCGATAGAAGTGTGTTAATGTAATGTCAGTACATTCAATATCAGTTCAATTTATCTGCTCGATCATCTCAACGACGCAGCGCCCTTTATCAGCGCTGCGGTCGGTTTCGGAACCAATAACAAAAAGCTTCCCGTGCAACGCCCTCTATTGGCGGATAAGGTAAGCAAACAAAAAGATCACTCTCGAAAGCAGAATAAACCAATATGACCATGGGACGAGTCGATTGAATCAATCAATCAAAACTGCTAAACAAATGATCGTAACAGTTCGTGTGTTCCCCTCGCTCAGAAAGAGCGTCCACACGGAAGCAGATGATCGTGAATGTGGTTAAGCGCCTTGAAAGTATGCATTACGCACACCATCTAGAGTTGATCGAGAGCGCAACTTCTCTCTCTGTCCGAAGCGGATGCGGTGTTGTAGTTCAAGGTTATATCCGTTTCATCTCATAGGCGGCGCTAATGAGGCAGATCATTGCTGCGAGTAAGAACGCGAGAGAGAGAGAGCTTTCGTGAGGTGATCTCCACCGAACAAATGCAGGGGTTGTCGCACGGTTGGCAAAAAAGTTTATAATTGGCAAAATATTATTTATAATATAAGTACGACTATGTTTTGTTTATTGGGTACCGATATACGCCTAAACCGTTTCAACTTTATGTGTATACAATAATTTTTTATTCCGCATCAACCCTAAATGTTTAGTAAATTTTGTTTATTTTCATAAAATAGCGCCATCTATTGCTGGGGCCCAATACTAATAATGGGAAAAGTAGCAAAAGAAGCTTAACAAGGTTTTGAAATTTATGCTTATTTACCCGTTTCCTTGTGCCACTCGTTCGTACCGCAATAATCTGCCGACAGAACGCCCACTGCGAACCGAATGTGTGTTTTGAGATGTTTTGGGGACGCTACCAAGGCGGAAAAAAATCACATCAACAAACCATCACGTTCGTTGTTTTGTTTTTGTATTTTGGTTTGGTTTCCCGCCAAAACAACATCTCGTATAGTGTTATAATATAGTTTTTGTCATCAGTTTTCATTCACTATCGCCATTTGTTTCTGCATTATCCCGCCTGTTTTCGATGATTGGTATTGCTCTCGAGATGATATTTCGCACACTGGTTTTTTTTCCTTCCTGTTTCGTTTGGTTGTCACGCGCGGCCCCAAAAGAATCCGACCAAACCTGGCTGACCTTTCGAAAGGTGTTGCCCTCGGTCGAGAGGGACCTTCTTTGCATCGGACCGGAGCGGAAAAAAGTCGTGGGTGGAAAAACGTTGGTCGTTTATGAACACCTTGCCCGCCGCTCGACGGTGAACCATGCGGAGACAATAATTTCATTATTGATCGGTTTGCCAGTAACCTTACCTTGCCAGTGTCGTCCGGTCAATTGGGTACTAAGCGAAGATGGGGCGTGTGTCGCGAGCGTCTTGTTTAGTAGTTTCCGTGTGGGGTGTTAAAATTAAATTGGGGAATATTGGCGACGAAATTAACACATCACCCACCGTCGACTCTGCATTATATAATGAGTGACGGGGTGACGATCAGGCGAGTTGAAGAATTTTCTTTTTTTAAAGTACGGGCAAAATTCATAATTCACAACGCTTCGAACAGTGTGAATTTTGTTACAATTATAACGACGATAAGCCGAAATTTAGAACGTGTTGGAAGTTCTCATCGTTATTTTGGGATGGAACTGTTTTCGTTTCGTTCAATCCTATTCCAAAGACGCCCAACATGATCCTTCACGTTCGCTGCAGCGTACATTGGCTTTCCGCGCCATGAGTCATGCTCATTGTTAAAGGAACCAAACCAGCAACACTCTGGTGCTAACCACAAACTTATTAAAATTTTTTTTACGGTTGCCACTTCGAATGTGACGCATGTGTGCGCGTACTCGTTCGGGGGTTTCGTACAGGGCTCTTCGCAGCAGCCGTAACGTACGAGCGCGGGTCAAGCAGAGCGAGCGTTGCATTTTACTGGCGAGGATAATAAAAATGTCTTGTAAATAAGGTCCCACCATTTACGCGACATGCGTACAATGGTTAAGAAGTAAATCTGGAAAATCTTCGACACAGCCAATCGCCCCCGGGGGTTGGTGAGAAGATGTACCGGTGTGTGTGTGTGTGTGTATTGGTGCATTTATCGGTGGCCCATGCATGCCCACTGGTAAAACGAAAAGTGGACGAAAACAAAACTCTCACCGAGCGAAGGGCCCGGTAATATGACCCTTTATTGCGGCACCATGTGTGTTTTTGAGTTGAGACGGTCTGAAACTAATTTGCCGTTTGAGCCGGCATTATCCATGCATTCGAAAGGCGTTTTATGATTTTTGGTTTCGAACCGTTTTGATAAAGAAATCGCTCTCTATCGACATGATCATGGGGAAAATTTTGGTCACAAACACTTCAAGTTTTTGTTTGGCGCTTGGCAGTGTGACGCATACTTGGTTGTTGTTACTTATCATTTGCAGATCTTGCCCTTCCTGTCGCCAAGAATTCCGGTGTCATTTTCAACATGGTATTGTCTTCCGGGCGATGATGGCGTCGCACGCAACGCGATCCCAATGAAAGCCTTTGTTGGGGTTGTGCGCGAATCGGAAGAATCGCACACGGGGCACAGCAGAGCGCGCTCAGCATGACCATATATAGTAATGATATGTAGACGATGTGTGCGATGCGCGTGTGTTAGGAAGCGACGCTGTCGGAAACCTTCGGCAGTGGGATCGGCATACCTTTCCACCAAAAGGGGCCTGATAGGTTTGGAACAGTTCTTGAAGCTTGGGCGAGATTTTAGACACATTGAAATAGATCATATTGTTATATGATTTGTTAATAATGTTATGCTTGTTGTTAATATGATTTTAAAAATCTTCGTCAAAACCATTTCACTACCGATAATTGTTTCTTTCGGGCTCTCTTTGATTTGTGCGTCGAACAACTCGTCAAAATCAAATCGGTCTGGGCTTCACGTTAAAGCAACCTTAGAGTTATATACTGGTTGGGGCAAAAATGACCCGAAAAGGAGGTGGCCACAGATATGTTTTGCTATTATCATGATCTTGAGATACATCTGATAAGAAATGTTTAGAAGCTGCGTTGATCAGACTGCCTTCAGGGAATCGATCCGCTAATGAACTCGTGCCATTGAGTTAATCATTTGGGAAAGGTGCGTCGAAAACAATAACAAGGAAGAGCTCTCTACGCTAATTCAACCAACGAATAGCGCATCTCTGCGGAACTCCCAATTCTAATGTTTGTTTCGCATTCTAATTCAATTTTAATGCTGGGTGTATGGATAGAAAACTTTAGAATTTTGGATAGTATTTTAGACACCGTAGACCTTCAAAATCCGTTGTTATTTGTCTGATCCTTGTATGGAAGTCGAAAATTTAATACAACTCCACTTATTGAATGTTTCTTCCATAAGATTTCATCATATGTCAATAGGACTCATCACACACCCGTTATGGGCATCACCACCTTTTGCAAGTTTACGTAGTCGTTAGCGCATCATTACGGGCATTTTTTATTGTCAGCGTTACATTAGATAGTCAGGAAGTACGTTATCGCTGTTATTAACATGCAGTAAAAAACAGTAGTTTGTTTACTCATTTACAATAATTTAAGGCGCTTAATTTGAACAAAGCAATTTAGATCTATGTTAAAGTTTAATTTGTTCACCCTGAGGAATAAACCTCGAGGACGGTTATATGAAGCTAGAAGAGGTCATTTTTACACGTGTCAACAGAGTTGTTGGACTACAAGGGATCTTTAGCGCCTTTACTGTCTGCTAAGCAATTCTATATCTAGTTGTTCGTAGTATTGTAGTGTTAATATCAAGCCTGCCCTGCATTTATTTAAAGTTTTTGCCACAGATGCACTTTTTTCATGATGCTCACGTCCATCACTAACCTTTATGTGGGACTGAGAACGGTCGGATCATCTGCCGATGTTTAAATATTTCTAGATTGTTTGAGGTAATACATGGCATAGGGGTAGACAATTAATTTCTAAAGAATCTTCTTAATTTTCTACACCCGACTGTCGAAAATACGCTTAATTCGTCTGATAAAGTCGCCTCAATGCCAGAACGGTTGATGTGCCTTGAATCTGAGGTTTATGTTCTAATAAAAAAAAATAATTGAAACCTATAACACTGTTTAATATCAATATGCGGGGCACATATGCGGAAAGAATAAGAGAGGGTTGGAAAGCAATGGTGGAGAATCGGATTTAGGGAGCGGCGTACTGCCGGTGGATTCAAACCTATCAGGCGACACCCTTTTACTAGTGAGCCAATGGCGATATAAAACGCACCAGTAGCTTAAGCAAACCGAGAGAAAGACCTCCTGACCCCGCTCAAGGCGATTAAAGTGGGACGCTAGTCGTAGTCATTCTAAACGACCGTCCAACAGATTAATGAAACGAGCATAGTGACTTCATATAGTTCAGATTTAGTTCAAATCAGTTTCAGTTCGGCACCATTGTGGAAGGGGCTTTCGATGGCAGTTTGACGATAAAATTGTCACGCGGGGGTGTTGCGTCTTGGATTTATATACAATCCACCTATAACTGTGCAAAGATCTGTGAGGCAAGGGGATCCAACTGGAATGCTCCTATTCGCCATATATTTCTATCCAAAATTATTGAACAAATTGGATGATATATGTAATGGCAAAGACGACTTAGTTAACGCTTATGCGAATGATATTTCATTAATAACCACAAAAAAAACGGACAAAATAGAACTCATTAAAACCGCTTTTCACGATTTTTGGCATTTGGATGTGAAGCAAGATTAAATATTAATAAAACATCATCGACCCCTATCCCTATGTCGAGGGTTTATTTCTGAAAAACAACAAAACAGCTGTTGACTGGGTAGAAAATTCATAAAGAATTAAAATTCTTGGAATAATATTCACTAACTGCCTAAGACTCACTATCAAATTAAACTGGGATGCTACAACCCACAAAATTTGCGCAAATAATAAGGCAACATAAAACTAGAGAACTCAATATACAGCGAAAAATCATAATCAATCAACACATATCTCACATCAAAATTATGGTATGTAGGTTCAGTATTATCAATCAATAAGTATTTTTTTAGGACGTATAACAATTCAATTCGGATCATTTACGTGGAATCAGAGAGGACTTTGCGTAAAAATGCATCAACTTGCGTTACCGAAAACAAAGGGAGGATTAAACCGCCTTGTGTCTGAGTTAACATTAAAATCTTTACTTATAAATCGATTCCTTGAAGAAAAACAAGTAATGCCTTTTAAGTAATGATATATCAAACATTATAATCCACCCAATATTTCCGATATTTCTTCCTTCTACGCTTGCTTAAAAAACATTAAACATTAAAATTACCTCTCTCAAACAAACAAAGTACTGTTGAATATCCATCTGCTAAATTAGTACACAAAAAAGTTCTTGAATCATATCCGTGACCACACGTGCAAATAAAGTATTACCACTGCAATTGGAAAAGGATTTGGAATAATATTAAAATATTATATAAAACGCCCTTAAATCTAAACAAAGAAGCCAATGCCACCCTGTTGGTTAACGGAAAAATATCAACTAAAATAAAAATCTGGAATGAGCACACATGCAAACTGGCTTGAATGTACGACAATAGAAAACGTAGAACATAAGTTTAAAGAGTGTGTAGCTGAATGTCACATTTGGAACTTATTTTGCGAGATAATGCGTGATACACAAATGCTTTGGATAATATGAAGAAAAGGTACAGAACTGCTATCATGTCTGCATTTTTAAATAATGTTATAATTATTGAAAACAAAGAAATACGTAACTACTCAAACATAAGCAAAAATCATATTTAATCATATATTAAATATGAATTTTAAATATATCATCACGAGAAATGAGTGGAATGGGGTTAAATGGAATTCAAAAATCATCCTCTCCATTATTAGATGCAGCTAGCAGTAGGAGTTCAAAGGGTTGTTTTGAATGGTGAAAACTAACCACACGCAAGCAAACCACATGCCCCGGCAGAGGTGGAAGTTTAGTTTGCAAGTATCATCTTCATCAATATTTTCCCGGATGTGTGCCACCCTGTGCGGTGGGTTTTAAAATACCCCCCCCAAAACCCTTTTCAAACGGTATCCGTTCCAAAACACCATGTGCATGCGATTAACATAGATCTTTCACCTACGGATGGGGGAAAAAACACAGGAAATCAGCACAAGTGTGCTGTGCAGGCGACGATGCGATTTCGTTTTGAGAATGGCAGCGGAAAAATTTTTGTGTGTCATAATGAAAAAAAAAAGAAAAACCCCCGGCCGGACACAGGGGCAGCGATGGGTTGTGTGTGGTTGTGTTGTGTTGTGTATCTATTTTCTACCTCGCCCCAGCATATTGTAATTGCACCGCGGTTGCACTAAACGTTAGCATCTCCCCCGCCTTTCCTTCCCTCCCTTCCCACACCGGTAAAACTCCAAGCCCCCCGACAAGCGGGATGCCGTTCCAGGCTGAAGTCGCAGCACATTGCAAACCGTGTATTAGCCCCCATACAAACGCCCGTCACTTTTATCGCCCCCAGAGGGAGGCATTTACTGTGGTCGGCCGTTGCAACAACAATAACAATCTGCATCTGCACACCGGAATCAATACGCCCCCGTGCCGTAGCCGCGTGCCTGCATATTGGCTGAGACGCGTTTGATGCTTTCTCCTTTTGCATCGAAAAAACCTCCGTACCGGGAGGATATCAATCGCCCGGGATGTAGCTAATGCAGCGGCACAATATGTTTTCGAACATCATCTCTTCATCTTCACTCATCCGCATCTTCAAAAACCGAATCGGTTCCCGCGCTTCAAAGGGGGGGGGGGGCAGGAAGTGTAGCAAAAACATGGCCAATCATAAGCAATACGGTAGCAGCGAAATCAGATTCGACTTTGTCAATATCGTCTTTGGCTTTGGGTTGTGCCTTTGGATTTTTTTGCGCGTTGCGTTGCGCGACATGGGAAAATGATTCTCCTTTCAATGGCTGGCTCAGGGACATTGGGTGTGAGAAAGTTTTGCAAAGTACATCCCAGCAACACCACGACACCCTCGAAACACATCGGGTGTGGTGGCTGCCATGATAAGCGCATGCTGTTTCAGTTTTAAATGAACTCATTAAAGTTGCATATGTTTTAAGGAGGAGACCTTTGGTGCGTTCCTGTCCGCAGCATCCAGCAGGCATCCCATGGGGCGCTGTGCAGCAATGCAACGGAGGGAAATAAAATTTTCTGCATGGGAATCTGCTCTCCACCCATTACGCGGGGTGTTATAAATCATACGCGCACGGCATACGGGTTATACGGTGATGCCTTCCATGCAGGGCCGGTTCTCAAGCTCGGCATATCAGAATGGGCACAGGCCAGTGGTCGTCAATATTTTGTGAATTTATCAGAATATTCTAATGCATCAGCCAATAGCGCTTAAATGTGGTTAAAATTTGTGATTAGCTTGGGATAGGTTGGATAAGGTGGATCATTTTCGGCTTCGGAGGAGCCACCATTGAATGTATCAAAGTATGACGTTAGCCCGCGAGCCATACTTTGCCGACCACTGGGCCGACCAGAACCCGATCCATCTTCAGCACGGATGCACCCAACGGACGCGCAACACACGTCGAACGATGATCGAAGGGTACCGGCAAAGGAAGTGAAGGAGGAGGGAGGAGGAGGAAGAGGGGGGGGGGGGGAGAGTGACTTTTATGACACCGCGTTCCGACTCCAATGCCAAAAAAAAAATCCGGATTTAACTCTCCCAGAAACGAAAACACAACAACAAAACCAAAAAACCGGACCCGGTTTCATATTTGACGCCCAGGACGGCCAGCTCTGCCGGTGGAGTCGATACCCCCGCAGTTAACATGTGATACCAGATGTTTTCAGCAGTATGCCCATCGGTATTCTAACAACTTTCGATTGAGTTTCCCCGGGGGGGTTTTGTTTTGGTGGCTTTTCCATCAGTTTCCACCAGAACCGATCATCTCCCCCCAGTTGAAGGGCCAGAAGGTGGGCCATGCTAATTCCGCCCTGAGGTTGTAGGGTCACTAAAGAAGATACCTGCGACACCTGTGTCTGATTCATTTGTGACTCTGGTAAAAGGGGGGGGGTATTTTATCCGTCACACCGAGTCAGAACGGGCATAACTTTATGTGGCATATTGTATCATCCCATCCGTCCGTCCGTGCGTCCGTTCGTCCGTTCGGCGAATGCGCGAATAGAATAACAGCAATTATTAATGCCGCACCGAATTATGTGTGGTGCTTTGTGGTTTGTTCTGTTCTGAACCATCGGTCAGCTTGCCCACACGCTCGGGGTGTGACTAAATGGACACGGCTACCGCGGGATTTTTTGATGCACGAGAGTGGTCGTGGCATTCTTGCGGCACCTTAAAAAAGAAATGGAAATCGGCGGTCGATATGTTAGGTCAACTGATGTTCGGCGCCGTGTTAAACACCCCCCTCGAGAAGTCATCGAACCCGAGTTACCTACGATGAATTTCAGCGTGTAGCGATTTCTTCCGAAGGGTATTGATTCGCGGAGACACACGAAAAGAAGAAGGTTTTTGACGAATAAATAATCACACTAAAAGGAACTTAATTGGGGATCGCATTCCTTGTTGTGAGCTGCAACTAGGCTTGTTCTATAAAAAAAAAACTGTTATCGCCTTCACAACAACAACGACAAAATACTCTCCTATGTTTGAAGTTAAGAAAAGTACATCGAATCTGCCTTTTTTCCCGTTTGGTCAAAACCCTAATAAAAGTCAATCAAAACATAAATTTGGGCTTTTGGTTCAGATGGGCGATCGGCTCGCCTTACCGCTTTGCACATAGCATCTTAGGGGCAGTAGTGATGGGCACAATCCGAACGATTCCAAAAATTGTCGGAACTGGTTCCAGAATGTAGGTGCAATCAGAACAGTCGGAACCGTTTTTAACCATCCTGGAATCGTTCGGAACTAGCGGGATCGATCGAAACCGTCCGGAACAGTTCAGAACCGTCGGAATCATTCGGAACTGTCGGAATCGATTGATGGTGGGATGGGGAGAGGTGAGGGTTAGTCTCGTCGACTATGATTTCGACAGTTCCGTACGATGTTTCCGCCGTTTCCAATTGTTCCGGACGGTTCAGGCGTTTTCAACGATTCTAGACGACTCCGACGGTTCCAAACGATTCCGGACGATTCCAGACAGTTCCAAACAGTTCCAAACAGTTCCAAACAGTTCCGACGGTTCCAGACAGTTCCAAATAGTTCCGAACGACTCCAAATGGTTCCGAGCGGAACTGGCAGTTCTTTTTTTCCGAAATCAGAATCGAAGTCACACTTACCGGAACCGGATCGGAACATTCGTGGGTGCGCTCCACAGAACCCATCACTAAGGGGCAGCATATCCTCCCTTTTGAAGGCTGTCCATTCCAGTTTTAATGTGTGCATCTGTGGGTCTTTTGGGAGTGCTGGCGGTCTGCTAAAGAAAAACGTTTATTTATAAATACCTAACAGCTCCCATTGATGTCTCTCTTTTGCACTCGGGAAGGGTATGAATCATTCCAAGGGGTGCCCGCTACGCAAAGAAGCTTTGTTACCTTATCAACGCAATTTCTTAAGAACAATAAAATGGCTGTGTATCGCTGTGTTCGTAAATCACACCGGGAGACGGGACCATTGATTGCAAAAGTTGCCAATGCTTACGCGCTCTTGGTGTGGTAGGCGTTGTTACGGTTGGGGGTCCGTCTTTTGCCACTCACGTCGGTGCTTCTTTAGATTTTCTCGCTAGCATCTTTACCTTCTCTTCTCGGTCGGGGGGAACTTCTGTTTCACATATCGTTTGTTCGATTCGCGAGCTGCAAGCATCAATCTCCGGCTGCAGTTTATCCGTCACGTATGCCATAGAATTCGATTGCTACTGTTCGATGCTTTCTGCTTGCGACAGAAGAGAACAACATAATGTGAATGTCATTTTGGCTGTATTCGGATATAATAATGGATATGATCCGATTTACGAACAGTGTCGATCGAGTGCATCTAAAGACTGGTTTCGAAGTAGTTGTTACAAATAAATGGTCTATTTTGCATCTTTTGATATCTTTGATGTTACGTAAAGAAGAGCTACAAATGAAAATCTAATTTCCTTCGAAGACAACAATAATATTCGCGGGAAGAATTTATCCCAGTGATGGAAACAGCTTCATAAATAGTAGAAATAGTGTTTGCATTACTCATTGCTGTGCATCATGTTGCCCACACAACAAAACACTCAACACCGGACGATCTCCTTCCGGCGGACCAATAAGTCACCGCACATGGAAGTGCTAGACGTGTCGGTTAATTAGATTTGTGGCGCGGTTTGGTTTCGATTGTTTCCGTGTGTCCAGGAGGCGTCCAGGAGGCGCGACGGTGCGCGAAGTCGTTATGTGTCGCGAAGCTGAGATGTCGCGAATGAGAATCAAAACGAAGCGCCAATAATGCCAACGGAGCGCTGTGCGACGGTCACCGAATGTGATTCATATTTTAACGCCCCCTGAGCGGTGGAGTTGAATGGTTAACCTTTTCTCATTCTCCTTTTCTTCGAAAGGGGTGTGCAGAGCATGTTCCCTTGAAAGGGGATGGAGGGACAGATTTTGGCAGTTAAGTTAACCTCCAGAACCGGGGGACAGTTGTACGGGTGATAATTTCTAGTCCATATTGCCCTCGCCCAATGGGTCGCGCACTACTAAACAACCCGTCTGTACCGAAAAAAGACCCTAATTACTGCGCCCTTCAGCCAACAGCAGTACAAACGTTGACAGAAACATTCATTCCCAGCGCACACGAAAGTATTTGCAACGCAAATTCGCATAGCACTATGGTACCCAACGAGCAAATGGACTCCGCCTACCTTTTTTTTATTCGGATCTCTCGTTCTGGCCTACATGCGACGCGAGATAAAAAATCGAACACACACGTGATACACACGCAAAATCACGGTACGCGATCCACGCCCTCCATCGCGCGTATACGGATATCGCAACGCACCAACACATTCAAAGCAACCGACCGACAACGCGTGTGTCGACAGGTACCTGTGTACTGTGCTCGCGTCTGCCGACTTAGAGTTAAATTTTGTCCGTGCAGCTTACGCGCCTATGTACGCATAGGCGAACACATTCAAAGCGACCGACCGATAACGCGTGTGTCGACAGGTACCTGTGTACTGTGCTCGCGTCTGCCGACCTAAAATAAAATTTTGTCCTTGCAGCTTACGCGCCTATGTACGCATAGGCGAACACATTCAAAGCGACCGACCGATAACGCGTGTGTCGACAGGTACCTGTGTACTGTGCTCGCGTCTGCCGACCTAGAGTAAAATTTTGTCCTTGCAGCTTACGCGCCTTGCAGCTCAGCATATGCGGCTCGAAGCCCACATATTCAACCTCTCATTTAAAGCGTCCAACTGACTGGCGTGTGTGGATTTCTGCATTTAATCGTACTTAAATTATTATTTATTTATAAACCATCGGTTGTAAAGTATTGGCAACACTTTAACTAAACAATTGGAACACTTTTTCCTAAGATATTTGAAGGACAAGCGCACAAATTCAATGATCAAAACTAGGTATAATTTGATACATTCGAAGACATTGCTTTGTGGCGATCGGTAACACACGGGAGTATTTAACAATAGCAGGAAAAGTTTAAGTGTTAGATACATACATTGTTCTACAAAGTGGTTAAGAATAAGAAATGTAGTTTTTCTATACATAACAGTGGTGATTTTTCCACAATTTTTACATATTTTTAAGAATAACTAGAAAAGTAGCAGAGATAGATAAAAATGATGTTCTACAAAAATGTAAAGAATAAAATACAACATCTTTCTATGGTGTTTGAAAAGTTCTAAAACTTATACCAAAAATTTTTTTTCATTATTTTTCAATGCAAAAATTATTTCAAAATGCCTTAAATTTTATGTTTTATTTAAAAACAGCCAATCGCCAAGCCATTTGAATGTTTTTCAAAATTTTCAATGACAAAAATCCTTCCCGTTAGGCTTTGTTTATAAACCGTTAGCAACGCACGTGAGCCAAGCTACTCGCGCGACCCTGAAGGATGTACCTATTGCTGCTGCTCGACCGACTTAATCCAATATTCTCTTTCATTACAGCACTATCGCCACGCAAATATATGGGGAAAAAGAGTATCATTCTCTGATAACGGCTCTCACGAGAGAGCCAGAGAGTGGTGCTAGGTCCCCCACCCCCCTTTTTTTTTGCATAGAATCATATTTTTGCTACGATCCGGCGTAGGTCCACACGCTGCAAAAGCCGCCGGGCGACTGAAGCGGGCGTGGTTACGCGCCGCTTTATATACCATGCGGTGAGAGTGTGTGCGTGAAGGTTGAAGTTCGTCTTCCTGTCGGTTGTCTACTCGAAAGAAACTCAACTCAAAATTTGACTATGAGAACAAAAGAAACTCGACCAAGAGACTCCGCCTTTGCATGACTGGGTAGGAAAATAGCTGCACTCCACCCAAAAGCAATCATCAATGCGCACGGTATTAGGTTGAACGAAAAAAAAGGTGGGTTATTGTGAGCATTCCGTTGTTTTCCTTGGGTTGATTTAATAGTAAGTTAAGGAAATGGTCATTTATTGTCCCATTGTCGAGGCAGTATTTCTATTTTATAGTGGGATCTGATGCCTTATAAAAGAAAACAGGCTTTATTAGAAAGGGCTAACCGAGGGTGATTGGTTAAATAACTAATTGCGCATATAATCTACACATTGCCAAGTAAGCTTTACTATCCCAAAAAAATTGCAGGGGTTTCAGAGCAATTTTTAAAATAATTACACCAGATGATAGCGAAAAGGTCACCTAACAGTAGGTGAAGTAACAACGATGTCAAAATTCACCCAGACGTATCATAACAGCCAGATGATAATTGTTTTTAATAATGATTGTCACAATAAATTTCGTTTCAAATAATAATGCATAACAAATGTTATAACATATTGTTTGCCGTCCAGCTTTCTGTTATTATATGCCACAATTGTGCTATCATCTGGTGCTATGACACCTGTCCTATCATTTACCGTGCTTGTTGTAACAGTCGGGTAGTGTTGTGGAAAACCCCTGCATACTGCAGCACGCGGGTATGAATAATTCAAATCACTTATTGCCTATGTTACACCCGCTCTGGACGGTTGCTGCAGAAAGGAATAATATACCTGTACTTTTATTGGTGAAAGGAAATCGTTTTTGGCTACCTTAGAGGTTTCGATCACCTATTCCCCCAATCCCGTTGGGGGACCCGAGACCCACACCCCTCGTTGTTACATCTCCGTCAATCGCGGGATGTGGCAGCTCACCGGAGTTGCTTCATCGCGAGAGTTTCTCCCGCACCGTTTGTGTCCTGGTTTGGCGTTTTTAACCGTAAATCCTCTCCGGCTCACCTTCGGTGGGTGGCTAGTGTCTGAACAGGGCGGAAGCGGCTCGCAACTGCTGGCCGGGCGTGCAGGGAGTAGGAAAAACTATCAACTACTCCCCCGCGGCAGTACGATTTGTCAAACGGTACGGAGGTTCGGTTCGAGACACTGTCCACATCCCATCCATCCCAGGGCTAATGGGTCGGTCATGGTTGGCCACCATCTCGCCGAAGATCACGCCAGTTGATAATCGGCGTTCGGTGCGCGTACCCGGTCACGGTTGGACATCAATTGTGCTGCAAAAACAAACATCTCAGCCGAGTGTTCTGCCGACGTTCGATTGCATTTTGGGTGCAGCGTTACACCGTGTACGGCCAACGCATTGAGGAAGGTGGTGCGGTGGTGTCCCGAGTGTCTAAGGAAGCGGGCGAGAATAAGTCGTCTAATTGATCACACATTGATCACATCCTGGCGAGTACACAGACCCGATGGTATCAACTTTTCCTGCCATGCTGTTATAGCAGGTGATATGGGATACTGGGGAAGAGGGTGGTTGCGTGTTGCAGAGTAGAAACTCCAAAACCATAACTTCCCAAAGCTCAATGTCTCAAAGTTTCGCGAAAATCTGTGAACTCAAGCTGATTTTATCGAACGAATCACCTTTACCAGTTGTGCTGATATTTGACGATCTCACTTCCAAATCAGGCTCCTGCTTATCTATTGTAGTATCTTCTATTGCAGCCATTCATGTGTTGAACATTGCAGTAGTGCCCCCCCCAAAAGAGAACTAACAAAATGCGTCAAGTCAATGTGATATGTGTTGTCTACATACTCTGACACGAAAATTCACTCAATTCCAATAATTCCAATGATCGTTTTGCTTTAAATAGAACAGAAATTTAATGATATTCAATTTAATTGTTTTAGTACAGTGATGTCAAACTCATTTTGGCTTGCGGGCCGGTTTGCTAACAAAAATGATCTTACGGGCCAACTCCGAAAATATCACTTTTGTGTTGCAAAACCTGCCTAACTACATGCATCCAGCCTGGACATTTTTCGCGATTTAAAATAATAGTTATACACGGCATAATTCATAACCCATTACATTTGAATATACTTAATATTTATGTACATAACACTCTTGCAAAGATATTCAAATTCCAAAAATTTACACGTAAGATACATTTCTATGTTCTAGGTTCCTATGTTTCTTAGACACATTTATTTCATTGTAAGTAATCATAGGAAAAAGTTAATTCAGCCGTTTTATAGTATCAGTAACAGTAAAGAACTTTAAAAATTATATTTTCCGCATGTAAATGTTTAACATTATAAATGTCCTGATTTTCCTGACACCTGCTTTCTCTTACCTTTGACTAACTTTTGAATATTAGGTTTCATTGTGTGGGTGCAAGTAACTTTTAATACACTATCGCGATGGTTTTGTGATAATCTTGAACGCATTTTGTTTTTATTAATATTCATTAAAATATATAAATATCGATACAAAAATCGATGCTCTCATTATTCCTTTGCGGGCAGGATTCGAAGAACTCGCGGGCCAGATGTTTGACATGTCTGTTTTAGTATATTAATATCTAGTCTCGCATTGTACATTATTATCACCTGCTGTACAATATTATATATTATAGTGATCTTGAAAGCTTTTACGTTCAGTGACCTTTATTGTTTAATTTTTTATTAATTTCATACAATAGGTACAAGTATTTAATAATTTTTAATCAATTACACTATTTTTTCAATCAATTAAATCATTATTTTAATCATTATATATGTTCTATCTTCTACAGCAATCAAGCTGGACCGAGCGGCCGGAATCCGCTCAACCAGGCTCATCAAAACCAGCCGAGACGAACACAACGGCCCACAACCCGTCCCGTTCAGCCGTCCCATGTAGCCCGCCGTACGTCCGAAATCCTCGGCACCTCGACGCGTCCGGTAAGTTTCGATTTTATTATCTTGTTATATATTTGTTCACATACATATTTAAACGGTACACACATGCATGCAGTTGAAGTAAAGCGAATTTCTAAAACAACCGTGCACCACACAACATGGGCATGGCGACAATCCGAACTTCGATCGAGTGTCGATGATTTGCTCATTCACATATGGGCAAATGTCGATTAACCGAAAACCACCCGAAGCGTCGCGTTATTCTGTCACAGTCAATTAAAAAAAAAAAAACAGCGCCGGTAAGCAGGACACTAAATCCTCCGGTCGAAACCCCCGGTGGGGGTTATTTTCCGTTCCGTTTCTAGTTGTTCGCGCGCCAGTTTTGTTCTGCGTTCTGTTTTTAGACGCATTTTTCTGTTGCTTCCGGGATACGTATCCATCCGCTGTTCGTCGGAATTTTCCACATTCGGTTTCCATAACTTCGGCAATGGGTGGCTGTGAGTGTGGAGATAAAAATAACACCCGAGTCCACCCGCTCCCGGGGACCAAATGCAACAGGTCGTTCCATGATCCTGCCGGGTCGTCGGGGAATGCATTTTTTTCTCTATCTCTCTCTCTCGCTCTGTTCCGTTCGCTGTTTCGCATTGTGGCAACGGAAAAGTAGTGGAACGCTGGAAAAAAGTGTTGCTTCCCCCTCACGGTGTTTGTGGTGTATGCAAACAGTCAATCAATTAATATCCCCGGGTTATATCGTCAACGCGAACTCGAAAAAGCTTGTCTAAGTTGGATAAAAGTGTACTTTTCTAACAACAGTCAACAAAAAATGCACTTTATTTCAAGGTTATTAGTGCATATGTCACCAATCAAATTTATCTAAAAGTGACGAGTGTTCAATATTACTATTAGATGAAAAAATCCGAAAATTGTGATAAAATTAATCAATATATTAAGATTATATTATGTTAAATACTACCACAAACTACTACTACAGCAACAAAAGTACTACAAAAAGTTCCGAAAAATTTATTAGAACAAAAATAATTTCATTAAATTATAAAATTTAATCTAAGTGAAGGATTTCACTCAAAGAGGCTATTACGCTTCATTAAGTTAATCGCTCTGGGCGGACAAATAAAGGCCCAAAAAATACAATATAATACACATAAAACTCTCTGTTGTGCAGGATGTACCACTTAACCTTTTCAAGCATTAAATAATCATGCGAAGGGAAAATAATTATCACCACATTGTCAATATTTCAAAAAATGTCTTTTGGTAAAATATGTACGTTATGTTTAGCAGGGTTACAGGGTTACTCATTCAGCGATCAACACACTTTGAGCTGTTTTTCTGCAAACACCTCTACAAGATTGCGGAGTCTAGGCTTATCTAGATCGTGTGGAGTAATCGTTGGCATTAAATTTCGCTATTGGCCAATCATATTTGAACGAATTCAATGACGGCACCAAGCAGATATTTATTTATTTATTTATTTCGTGTTACATTAGCCTAGAATAGCATACATTCTATAGATAACATTTTCGAAGTTCTCGCAACGCGCTTTCTCTTCTTTCTCTTCTTCTGTTCATGTACAAATTGTTTTAGACCAGCGATGTTCAACTATTTCTGAATATAGGAACCTTTCTTACAGAGGCTCCATCACATTCAATTTATCAATGATCGTCCCTCGCATGATCTGATGTGGTTGATTGTGGATCGTATTAGACAATGGAAGAACATTTATTCGGGTCTTCGATTCGGGTCACTTATTTCGTTAATCACTTTTAACTTTTGTTTGTAATTTCTTTATAATTTTTGGTGTTTTCGACGTGATCATTTATTTTTCAGACATATTTGGGATTTGGTAAAAACAAAAAGAGACGGTGTCAGCACGGTCCTTTTTGCATCTGGGAATGTTGCTAACCTTTTTGGCCATGTTCCTGTTTCGGTTTTAGAATGTAGGCACTGGGCCGAAGGACACGAGGGTTTTACGATGGTGGTTCAGGTTCCTTTTTTTATAATTCCTCATTTATCCCAAACCCAGCCATGCCTTTGTCTCCCAACCCGCCCCATAAGAACTTTGGAGCATAATAACACCGTCCAGCGCTCCTTTCCCCCCCCCCCCCTCCCCCCGGTACTTTCAAGCGTGGTGCATGCATGCGCCTTTATGATTTTATATTAATTAGCTCTTCCCGCCGATTCGCTTCGTTTGGGTCGCGCTTAAAGTTTTGGCAAATTAAAGGAATAAAAAGGCCCCCAGGCTCATAAAAATCGAGCCTCGAAGAGGTGTGTTCTCCCCGTGTGAGGTTTGCTTCGGCAACCTCAGCCCCGCTCCGGACGCGTGTTCTTTACTTATTTGTTTGTGGGTTCCGAACACGGCTGTCGAGAAATCGGTTTCGGGTTGACTGAAACGGAACATTGTGAAATGTGATTTAGTGTCGTTTCACCGCGAAAAAGCATTGTAAATGACAGCATCATTTCTACGCTGTTCAACCATCCGCGTGTTAGCTTTTGCGTAAGATGGAAAAGGAAGCACACACGAACCAAAAAACTAATCACTCTTTTTTAGTTACATCGTCGGTAGCGGCTTTGTAGTCGAATGATGTTTTTAAAAATATCATTCCCTGGCGGTTGGGGGTGTTTTTGCATAGAAATTCCTTCGCCCGAAAAGCTTATGCTGTGTTGATGTGTACGAGCTTTTGCTCGAGCGAGACGAAAACACGCATGCGATTTTGGCGTTTGGGTTTTTGTTGTTGGTGTTGATTCAAGTTCAAGTTTTACCACCCCCAACCAATGCTGCAAATCGGTTTGCGCACGCGTATGCTGTGTGTGGGAGGTTACGCACATGATGATGCGCTTGGGACATCTTTAGAGTGTGGTGAGCGAATTTTAGGGGTGACCCTAACCTGGCCCTTTCGAAACCGCGACACCGTACTCGCCTTTGTTCGGAAGTACGGAACTAGTTGACGACCTATTTCAAACGCGTGATGTAAATAGCGAAGGGTGTAACATGCCACATAACATTATATTTTAAAAACAATTTTAATAAAAACAATACAATTAATAGTTGATTACTCTATTCTTATAAATGAGCTTAAATGATGAATTTTCTATTAACCATGCCATTGTTACACTGTCAGCTGTTTTAGCTTGTCTTTTTGAGGGTTCTGATCTATTTCACTTCACATTTCACATTTCACTTTCTATTTCAATATTGGCATTATATCCGGTATTATTATTTCATAATCTTTAATAATTTGGCTAAGATAGTAACAAGTTGTTTTTCCTAACTTTATAGTACTTTAGTTTGTTTTCGACATGCATTCGACACATTTGCATATTTCGCAGTTAGGATGATGCACCATTTTGTAATTGAATTTCCATTCCTACTCTGTGTGTGAATTCTATCGTTATCCAAACATATAAAGAGTACTTCTTTGGATGGAACTAGGCTTATTTTCATTAATGTTTTTCCCTATTTTGTGCCATTGGAATGTGGGATGTTTCTTTAAATTATTTGTGATAATGTAATTGAATAAATGATGGATTTTTGGAGCAGTTTTATAATTAATTCGTTCCAATAGATAAGCCGTTTCAGTTGTATTAAGTTTGACGCAAGGATCGGATTGTGGAATGTCTGCCATGTAGCGTGGATTTTGAATGTGAGTTTAATAATTTATACTGTATTGACTGTTTTCTATTTCTTTTAGTTGTCTATTAAGGTTTTAAGCTTGAATTTGGGGATCATGAAATTTCCTTGTTCTTTAGGCAGAACTACTCTTGGTCCTCCTTTTTGATCATATAAATGTGGCTAGTTTTGATGTAATATTCGCTAAAAGTTTTTTTGTTTATTGACAGATCTGGTTCAACAAACCATAATTTAAATTGTAAATAGGTTTTCGCTACTATGTCTTTTTGGTGTGCAGGTTTAAGTCTCTTGCACTGCGATGCCAATTTATTTGAGCTAATTTTGTGGGATGTTCCCACAGCCAGTTCAATTTGATTGTAAGTCTGAGAAAGTTAGTGAAAAATATTCGCAAATGTCTCTATTGTCCAACCAATCCACTAAAATTTTGTTCCTGTCCGTTATGTGCCGATTGTCAATTGATTTCGATTTGCTTAGGGTCAAATCTAGCGCCCGATTCGATTTCAAACTCTTTAAATATAGTTTTAAAATGTTTTATTTCTTACTATCTGTTATTATAACAAATATATCATCTTCTTATGTATTTAACAAATTATCTGATTTGCACATTTCATTCAACTTTTCTAACGATGGAATTTACATATAAGGTGAACAGTATCATTGCTAGAGGATATCCTGACTCCTGATTGCCTGACTGACCTTTTTATTTGAATTTCCGGTAGAAGAGTTCCGTTTATGTTCATCATAGGTGATGAGTTTCTATGGATTTTCCAATTGCATCCCATGGAATCCAATATTTTATATAGAAATTTAGGGTTCACTCTATCGAAAGCCTTCTCTATGTCGAAGGAGACGAGCTGCCCAACTAGCTTTTCTCCTACCAACTTCATAATTTCATCTTTTATCGATAAAATGGCTTGACAAATGTTTTTACCCTTATTACAGCATCTTTCGAGACTCATTAAGGAGCTTATTTTTACCATGATTTCTGTTAATCTTAATGTATCGTAAAATTCGTAGGGAAGTTCACCCAACCCCGGTCTTTTGGTTTTTTTTTGTGATTTCGTCAGCGAGCGTTCCATTCCGCGCACTTATGTTTCATCCCTTATTTTGGATCCCTTTTTCGTCCTTCTACTTCGAATTCGCCCTTCTTTAGATGTAAATAAACGTTTAGAAATCGACCGTACCATTAGCGTAACATTTATGTAAAGTTGTATAAAGATTGTTTGTTTTTTGTATTTTTGCCTTGATCTCGCTTAGAGATCAAGCCCAATCGATGCGCCAATATGTTGGTTGCGTGTAGCTTTGCCGATAATATGTTGTTTTGTCACAATGCTTCCTGTGAACGCAAAGTTAACTGTCTTGTATCTTATGTTACCTTAGCGTTCAAGGTTTTTTCGTCCATACCCCCTCACCCCCCTCCCCATCCCCCTCCCATTCCTCAAAAACAAAAACAAAAAAAACTCGAAAAGCGCAAGTTTCTCATCGCGGTAGGGCTGCTTGTGTGGCAAAAAGGAAGTTTTCACCCTCTTGTGAACTTCGCCATCGAGCCCTAGCGTTGAAAGTTATGTTTCCTGACAGCCACCCAACACATCCATTCGTTCTTAAAAAGTTTCCTTTTGCTACCGTTTGTCCTCCGCTCCATGTTGGGCAAAAACAAAAAAAGAAAACAAAACCAAAAATTGCACAGAGATAGTCTCTCCGACCCGTCTAATTTTAACTCACACACGTCCGACTTACATACTGGTTTTTTTTTTTGTTGTTGCTTCTGTTGTTTCTCCATGGGCAAGACGCGTAAGATCTGGCGAAGCTGGAACGAGTTTGGCAAGAAGTTCCCCTCGACGCGAGTAAAACGGAGGGGAACGCTGTTGTTGGGTGGTGTGTCTTGTAATTCTACGTTGAGCCGTGTTTAGCACGATGATGGTGCTCATCTTTATCACCAACCCCTGCTGTTGGTGTGTGCTTTTTTCTTTCTTTATTTTCGTTTTTCGCCGGTACCACAAAATTCGCGCGCAAAGTGCCGCGAATCCCCGCGGATGAGGATGAAAATAAAGCGCACGCTTGTAAATTAGCGCAACTTGTTGCGTTTCGGTCCGTTCCACTAGGGTCCTGCAGGGGAAAACGGGAGGAAAGGTGTTGGCGTTTAGGGCAGGCGAATGAAAATTATGAACGCGTCCTCCAAGAATTCAATGCTTGCAACATTCGTCAATCGAAGCGAAAAGGAATAAAAAAAAGGTGAAAAGTAGGTCCATGGAAGATTTCCCGTTTTGTTAGCCAAATAGGCGTTTGATTGTTATGATGGGCAACAGTCATATCGGTTTTAAGGAATCGGTTTGCCCTTCACTTACACATCCCTTCATATATCGTGTGGGATATTTTCTTTCCTTTTTGTTTTGTTTTGTTTGATGGTTGGTCTTTTGGTGCCAATCGCGAAGGAAAACATGCGGTCCCGCTGCGCAACACCACGCTGCTGCAAGCAAAACTATTAAAAATTCGATCGCTTGACGCGCTCTCTCTCTCTCTCTGCTGCTGCTGTTCGTTTCTTGTCACTTCGCGCAAGTGTTTTTTCACCCCCGCTCGGGTCCGTCTGGCGTTCCGTGGTTAATTTTTCCAATGTTTCGAACGCTTCGATTTCCACCGTGACGAATTATTATTGCTTCAAGATGCGCGCGGTTCAATTCACCGGTTTTGTCGTGTCGAACGTTTTGTACCCTTCTGATTTAGAACCTTTTCTCCTTCCCTTTCTCCCCTTTTCTATCTTGCTTTCGCTCGCTTGTTGTCACAAGAGCACAATACACTCGTTTTGTTTTGGTGTGGAGTGTGGAAAACCAGGCCAGGAAGTTTAGGGATTCGTCCCGTTTGTTGCTCGATCGATCCACTTTCACCGAAGTATTAGTCTGTTTTTTTTTTTATTTTCATATTTGTTGGCTTTCTTGACTCTCATGCGTGCTGCGTGCGCGTATGTTGGTGAAGTTTTGCATTGTAACGATATTTTTCGAGTTCCCACCAACACCATGTCCGTAGTGGTGTTCTTTTGCCGTCGCTGCGGTACGTCCGCGGATTGTGTTGCGTTCGTGTGCGCATGCACTGGGACGATGCGAGCCGCGAGCCGAGCGGAAACAGGGCGAGAAAGATCCCGAAGGGGGTGAGAGAAAAGGCGCGAATGTGCGATAGGATGAAACTACTTGAGTTTTTCCTGTCACCATCTTTCTTTTACACGCGCGCTACAAAACCCAACCGGCACACACAAAGCGTTATGCGCAATCGCGCTCACACGCTACGCGCGTTCTCTCTCGTTCACTCCGTATTGCTATTTCCGTCCCTCATGTGTGCATCGGTACACAATTTGTTTGTCCCGATGTTTTTTTTTGTTGTTGACAGTGTATGAATTTCACAAAACCTACCCAATGAATTCGGTCACTCATCAGATGATCGAACATTGCACGACGATACGAATAACTCACCACCCCCCCCCATACATACATACACATCACCGTCAAAAAAAAAAACGCAAAGGTTCACGGAAAAGTTCGGGTGAGTGAAGACAAAATGGGGGTGAGGGTCGGGTGAGGGGGTTGGGTGGGAGGGAGGGAGGGAGTGGTGAGGGGGATATCTATTATAGGAAAGCATTCACATCGGCAAATCATTATTTTTAGTTCCTTCGCATCAAACAACACCCCACTACACCCTTTCCATCCCCCGCTCGGCAAACCACCCCCTAACCCCCCCCCCCACCCACCATGTTCCTATCAACCCTCTTGCCCTTGCACATTCCCCGGTGCAGCGATTCGCAGCGTGTGATGCCCATTAGATGTCGGGGGGTTGGGGGTAGTTTAGGCGGGTTTGGATGTGTGGGGGTGGTGAAAGGTGGGGGGGGGGGGTGAAATTTTCCCGCTTTGGAATGTAGCGCCATTTGGCACGCTATGCTATCGCGGGTCTCCTACCTTGCTGCATGCACACTTGCGAGTGTGAGGACACGTGGAAAATTTGTTTTTCCTCCCCCTCCCGGAAAGAAAATGGATTATCAAAGATAGGAAACAACCCCTACACACACATACACACAAACTCACACATCGATGACGCAAACAGGGATGGAACCCCCCCCCCCCCCAATGTTGAGCGAGAGAAGCACCAACGGATAAATTGATCAGTTTTTCCCTCCCCGAGGAAAAGGGTTGATCGTAAGGGGGGTTGGGAGTGGAAGTTAAGAAAGAGGGGTGAAAATTTGTATTTTTATTCTAACGAAAGTCAAAATCACTCTCCCATTCTCTCTTTTCTCTGTTATTGGAGCTCGCTCTTCACGGAGACACACTGATCATCCCTTAATTAGTGGCTGGTTACCCTTCCGCTCGTGCATTTTCCCCCGCGCATCCAATTTTCCCTTTTGTTTTTGTAGGAAAGTTCTCTTTCTCTCGCTCTCTCTCTCTCTCTCTCTAGCGATTAATGGTTTTGTGTCGAGGGGGTACTATCTATTTCTTGCTGGGATGATCTTGCTTTTCCACCCCCCCCCCCCCCCCCCCCGTCTGCGCATCCTCCTCACCCTTGTGGTTTCTTCTCGCGGTGCAATGTGTTTTAAACATCTCAAGGATCTTTTTGCGCGCTTGAGTTAGTGGCGATTGCGCAAAACCCACCTACTGTCCATCCGCCTTCTTCTTCGACCACCCCCACCCCCGCCCCACCCCCCGCCCTCCACCACGAAAACAGAGTTTTTCCCTGTGTCGCTATCGTTTGCAATCGCTGGCAGAAAATTCGCCCGCCAGAAGGGAAACAACAGTAACACGTTCAACAACAAGTGGTGATTGTGGGATTGTGGCCTTTTTGGATATCGATTGATGAGTGTGTGTGTTGATTTGTATTGTTGCCCAGTGGGTGAATGTTAATGTGAAGGTGCTGAGTGTTGTATGTGTACGTGCATAAGTCGTGTAAGTCATCAAACTGATCACCGCTCTTTAGGGTGGAAATCGGTTCGTCCGCAAGGAGTCATTCTTTCCGAAGAATTTCCAGGTTATGTGTTGCAGGCATATTGAATTGCACACCGTTTCGGTGAAGGGTAATTTCTTTGTCAGAATGTCAGTTGAACGAGCGAAGCATTATTGTTTTTTTTTTCAACAATCAACCGTCTCAACCCAACCGTGTGCAGGCAGGGTGGCAGAAAATTAACGAAATCAACATCTCGATGTGTGTTTTTACTGTTGTTGTTTGCTCAAACCTCCCTCTTCAAAGCGCATCGTATCGTATGGTGATCCTCTCGCTTGGCGGCGTATCGACGAAATCATCAACCCTCCTATCTGGTCGCGAGATCCTCTTGCCGATATTTCTTTCTCATTCGACGCGTTCGGTTTTGGTTTCCTCAATCTCTCGCTCGTTGTTGGCTGTTGGGCATCGGGATGGGCGCATTTCTTTGGTGGAATGCTTGTAAAACAAAAATCTCATTTGCCGGCATCGCAGCAGATTTTGGGGGTTTTCATTCTCTTTGAGGAAAGCCCTCAACCTCCCCCTTACAAAAGGTGCGTGGGGAGAGTGTACTTCGCGATTGATTGAACCTCCACCTTCCGGGACGGGGCTGATAAATGCCTAATGCGGCAAATTAATTAAAGCAACAAAGCGAGTGACCATAAGGGTGGGGGGAGTCACTATTAATGCTCATGAGCATGGACACAAAATGATTTTATTATCCCACCGGGACCAGCCACCCTTTCCTTTTTGCTTCGCTGTCTGCTTTTTATTTGGCATGCCCAATATGCAAAGCAAATCATCATAAATGCTGTGCCTGTGGTGGGAACCTATAAAATGCAAACTCCCACCTCCCCCTCACCCCCGCCCCCACCCCCTTCTCACCTCGGAAAAAGGAGTTAAAATTCCTTTTTTTTGTTGTTATTGGTGCTGTTAGAGTGCTGCACAATAAACGCCACACTAGTTATTCTACCCCGAAAGGAAAGAAATCCATCAGGTTCGGATCAGGTTGTTCTACAACTTTATCTTCTTTATTGGCGTGGCGTTTCAACCCATCGGAGTTGCCGCGTTGTTGCCGTGACCGATCGCTTAATTTGCGATATCTTCGAAAGACAGTGATCGACCCCCTTAGTGCACCTGCAGCATATTTTGATGATCACGAGGAATGTTGTGAGCTTAAATTAAAATATATACGAAACGAAACGAGCGATTTGATTTAGCTAGCCACACAAAGGGGAAGTCAATAATTTTTTTTCAAGGAAGGAATCATTTTCCCAAACGCCGACTCTTTCTACTGAAAATCTTGGCATATTAAGCAGCTTTCCAACCTAATGCTGGCACATATCATCTCTCAGCTTCCTCATCACCTTCGAAAGGAAAGAAATTTGTGCTTTTCACATTGGTACTTTTTTGCTTGCACAAGGAGTTCGAACTGCACTAGGTGAACCTAACCTTAAGGAAGTTCAGGCCGACCATCATTGTGCGTTACGAATCTTCCCTTGGGGTGTGGTGTGTGTGGTCGTACCGATAGCTCAAGACGGGTGGCTCTGTACAGAATTTTTCTGGAGCATCTTTGACCCTCTCTCTCTCCACACAACCCCTCTGCTGCCCCCCGTCATCTCAACACTTTTACATCCAGCAACAACCAAACACCCGGGCATCGTACACGGCCTGCAGTAGAGAGTTGCACTTCCACCCCCCTTTCTTCCCCCAAACACCCCATGCACTCTTGCTACGTCTCCCTTTCGGTCGTTCTTCTTCGGTGCTCCTTCAGATGCGCTCCGGTTGGCAAATTTGCAACGCCAAGGCCGGGATTTTTACGACTTCAGACAAACGTTGAACGACTGCACCCTCTGCTCGGGCGCTCGCACACACAGGACCCGGTGGTGTACACAAATGTTAATCCTGCCCAGCTTCAGGAACTTTTACGATCTCCTCCTCGTACGGTCGACAGAGATCTTTCCACTGTTTTGTTGCCGTTTGCCGGCCAAATTCCATTTTTTGAATGGGTAGAACGGTTAGAAAAGGGAGTGACTAGGGGGGGGGGGGGGGGGGAGGGGTTGGGTGGTGTGCGGCGGCGGGGTGTACTCCGTCATCTTCGACGGATCGTCTCATTCGTACCCCCAGCCACACACGCACACATCATATTGGAAACACGTTTACGACCGTAGCGATATGGCTTGGCTTGGCTTGGCATTGCTGGTGGGCCCACGAATATGATGCAGAACGTTTTCCAAACATCCCTGCCATCGGAGTGAAAATGTCCGGCCCACAATTAAAAGGTTGTTCTTCGTTTTGTTAGAAATGGGTTTTTTTTTCGTTTCGCGGTGCGTAATCGTCAAAACGCCAAACAATCGGCGCGCCACCCTTAGTTTCTTCGGACGCTAAGCGAGGATAATTTTCGTCACCATTGCCAGCCGAACCGAACGCCTTTGTACCGTCATCCTTCTTGACATTATCTCGCACACCACGCTGTATACAGGAAACTATTTGCCGTCTTCTTACGCGTTCTACGCGTTTTTTTTGCTCCTCTGTCATCTTACCAACCACCCACCATCGCTACCCCCCCAATACGCATCCCTTGTTTCTGGTCCCACTGTGTCGGGCCAGTTTTATGGCGGCATATACCTCCAGGCCAGGGTGTTTGTATGTATTTTGCTTGGCATGCAGTTTTGCATCCATACATAGCTGTGTGAATGAGCGACAGCTTTGACGCTGCTCAAAGCTGATGTGTGTGAGCTGATGCTGGAGAAAAAAATAACAATACCGTCACCCGAGAGAACCGCTCTCTTTTCCGCGCGAACCGAACGGGTGTGAAAGAGAAGCGAACACTCGGGGCAGAGTACGACCGGCGAACAGTTATTGAATTATTGAAATTAGTGGACAAGATTTTGAACAATTAACATTTTGCAGAAGATCGAATATTTGTTATTTAACACTCGCTAGGGGTCTCATTGTTACTAACGAAGATAAACATGACTGTAGGTTGTTGACGAATGTGACCGATTGGTCCAAAAAAAAAAAAATTCTGAACAATTTTTTTGTTAAAATAATGTCAAAAAATACACTACCACACACATAAAAATGCATAATTCCGGCTTGCTAAAGTTCACAATACGCTACACCGAAACCGATCCCACCGTTGTGTAAATTATCAGCATTTCCATTACCGATAAGCTGTTTATCAGTTTCCGAAAAAAAAAAAATTTTTTTCATTAATTTATCAAAAAACCAAATTTTTGATCATATCGTGCGGCAGCGTGCGACCCTTAGTAGAACACCGCCTAAGCGTTCGGTTCATCCAACCACACGCGGTTCATCTTGGAAACGATGGAGAACCCGAGCTGGAGTTTTACGACCGTCTCTGTAGGTTGCGTTGGAGATGGAAACACAAAGGGCGATGATGGGCGAAGTGGTGAAGGGGGTGTGGGGGCTTTGGGGGCTGTGGGGTTTGCGAAGGGGACGAAGCATACTTTAGCAGTGGTCTCATGCGAGGTAAGGACAACCGGCAAATGGCGAAGGGCACCCAAAGGAGAAGGGGGGGAGGGAAAGGGGACAGTTGGGGAGATGTGTTTGTGTGAGTGTTAGGAACTAGAAAATGGTTTCGTACAGAGTGAGTAGGCATGAACCAACGCAGCAAATGAGAGCCCCCACCGCATACATAGCCGGTTGGGCTGCCCGAGCGAGAGGGCACAACACTCGCGCTGCACGTGTGCTGCTTGGGCTATGTACTTAAGCCGGTTTGTATTGGTGTAGGTTTGGGAATCGCGATGCACCCCGACCGAGCTTCGGCCGGCGATGGGCTTGATCGTGTCAGGATCGCTCAGCGGCAGATCACTTCATTTCTTTGCTTGGTTCGAGCAAGTCGTCTCCTAGTTGTTCTTCTCGCGGGAAATCTAACTTTGTGTGTTGTGAAGTTTTCTCAATTGTGAAGTTTATTCGGCTGTGTGTGCAGTGTGTGCAGTTGGATGCGGCAGTGTATCTTTGTGCGAAGTGGAAGAATCTTAACGAGTGGAAAAAAAACATAGCAAACATTTTTGAGCTATCGAAAACGCTTTCGAATTACGGGCCGTTCTATTTTGCCCCCATATACTTCTGGTGTTCTTTTTGAACGCAGAAAAGCCGAAAAGCGTTGTCCGTGAATATTTTGTGTGCCTATTATCAGACTTGTAATAGAAGACAAAAAAAAGAAAACTTTTAAAACTTTTGAAAAACAATATTGAGTAATAATTGTGCGCGTTTAAGCAAGCGTGTTTGAGTGACAGTAAAACAAAAAACTTTTAGCTTTTGAACAAAACTGACCAATAGTGGTGCGCGTCTAGCAAAAGCGTTTGAGTTACAGTGCGTGCGGTGAAGTAGTATGCAAACACAGTCATCGGAGCTTACCAAACCAGGATACACAAAACCCGTAAATATCTTACAATTCGCCACAATGAATTTTGCCCATTTCCACCATTTTTGTTTTTTTTAATCCACCTTCCTCCCATCGCTTACCACCACCCACCATACAGCGCCCAAGAAACCAAGCAAACAAGCTCCTGCCGCGTGTGAATTCTACAATCATTTCGCATTCGCAACCACAAAACCAAACACACATACCCATCAAAAACATTCAATCAATAGTACCCCTTTGGTCGGCAACAAATGGTTTTTGGTGTTTGTCGCTGTTTGATGATACAAGCAACAGCCAAAAATGCATCGCAATCAACCAAGCTGGCGGCGGCAGCAAACGCTCTGCATCCTGGGCGGAAGCTTAACGCCGCCCGGCCACCGTTCGACAGATCAAACCATTCAACCTCAAACGCGGCGTGTGGCGGTCCGAACGCAACAACCGCACGCCGTCGGTGTCGCGCTGGACGCTCTAGCGTTGATGTTGTTCCGAAGCGACGAACCTCGGCCGCCGGTTGACCATAGCCGTGCGAAACTGTTGCCGCAAGTGTGGAATGGGTTTAATCGTGTTCGGTTATAAGAAAAGCGTTACACGGTGTTTATTAAATGGTAGGTTTTTTCCTATTAGTCGGGGTTTTTTAATTTAAATCGAATTATGATAAGATATTGGAGTGATTTTTGGTTTTTCCAAAAAAAAACTATTGGGGAATCAGTGTAGACATTGCCATAGAAACATATTACTGTAAATTAACACACAATATATGTTTCCATATGGATTAGCTGAAAATGTTAGGCAAAAATGGCACTTTTGCTTTTCAAATCATTAAGCAAAGTTGAACGTTTGAAATGTTTTTTTCGCCTCTTCACTTTATTGCCACCATACTTTATATTACATCTTGTTTTTCGACTTTTTGGGGCGGCTTTTTTTTTCGCTTTTCTTTGAACCCGATTTGCCGACAGCTCTTTGGTCGTCTTAGTTCTGCGCATGCAGGTGATCAATCGTGAACAGGTTTTGATACCCGAAGATTGTCGAATGTTTTAATCATTGACGGGTTTATTAATTGATTACCGTGGAATGATACAATTTTGGTAACACTTCCCAATGGAAATTGAGACTGATTGGGGAAAAACTGGAGGGGAAAGACCCCTAAATTCCGATGCCGTTCCGACTTGCGTTGGAATGCGCTTGTGTATTCATTAAAAATTTTATTACTTCGATTGATCAACACGTTGATAGATTATTGGAGTGTGATATCGGCAAAGTTTTTCAACACCGAAGCCACAACTCGAAACGCCGACGGCAAACGGTGTTGCAATTGTTCGACAAGTTGTACGTAACTTCAAGCACTGTTTGTTTTTTTGAGACATCATTTTTTAGATTCACTGATTTTTCAGACACATTTAATATTTTCACATTTTTGAAGAGAATACTATTTGAATATTGGACTTTTGGGGGTATCGATAGTGTATCGATGTTTTTCTTCAAAGTTACAGGGGTTGCGGTTTTCGCACAGCAAAATCTTCGGACTTGGGAAAAAATGATGATGACGATGATGGGACTTAGACAACATTTAGGCTTAAAATATGATGGAATTGAGACTTTGCGTATATTTGCCTTTTTCCTTTCGAGAGACGGAAAAAAAGGTTGTGATTGGTAAAGCTTGCTTAAATTACTTTATTTGCCAACCGAACATCTGTCTAATCGCTACATGAATGTAAACTACGCGTAATGAACGTTTTTGCATTAAATAATACTGCAAGAGCCGTTAGTGGCATCACATGCTAAGGTAGCGCGCCCCTAATTAAATTCCAATGGTCGCGTGTTGTGGACATTTTTAAGTATCTAATAAGTAAGCGGTTATATGTCAGGCGTAAGTTTTAGAGAGGAATAATTGTAAAATATGTGTTTAGTTACAGCAACAAACACCCCGGAACACTATAAAAGGTTAAAAAAGTAACACGTTATCCGACTCTTCCGACGGCTTTTAACAGGTCGGAGGGGTTGCTTTAGTGTCGCGTGCATAAGCAGTTCAAAGGGTTCGTTTTATGTTCCTGAAAAAGTACCTCTCCAGGTTTATTTGAAGATAAATTTCATTACAACAAATTAGCGATCATTTCCAGCCAAAGTGAGGAAGTTCAAGATGAATTCCGTTGTTAAAAACGAAACGTTCAAGATAAGTGCCATAATTGCAGGGTTACGCGCAACACCTTCGCATACTTATATTTGTTGAGCAAAGCTATTTCGGTTTGATTTGCTTACTTTTCGATGGAAGTTTCTTGTAACAGAACAGCATAACATCATCATCGCCATCACCTTCCAGGCGAGGCAGTTTTGGATTTGTTTAGTTTTTAGTTACAAACAAAGCAAACAGTCTTGCGTATGAATGAATGCTCTCCATTCTTTCGTCGACGGGTTATAATAGCGACGGGAAATCGGGCGACAAACAATTGTGCAGCGAAAAAAAAAAACTGTCGAAGGAATTCGATGTGTTAGCAGAAAGTAGATAACATGAAATGAAGCAATTGTTCCTGTTTTTCCACCTTTTATTTCTCTCTCTCACTCGGGTCGGGCTTTCTATTTGACAATCACCATCGGCAATCTGGAGGACGATACACACATTTGTGTAGATCCTATTCGTGCTGTTGTGCCATTATCCGGTGCGAATGCGAATGCTCATGTGGAAAAGTAGCCGATTTGGTGGCAAACCATGAATGAATGCTTTGCATCCGAGGCCAGCGCAAACTCTCGGCGAATGTGTCGAGTGTTGTCCAGACAGGCCGGTAGTAATTTTAAATATTGCTGTTAAGACTAATTGCATTAGGATGGGGCCAGTTCCATGCGACACGGCGACACTGAGCCGAATGACTAAGTATTAATATAAAAAAAAAATAATATATTACCATCCGCACTTTACGATCGGCCCCGGCACACAACCGAACCCTGCTGCACCACACCACGTTCCGTCGGGGTGCGCACCACGCTGCTGCTGTTGTGAGATTTTATTGAACGCAAAGCGAACACATGTGGTCGGGGCATACCGAGCCAATAGTGCCTTGCTATTAGAGGTATATCACCGCATATCACTGCGTATCCAATTGGCAAATTAATTTTCGAACGATTCTTTTGCTGGGTAAGAAGGAAAAATTTTTACTGCTCGCACATACCAACCGTTCACTATGGGACGATCATCGGCCATAACGTCGTGCGTGCATTTCAAGGTTTGAATGGATGAAATACATAGGAAAAAAAATACATACGCAGCATGTATTACGGAACAAATGCTTACGAGTACATACGAGAAGAAACACTCGTTCGTTTAAGACTCGGAAGTTTGACTATTTTGTCGTATTTCAGCGCCTCAGAATGGCAATTGGAAGACTGTTGGACACATTGCTTATTGTTATTTATAAAGTGGCTGACATCTGTTGGGGCCTAACTTTGCGATACATAAACAAATTCCATCAGTCGCTAACGCAACAGTACACCACACGTTGGCATTCTTAGCCGTTCTTAGAAATGTGAATTCATCATTATTCTATTCTCGCCTAAGGTGCTTGCGGAGTACATCTTTATCGATTGTTGAGATGATTTTCAAGGAGAAAACTATGGCAGTTGATGATTCAACACTCTGAATGCCGCAAGAGATTTTATTCAATGTTGTTCTTAATTAGAAACATGCTAACGTTACAGTTTCATGATTTTTTTCAAACAATTCGAAAACATTTTATTAAAAAATTCTCCTTTGTTTCTCAACTTACCCGTGCAATTAGACGGTAACAATTGTCTCGGAGACTTTTAAAAGTAGCTCAATGCTGCAAAAAAAACGCTAAATTTCTGCGCTCATTGTAGCTTTATATTTGTTTACAAGATGTTTTGTGGGTGTTTTTTTTAGTTATTAAAAATACATTGAATGATAAAATGAATAAAAATAAGTTTGTTATATTATTATTACCCAGCCGCCAGCTTATGTTTATGAACAAATGCCCGGCAGAACGACAGCCCAAATTGAGCTACTTTATACACGCGATGAATACTTTTCATCGCATTTCATCGAAATCTCAGGAAAAAAAAGTCTCGGGAGATAAAGTCTCCGAGACAATTGTCACCGTCTAATTGCACGGTTAGAAGGTGTTGCTCTATTTAACCGGGGTGTACTGGGATGTGATCAATTTTTAATTGTGTTTTCTACACAATATTATTTGTTATCTGATATTTGATATTTATTAAATACATAGTCCACTAAGATACGGCTTAACTAGACATAATTTAAATAGGACAGGGCGCTAAGAATACCAGACGTAACATAAATAATTTCAAAGTCATATATTACAAACATATTAATTTGCTATAAAACAAACCACAGATGCTCTATAAATGCTGTTATGCTCATATTAAAATCAAAGTGCTCAGACAATCTGTTGAATTCTCTAGCCATCGATAATATTGGGTCATTTGAACCTTTTTGCTTTTTTTAAGTCTCTATAGATAATCTGTCGCTTTCGTGTTGCATTTAGTCTAATTTTTTCTAATATATCGGGGACATCAATGGTGCCACATAGCAACAAATAAAGCTACCTGTAACAAATAATGCTTGAGCAATCCCAGTAGCAAATGTCGAGCTCTCGGTAAGCGTTGAATAAGCATAATGGGAAAATTCTTTTTGGATCGATTCGATCGTTTGTTTCCATAGCTCATACGATTGACCCATATTCCAAGATAGTCCTCGATTAGCGCACAATATAGGGCTTTTATACAAGTAGGATCGTCAAAGTCTCTCGCTACCTTAAAAATCAATCAACCAGTGTCCTATCAGCACGTCTCAATATGTCATCAAGGTGTTGCAAAAAATTAAATTTAGTGTCTAATATGATACCTAAGTCCCGTATTTCATCATTGTGTGCAAAAGATTGCCTTAATTGACCGTAATTTGATCCAAAACGGTACGGGCCATCGGAAAACTTTTTAACAAATGCAATGTTTTCGCTACTTCACTGTTGTGCAGCAAGGAGTAACTCGTTTAAAGATTTTATAGTCAAAGAAAAACATAATAATTGTGAGTTCTGACGTAGCAAACGTCTGTTTTATCTGAACTAGTGAAACATTTCACGCACAGCGCTTATTAAGGGGCATCGTTCGCGTTGCTCATGTTGCCTACAATGTATCTCTTGTCCGAAGTACTCTTTCCTGGGGCATACAAATTCATATGTTTCTTAGCAACATTTGAAGATTTAATCAATTTCCTTAATGAAATAATACTCTAGTGGACCAAACAGTCCTTCAACTTATTATCCGCAAATATTATTATCTCTAATTTCTATTTGCTGCTGATTGATTGGGTTGCTATCACCGCTTTGGATTGATTGCATTCCACTCCTCTCACTGCGTTCTCCGTCTATCCCTCACACACATACAGACTCATCCCTTCCACCATCATCCCTTATCCTTCCGTTCTGTAGCGCCGTATCGGAAATGGGTGCAAAAGTGTCTTCTGTTAAACGATCTTTACATGTTTTTCCTTTCCCTCTTTTTCGCCATCTTTGGCACCCCTATTTTTTGTTTTGTTTTACCACCCACCCCGCATCGTAGTATAGTACAGTTCCGGCGAAAGTGACTCCACTGCAACTGCAGCAGCGCAACCATGAAGCGGTCATCGAATCAAACCACACCGGGCAAGGCCAAACAGGCCAGACGAACGGTGTCATCGTCGGAAACGCCGGTAAAAAACCACCCCCAGCAGACGCTGTGACAGGGGGGGGACCGATTATTGACGCGCGTAACCAACGGTCCAAGTCACCGCCACGCTCTTGCTCCACCGGGAAGGGTCCGGAGATGGCGAACGGTGTGATCGCACCGGCGGTAAACGGTAGCGGTGTTGGTGGTGGTGGTGCCGCCACCGCTCCCACCGCCACCACCACCGGGAACACCATCCGGGGTAGTGGACCGAACGGGGAGCTGACGCTCAAGGATGTGCCGGTGTCGGGCATCTCGTTTCAGGAGATTTTTAAACCAGATCACGAAGGTCCACCGACCACCCAGGTCATCATCTACAAGCCCAAATCGGGGAAGGGCCAACCGACGGCCAAAGTGATCGTTACAAAGGTTTGGCCGCACGCACACACGCCCGCGTTCTTTTGTGACTAGTGTGTGTCGATGGCTTGTTTTGTTGTTTGATTGTAACTACAAAACAGGAAAGATTTGTTTTGAATTTAATTGAATTGTTGGGATTTTTTCGTTGTTCTTACCGATCTACGCCCTTTCGTTGTTTTGTACAACTCTAATCTTCAATGACATGCTGCGGCTCAACTTTCCACCAACGAGTAGATCAAGACCAAACCTCTCTTAATGTCTTAAAGCACAGGAATGTTTTTTCGTTTAATGGTTTTCGTCTCTAAATTCTTCGTTTAGTTTGCGGTTTTGTTTGCATTTTCTATTATTGTTTATGATTTGTTTATCTCAAAGAGCATCTTTTGTGTTGTTATATGTTTATTCTATGATTTGTTAAATGTTTTATGTGTTTTTTTTTTTTGTTGATTTTACTTATGTTTCATCGTTTGATTGTAGTATGTTTTCTGTTGTCTGTTTTATTAAAAATTCACCTTCCGTTCTATTTAATTATACAACACCCTCATACAGCAGGTTTATTTAGTTACTTGCGTTGATCATCAATATCGGTTGAGTTTGTTTGCCAGTTAGCATTGGAAAGTCCAATTAAAGTTGATTGTTTGAGGTAGAATTCGCAACTTTCGACAACTCTCGCCCGAGTCCTTGCCTTCACAGTCGCCAACGATGATCATGAACGACTGAGCTTTTCTGCTGCCGTGAAAATGAAAATGTAGCGTCTTGTCACGACCCTTTTCCTTCATATGCAGGCCGGCGTCGCAGAGTCAGGGGCGTCAGGCGGGAAAGGTCACACACATCGTATTTTGCGTTAGTCTATAGCTCCAATGACTCAAACGGAAGGGACACGGTTACGGAAAATCCGATCCCCGATGTGTGCCAAAAAATGATCGAGGACGAGAGCGGTTTTGGCCGCTCGCGTGCGCGGTGTGAAAGGAAATTTTCACCCCCTAATGCACACACAAGAAAAAAAAACCCCTCTCAATCACCCCCACTTTCTTTTGTTTCTCGCCCTGACGGTCTGTAAATCCATTGATCGTTTCGATTCAATGAGTTTTATTTTTGATTCTTTCCGTATCGTTGCTGTTGTTGTTGCTGTGCGCTCTTGAACAACTTCCGCCCGTGATGGTACATCCTAATCGTGGTTTGCCTGCACTGGCGGTGTGTGCTACACAAGGAGAGAGCGTGGCAATGGGAAAGGCGAAATATAATGGCTATTTACTTCATCTGTGCTTTGTGGGTTGTTGGGGGACTGTTGTCTCCTCAGCGCACTGCACCGATAAGGACCTCTGGCAATTCGCCATTCGGGCCCGATGATATTGGGTTTTGTTCACTTGAACGTCGTCCCCCAAACACATGCACTGCTTGTTATAGATCGGTATTGCCTTTACTTCGCGATGACGAAGGCATCGGTTGCCAAGGAACGAATCTCTGACGCTTGGTTCGTCCGAGATCTCGTACGGGTTTAATAGCCTTCTACGCATTAACAGGCTGAACGGTTACAGCAAGATTGATTTCTTGCTGGAAATTATATTTAAATTATATATAAGTTTGGGAAATGTTGAGCATTGATGTTATTCGTGGCTTTTTGGACTAAATAGTAATGGCATTTTAGTGTATTTGTGAGATTTTCATACACTCTGCCTTCTTGTGGGTTTGTGGGTTTTGAAAAATTATTGTATGATCTACAGTCAATACCCGAGATACGCGGACGAAATAACTATCACAATTACAGTAAAACGTTATCAAAACCATTTTTAATAGTTTAACATTGCTTAAATAGAAGAACACTTCGATTTGACGGTCATACTTGTTCACTGCTTTTTTTTATTGTTTTTAAATGACAGCTGTCAAAATTGTGATCATCGCTCAAGGCGTGTTTACACGTATATATGTATATTTATTTTATTTTATTTTTTTAAACTTTTACAATAGTAATATAATGCAACGTGTTTTTGGCAATATCTTAAATTTGTCAACTGGAAATTGAATTCCAAATTTTACGAAAAATCTCACAAATAGTCAATTTTAAAGATTCCGCGTATCCACGTATACCTCGGGTAGTGACTGCACATGTATTTTGTTGTTGTTTTTTCCTTTTCTCTCTTAACCCGTTGTGTCTTTACCGATCTGCGGCGCGGACTCCTGTTAACCGGGGGTACAATTCCTTAGCAGGAGAACCCGACGGAAGTACCACCATCAGTGCATAATACCCCAGCGAATCGCAGACATGCAGTGCAATCTAACAGGGCTGCTAGAGCTGCTACAGGCACTAGTGGAGAAAATTTGACTTGTATCGATATCACAGGGGATAAGACTCCACCCCCTGCATACGGTACGGTCACAAATGTGACAAACCAACCGGGACCATCGCAACAGCCACCACCAGACACACCAGCGCGAAAGCAAGCCAAACCCCGTAAGGCAGTACAGCCGAACAAAAGTTCCACCATGCCGCGTAATAGTACCACAACCTCCGGCACCGGGTTGCATGCGAGTCAAATAATGGCGCAACAGCGGTTTGAGGAAGAGATGCGTCAGTATCGTTTGTGGCAGCAGGCCCAATCGCAGCAAAGTTCGGAACCGGCTGTTGATCCGCAGTATAATCTGGCCCGTCAGCACCAACAATCGCAACTCCATTACGCACATAAATTGCAGGTGCAAGAACACCATCAGCTGCAACTACAGCAGCAGCAGCAGCACCTGCAGCAACAGCAGCAATTGCAACAACTGCAGCAACAGCAGCAACTGCAACGGCAGCAACAGCAGCAGCAACAGCCACAGCAGCAACAACCATATCACCAACGTACCACGCAGGAGCATCAACAGCTGCGTTACCTGCCGGAAACCCAGCAGCAACGTATGCCTGCCCGCGTGGATCAGACGCCAGGGCATATTTTACCCCGGCATTCGAATCTCCAACAACCAGAACAACAACATCCAATGACGCGAGCTATACTTCCTAACGAGCTACCGCACCACCTAGAAGAACAACGCGAAGTCAGTCGTTACTATCAACAGATTCGAGAGCACACTGATGCACAGGAGCGGGAGATGCAGCTACGCGTGGCACAGATGCGTGAGGCATATCAGCATCCGATGCAGCAGCATGAGGAGCAGCAATATCTGTTGCAGCAGCAGCAGCTGCAGCAGCAGCAGCAGCAGCATCAGCAGCAGCAGCATCAGCAGCAGCTGCAGCAGCAGCATCAGCAGCAGCAGCAGCAGCAGCAGCAACAGCTGCAGCAGCAGCAGCATCAGCAGCATCAGCAGCAGCAGCAGCAGCATCAACAACAGCAGCAGCATCAACAACAACAGCAGCAGTATCAACAACAACAGCATCAGTATCAGCATCAGCAGCAGCAGCAGCAGCAGCAGCAGCATCAACAACAACAGCATCAGCATCAGCATCAGCAGCAGCAGCAGCAGCATCAACAACAACAGCATCAGCATCAGCAGCAGCAGCAACAACAGCAGCTGCTGCAACAGCAGCAACAACAGCAGCTATTGCAACAGCAGCAGCAGCAGCATCAACAACAGCAGCAGCAGCATCAACAACAACAGCAGCAGCATCAACAACAACAGCATCAGCATCTACAACAACGATCGTCAGCGTCATCGCCCCCAGGGGAGCGGCGAGAGCAGATGTCATCGGAGCATCAAGCGCAGCAGCAACACATGCAGGGCGGAGCACAAGATCATCACCATCCAAGAAGCCACCAGGAGGAAGCGCATATCGCAAATCCGCAGCCGGTATACGCCGCGCATCAACAAGTGTATGGGTATCAGAGCTCGCTAGTGCGATACATGTGTTGCGGCCCGAACCAACCATCACAGGAAGAGGCGAATCGTAGTAGTCCACCGTTGAAGGCGTTAGTGTTCGACGTACCCACGGGTAGATGGGTACTTCACAACGACGTTGGCATGTACCGCCCGTTCCCGGATATGCATTACCTACCACAATCTCAGCTGCAGTCAAAATACCGGATGCTGTACCCTCTGCTCTTCGGGAACGAGGGCGCTGACGAGCAGCGAATGTTAGATGAAACATTCATCAGACCGCACCATTCGAGCTCGGCGCTGGACCTTTCGCGGAGTGCAAGATCCCCGGTGATGGTTGCTAGACCGTTGCCAGCACCGCCGCCGCTCAATCGCGATGTCGAGCAGGGTCAGCGATCGGGGCCGGCCCAACCCAACTATCCGGTTCGCGGCCCGAACGGTCGGGGGCACTCCGGGTTGGCACTTTCTTCCTCGAGCCCATCGTTGGGTCCGACTGCCGGCAGCACCCTAAGCCAATCGGCTCAGCATCCTGCACCGGCGGCCCGCCCGTATCCAGCGGGGCATCTTCAACAGCAGACTTCCCCACGATCGGTGTCGAGCTTGACTGACTTCTGGGCGGATGCGATGGGAAACCGTTCGTCGGTGCATCCGCACCGTACCTGGGACTATACGCGCATAATGGCACCGGGACCGGTACCGCCACTGTACAATCGTGGCGAAATGGAGGGTAGAACCGCCACCGTAACGTCCGCAACGGTCGGTCTGCAGCGGAACCCATCGTCGAGCACCGCGTCCGCTAGTCAGGAGGAGTGGGCCCGACAGTACGCGATCGATGCACAATCGAGTGCGCGTGTGGACCAAATCGAACGATCCAGCAGTTCCGGCAGTAACACTACTCCCGGGACACTCCAGGCTGCCGGTGACAATACACGTCCGCGCAACTTATTCTCATTCCCGCTGGAAACTCACAACAACGCGCCGGTGATGGTAGCGTTGCTTCCACCAACCGACTCCAACGCACAACAGTCAACTAGCGACACCACCGCGCCACACACTTCCGAATTGCAAATGCTGCCCATGCCGCAGGGGTGGCCTGTTGCGGAACCGGACCGTACTGCAGCGCGCCAACCGATGCTGGAAGCGGCACGCCCCACTCGTTCCGTGATCGAGCATACGGCAGCAGCAGAAACTTGCCGTACTGCTGCGGAAGAGCAACGGCTGGAAGCGGAACGTAATCAGCCCACATCACAGCCTACAGTAGCAGCAGACAGTTCGGATTATTCGCGCTGTCAGATGGCGGCTCCATTGATGCCACTGCCAGAGCCCATCGTACTGCCCCCCGAGGTACGTGAGCGTAATGTGCAGCAGCGTGAAACACCGGTAGAGGCGATCACAACTTCCCAACCAGCGCCGAGCTATCAGGATAAAGGCATCTGGACACCGGAAGTGGTGGCCGCACTGGAGCGGGAAATAGACCGTATGTCGGAGAAGTCATCCACATCGACAACGGTTCAACGGCAGGCAGAAGCCTCTTCAGCGGGACAACCAGTAGCAGGGCCATCTACACAAGGTAAGATATATTACATTGTTTTACACGTACTCCTACACACTGCCCTCCCACCCTTCGCACCCACCCCCTCCCATTCCCCGTTTTTGTCAGGCACAAGTGCGCAAAGAATGCTGTAGCGCTTGCGCCCTTCTTCTAATTCGTTCGTAAATCCCCTCAAACAACAACACGGCCCATTGTAGGCCTTTTTTTTGTTAATAATACGCAAGATTAGCTATTAGTATTGTAATCGATTTGATAATACGACGATATATGATGAGCAAGTATCGAATACATTGAATCATAAGAACACTTTGCAGCATTCACCCTAACAACAGAACTCTCCACACCAACAACATGGTGTGAGCTGGTGCCACCACCATTACTGTCCCCCTTATCAAAAACACCCGAGGCATCGCCACCAGCACCGTGCGGTAGGTCAATGCCGCAACTGCACTAACCATTACGTCAGGCCTTCCTCTCCCGTAAAAAAAAAAAAACAAAAAACAAAAAAACAAAAAACAGACCTAAAATCAGATGTGTGGGTAATCAGAACCCCGCATCTGCTGGACGAAGCGTACTGATCTACTACAACCTCTACTCAACTCCAACACAGGACAAGAGCGGTGTGATGTCGCAACCGTATCGTTGCGCTCAGAACAATCATCCCCCGGGACCGATTCGACTGCCTCGTTCGAATGTACGCACGGTGCACCGGCGGAACAGCATCTCGACCGGGCAACCGCCGCTACGGAACGGGCGCACAGCAGTGCCAGCAGTCGAGTGCCGCCGAACCGCATCATCAAG